>NW_026571299.1:28704909-28934457 GCF_026225935.1 Boleophthalmus pectinirostris
AAATAAGTGTTGAACTCTTTGAAAAATTAACTCACTACCTAAACGAAAATGATTCATAGATTTTAAGGCTGTCAAAATATTATTCTCAGATACACAATGATGCTAAAACAAGTTGAACAAGTATTGATACTGACAAAAATCACATAACCAGGACAGTTCTTTGAAATTGATATTTTATTTATTAATTTTTTTATTGATATCATCATAATAAAATTGCAAACTCAGTTTTGATAACACTTTAAACATCTTCGATGTCCCCTATGCATTATGTAAGTTTAATGAATTATTAACTCTATTACATAATGTTTTTTTGTCTCCTCTAACTTATATTTATGTGTTTTCTTGATTTATTCCAGGCCTTGCGGGTTATGGGTAAAATCATGCGTGAGTGTTGGTATTCGAACGGTGCGGCTCGACTCACTGCTCTGCGCATCAAAAAGACCCTGTCCCAGCTCAGCATCCAGGAAGACATCAAGGTCTAAAACCGAGGTACCCAATATGTCCGCCAAGCACCGTGAATGCACTGGAATGACTAAAGCAATGGACTCTTTTATAAGGAACTGACAAAGATTGCACAAAGTCAAAGGAGGACATGAGAGACTGTGGCACATACAGAACCAGTCAGAGTTTGGACACAACTCCCTATTTGTTTTACATAGGAAAATGATTCAGATTTCAAAGGGTGTGTTCATACTTCTCCTTTTAGTTAAGTCTTGATTTGAGACCAGTTTGAATCCTAGATAGATTGGTCTTGGTCCCGTTCCAGTTCTGATTTAGTCCTGATTTAGTCCTAATTTAGTCCTGATTTAGTCCTGATTTAGTCCTGGTCTAGTCCAATTTTAGATCCAGGTATAATAGTTTAGTAAAAACTTTTATGTGGTAATGCAAGTGTGAACTCACCCATAGTCAATGTATTAGGTTCTCTAAATGGCCAAGGACAACTTTCAGAGGAGAGTTTTGCTGTTACAGTAAAGCTAACAACAGCTAGCATGCAAACACACACTTCCTGATTGTTAAATAATTAAACACACACACACACACTATAATTAGATGCAATCAAAACACAGCAGACATATATCGATGTCAAGAGCTGCTTATACAATATATCTGTACTGGAGCAAGACATGAAAAGCAAAATTGGTTAGAGGTCTTTTTTTCTAGTAATATTTATTCTGTTTATTTATTTATTTTTTTTACAAATGGATTTTTACAATTTGGTGTTATCTTAACTACTATACATTAAGAAGTGCAGTACCTAATACCTGATTAATGACTAGCAAATTACAATTTAATTATCAAATAATACGTGGTTTAAAGTGCTATCAAAATGCCTTTTAAAATATGCATTCTTACTATGAGCGGGGTTACCTCTCCACAGATCTGACGTGTAACATGGCCTGATGTCGTTGCCTTTTTTAAACAGCAAATTTCACCATAGTTTTCAGACCTGCTCAATTGTAAACTCTAGGGATTTTAGATTATTGTAATGCCACGTGAACACAACTTGTACCAAATAGGATCTGAGCCACAACCGGAAAACTACTAATCGGAAGAAAAGTGTCCAAACTTTTGACTGGTGCTAAAAACTGTAAAATATTTTAATTATTATTTAAACCACTCCTGCCACTTTTGATGGTTTCCGATGAACCCTACCTCGCTTACCCAGCCAAACAAGCACCTTTTTGTCCTCAGCTACTCCTGCCCAAAACCTGAACCGAATCTTCTGTTTTTACACTACTGAAAATATACCTTTTTGTACTTGTATGCAATCAATAGCAGGATATGTGATTAACCTAATAATCGGGTATTTCATGAAGTTAGGCCAAGTCAAGTTCAAATTGTATTTAAATCTGGAGTATCTTTATTTATCCTAACTTAAACCAGGCTCAGTTAGTCATACTAAACTGTAAATGCATACAAATTTGAAGACAAGCTTAGATCAATGCTTAGTGTATTTTAAGATGCCAGTTATTTCTATATTTCTGGTGTTTTAAAAGCGCAATATAATGAATGAATTATGAATAATGAATGGTTGAATTGCTTAATTTTTTTTTTTTTTTAAATCACAATTTCAGTGGGTGGATTTCTAGAAGATATAAGAAAATGTATGGATGGCATATATCTGAAATTATCCCTATGACTCTGGTAATTCATTAGAAAGAAGGGTGTGAACTGAACTGTAAAAATAACTGATTTTTAGCTTATTTTTGACTACGTGTAGCTGGAGTTTGATATTTCACAATTCTTTAATAATTTGTATTTTAAGCGTTCTCTGAGCCTACTTCCTGAAATACCCTTATATAGTCTTCAGTCACTGTATTGTTCCTACACAGAGTTTTGTCTTTGTAATGGTAGTTTTTGGTAGTTAGTTTTGTTGGGATGTTTTTAACTTATTTTGATATTTAAACGGTTTGATCTTGTTGTGGATATATAAATATTATGGGTGTAGTGTAGTTCTTTACTTTGTGCCATGCGTTTACCACAGAGGGGCTACGAAGACATCCTAAAAAGGCAATGAACCACTATGTTATGAAATATTAAAATGATCACATTCAACTGTGGAAAGCATTGGAGACAGAGGAGGAAATATAGACTATATAAAGGAGATTTTAGATTACTATAATCTTGCCACTAAAACAACCTCTTGCCATTCCGTACGATTCTTCCTAAAACGTTTGACTAAAATTAATGTCAATTCAAAGTCCATCTGTTTCTGACCGCTTTAGAGCCCAAACTAATGTCTGCGCTCTTTGTGAAACTGATGTTCTGTCTGATCTACTCTCATTTTAAGTGAGAACAAGCTCTACACAGAGGAAAATCAGATTTCAAATTCCACCTGAATTATTTGGGGTAAATATAAGAACAGGTATAGCTGGTGTTTCTGGGGATGGTCTGAGAGACAGCAGATGGGACTTTTTGTTGGGTCTTGACAATTCCCATGTGAAAGCTGAAGCAAACTGGTCCAGATTCATTCAGGTTCATTTGACTGAAGGTAAATGGGTTACAGATTTCTGTTAATGTTTTATATGTCCATAAGATTGATAGTTCCCTTTATCAGAAGGTGGACAAACAGAAATTAATTAAGAAAAAGTACACGCATGGTCCCTCGGAATGGTAATGGGTTTTTCTATATCTTTCTTGTCAAATGAACTGAATTTAATATACTTTCTTGTATACAGTTTCGTTATAAGGTTTTATTCCTGATTTAATGGAAGTTGGATTCATAAAAGTCTTTCTTTAGGAGTTAAATAATTTGGGCAGTAGTTCTGGAAGTGAAATTCTCATTCATTTTCCCTAGACACTTCCCAAAATAATAAAAGCTTTAAGTATTTGATGGAGGCTGTAGGGTAATTACCATAACTATACAACACGTATAACTTTAACTTAAACCTCACAAAAAGTTAAAATATGCACTTTTGATTTCAAATTACTACATTATCGTCATTGGTAACAAAGGTTGTTAACCTTCGCTGTGCCTTTTTAAACTTTTTAAATTAGAATCGTTTAGGTCTATGGGTAAAATGAATGAGAAGTAAACATTCAACCATTGACACTCGGGCTGAAAATTTGGATAGTGCGCCCCCACTGATTAACACGTTACTGCATCTTTAGTTCATTTGACAAAACTTAACTTATTTACCCAAATTAATCCACCAAACATAGAATTAGTACCACTGCCCCATAAGCTGTAACAAACCTCAGGACCTTCTTTCATCTTCAATAAAGCATGAATCCAACAGAAAAAACTATGGTATGCATCTCACCTAAGATTGTAATAGTGTAGTAATTGATTTGAATAGCGAGAGGTGAAGGGTGTGAGAAGTTGGACATTGCTCCAACCATTAAGATAATGAGGTACCAACAACTTCAGACTGATTTTATATGTCTCAGTAGAAAATGGCTGGGGCATGTGACACTGCAATAATTAGCAGCAACTCCCTGCGACATAAAATAAAAAGAAGATATCCTTTTAAAAACTCAATTTGGCAATACAATAATTTTTTAATAGATGTACAAAAAAATTGAAAATTGAAACATAAATATTAATATACCATAATAGGCACTCATAATTTCCTCTATCACTGGCTTACTTAACGTGCACACAAAATCTGATTATTATTAGATTTCTGGACTTTTAAGATTAGTTCAGTTAAATGTGAACCACAATATCTGATGTGAGAAATCATAGGGACCATGATTAGACAGTATTTATTTGATTTTGCAGTTTATTTTAATAGTCTTATAACTCCAGAAATCTGATAATTATCACATTTTGAGTATGTATGTAACTCCCGCCACTGTGTAATCATATGGAGGAATTACTCTCAGAATTGACATTTTATTTTATATTGTCCTAATGTTTTCAATGTATTAGTTAAAAAAAAAAAAAAAAAAACTCAATGATTTTTAGTCTAACTTTTCTTGAGAATTTTATGTGCTGACATTTAAACAATTATTTTTTACATATTTTTGATTTGTTTAAATAGAGGAATAGAGCATTTTACACACTCCTTTACTTATCTGTTAACATATTCCTGTTGTAAATTAATACTACTTAATATCTCATCTAAAATATATAATACACTGTACCTCCACTATATCAAATGTGCTGCATGTGTGTCTCCTTTTAAATTTTCAGGAAATTTGAGCACTTTAAAAGTTACTCTAGGTTATATTTTTGTTTCCACTTTTATTTTGAAAAACATGTATGCATTGTGCACTACTACCGCTGACCTCACAGCACCAAACCAAATATTCTTCCCACAAAACACATCTACTTTAAAAAAAAAAAAAACAAAAAACTATCAACTACTTAAAACTACTGAAATGTAGACATTTAGTAACTGGAAATGATCAGTAGGTATTTTTAACCACTGGAAAAACAAAACTGCAACTCTTTACAAAGTTAATGTCACTGTAATATCACTGGTAATTTATTTAGCACTACTAAATGTAATAATGGATTTTGAATGGGTTTATGTCACTGTGTAAAAAGGGTGTCGGGTCACGAGAATGTATTGAATCTGCAGGTTTTTGAGACTGTCAAACTCTAAACATGTAAAGGTGAATTCAGGTCTTCATGTAAATCTATAATAAAATATTGTTGTTTTCCTAAATGTTGTCTATGTATTTTAATTATGCACATTCAAGCTATTTTAGTCATCTGTTGGTCTGTTTTTAGGACCCATAACATGTACAGAGGAGCAGATTTTTGCAAAACATACTAGAATAATTGTGTATACACGCTATTAAGTTAATTTTCAAGGTCTATGAATAGCTATTCGAAAAAGCATTACGAAAAGCCTGATTTTCTGCTCAGAAACATTTTAAGAAATACTGCTCAAATGACCCACTTCTTTGATTATTAATTCTAAAATCAATTATTTATAGTTGTACCATTATGACTGGTATGACCGGTAAGATATTAGGAACCATATCAGCCCTGGAGCAAAATTACAAAAAAACATGGCTGCAAATCTGCTCCCACGGCCACTTCAACCACCGCTAATCACTCACCAGAAGAAAGGAGAATGAGGTGTCTTGCCCAAGGACACATTGACAGAAATTAAAACAGATCCCTCGTCAGCAGTACAAATACATTTACATTTTCAAATCTTTTCAGAACCTTTTATTGCTCATTGCTTGAATTACAATGTCATTAGTACAAAACATTCACATGGTTTCACGCTGGATTACAATTTTTAAAACAAACTAAAAACAAAACACATTTCTCAGAACAAAAGACTTACAAATGTTGGTAGGAATAAAATTTTAAAGTAAACGTCATGCTCACACTGAATATTTCCTTTAACAAAATTACTAACAATGTGGTTGTGTCTTTGGTGAAAACTAAGTTATAAATTAAATTGTACAATACTGTAACAAGGGAAAAAACTAAACAAACAAAACAAAAATATAGGTTTAAGTGTATGGAGATGATCAGTGCTGGTAGAAATGAGGTTATAATTAACAAAAATTGTAAGAACTAAGATTGTACTTTTTTGTTGATTTTTGAGGTGGTTTAAATTTTCATAAAACAGGTCCCATGGGATGAGAAGAGTGACTGGACTGATCTTAAAGGGCCCATATTACGCCATTTTCTGATATAATGTTTCCTCATCAAAACATACCTGGAATTGTGTTTTGCTTCATTTACACGTTTAACACACAAACCCTGCATATTTAGTTAAGAGTTCTTTTCTCAACCAGAAAATACTGTGTTCCACCTTGTGATGTCATGTAGTGATACAGAAAATGCTCAACTGTGTTTTTAAACTCCATACACCGTCATTAGAATCATTTGGATAATTTTAGCCTTGGAATTGTCTATCTCTACTGGTAAATGGTAAATGGTCACATTTTTATATAATGCTTTTCCACCTTCGAGGCATTCAAAGCGCTTTACATCAAGAAACCACCCGCACATTCACACACAAGTTACACGGACACTAGGAAGAGGTGAGTTAAGTATCTTGCCCAAGGACAGCATTTATCGGTGGGAGCTGGAATCGCGCTGCCAACTTGTGGATCAGTGGATACTCAACCAACAATGTTTATGTTAAAAGCTTCCTAAAAGGAAAAATCCCACTTCATGACATCACAAAATGTAATGAGCTTTGGAAAACATGTGAATGAAACAAAACAACTCCTACAACTCCAACTCAATTTTCTGTAACATAGGACCTTTAAACTACTAACTTTCTCCTCAATGTAACGTGCAAAGTTTCTAACAATACAAATATTTCAGAGACAAAAAAAAAAAAAAAGAATTTTAAATGCAAATATTGTACAAAATACGGTACGGTGAAACATTTCAGTCATTTATTTGTACATATAATGTTATTACTATAAAAATCCAATGTTAGTAAGAATTTGATATTGCATTATTCCCAATGTTTCACAGTTTGTACTGAATCTATCCATCTAATATTGTGTCGATGTAATTTCCATTGTGGATTAATAAAGTTTATCTAAGTCTGTTGCTTGTTTTAAGAGAGAAAATGTGCTGATGTAACCCTCAAAGCCAGTATTTGAGTCACTTGTATAATATTTTCTATTCATCATTATAAAACCCTAAAAAGAGTATAGTCCTTGTACCCATCTGTTATTAAGAATTATGAATAGGTTGCATTCACATTAGATTTGAATGTCATTTTCAGATGGAAGGCAAGGTCCTATATAAATAACTATGGGAGATTTAAGGTTTTTTTTTTAAAGAAATGTCCAAACGTATGGTCGACATATGTTGAACCTTATCATTATTTGTAAGAGAATGGCTCCACAAACTTGCCAGCTGACAACAATCACGTCTTTAGAGTTGAATAATGGCACCACTTTCTGAGGTTACTGTGAAAAAATAATCTCACCTAAAGTTTATTTATGATAACAGAGAAGAAGATGAACTTTGTACCAGTTTTTGTTTCATGAGGATAGGCCCAGTAATTACAGAGATATAGAACATAAACCAGGTCAACAAATCTGCAATCAGACCGTTAAACAGCAAAAAAAATCTGTGACCCCTTTATCAGATATGGTATTGATCACATATTTTAGGCATACACAAATGAAGGGGAAAAAAAACGTTTGAATGGCTACATATAGTTCACACCCCTGAAATCGTAACTCTAAAATACAATCCACAGTCTGTTAAATTATTGTATTTTTTTTTTTACTATATTAAAATGTATAAAAACCCTATTAACATCTTGTCAGTTCCCTTTCCGTCCTTAAGAAAAGAGTAGTAGTGTCTTCGTTCAGCCTCATGCATTTTCTGTGAATAAAAAAAAAAAAAACAAAAAAAAAAAAACACTTAATGTTAGCATAATCCCTATTGAATTGTACTGATACTTTGCAGTTGATGTCATCAACATTTCCTGGAGGTGTGAAGCTAACTAAAAGCACTACATCTCTCTCTCGTTAAAACATAAAAAAATTGATTATCATATAAGATATTTGTTCACTTTGATATGCTTTTTAATTAATTGGTGATTAATCCTTCGATTAGCCAAGAAGGTCCTAGCAATACTATTGTCTGTGAATTGATTTTAGCTTTATAATTTGAGTTAGTGGATCCATTCATTCAGAGTTGCAAACAGGTACACACAATACACTGTTTGGTAATATTTTGTGAATGTTTTTGTCAATGAAAACAATATAATAACAAATATATTTATCTCACCTTGATCTTTGTTTGTGAGCACTAGCGCCTGGAGGATGTCTGACAGAGACACGATCCCCTTCACCACCTCCTGTTCATCCACCACCACCAACCTGTGCACCTGTCAGAGGGGGTAATACTGTTATCACAGATACTGAAATATCGATATATCTTAATACTAAATGTGGTGACTGTGACCTTATTGTGTCATGCATTACATCAAATCGCATCGTGAGAGACCGTGTGATTCCAAACCCTAATTACAAATAATATTCTAGGTTATGATTTCAAAGTATCACAATTCAGTACAGTAGTAGAAGTAGTAGACTATCTCCAATAGGAGGGGTGAGGAAAAATAGACGGCATCTGTTTGTGACAGAAAAGCACTTTACAAAATCTGATTATCTGATTTCTAGAGCTTTAAGATGATTTAAATGGCATGTAAACCACAATATCTGATGTGAGTTCAGAGGGACCATGATCAGAAAGAAACCAGTTGATTTGACTATTCTCATGTCATAATAGTCTTATAACAAAAAAAAATCTGCTAATATCAAATTGAGTATGCATGTAAAGGCAGCAATTGAATCACCATACAGATGATCATCACATATTGTATTATCATATCAAATTACCCTTTAATAGAGTTGAAAAGGTAAAGAGGAGGACTCAAGTAAGAGTACAGCTACTTCAAAACAATATTACCCAAGTTTAAGTACAAAGCTGTGGTGCAAGAAAATTACTCAAGAAAGAATTAAATGTTTAGGGAAACTACAACTCATGTAAGAGTAACTGTCTGGCTGTAAATGTATTTCACAGGGTAGACCACAAAAAAAGGAAAACCTAAATCATATCTGCAAAAGAACAAGGCAAAAAAACACAAAAGTTCAAAGCTTGTGTCACTTGTATAGATGTACTCAGTGGGAAAAGCAACACTTTTAAGTAAGAGAACTGTATAAAATATATTACTTGTGACAAATTTTATGTCTGAGAGACTACCAGTGTTTTTATATACACTAAAAACAGAAATATAAAATACATGTTTACAATATGATGTAAATGATGGTACATCTCACCTCTGCCTCCACTAGTCTGTTAATGATGGCCTCCAGAGTCTCATGTCTGTTACATGTCAGAACTCCCTCGAAATACTGTGACCGGTGCTGCAGTGCTTTGGTCACTGTGATGTCCAGGTTATTATACGTCTTCTCTGCAGCCAGATTCTGCACACAGAGAACACAGAATTTTCATACATTATTAAAGTGCATATGGCAGGGTTTTTGTGTGTAATATTATTATTTTGTTTAGATATACAATGCCCTCAGTAAATATTTATCGTAGAAGTGGCTATTTATCATAATAGTGGGTATTGCCTAAATTAAACGAGCTTTGATCCTTGTTTACACTTAGGTCCATAATTGCAACTAGTTTATACAGTACGATATGAAGTATTGAAATCATAAATGAAACATTACACTGACTGGACACACTTTTTGTTAGTCTCAGTTACAGGATCTTTATGTTGCTGTCATGTTATCACTTATCATCTAAAAATATTGAACTGAAGTGAATTATGGTTGATTGTGACTTACTATAACATCAAACTTTGAGTAAATATCCACCACTCGACCTGCAAATTGAAGACAACACAAGATCATCAGTTGAATATTGCAATACAAATTCCAACATATCCTTTATAATCCTCGTACCTTTCTCATCGACAACAGGGAGAGCTGAGACTCGCTGCTCCACAAAGATCCCGAGTGCCGTGTACAGTGGGGTGTCCGAACGCACCACTGCAATTTTATGAAATGTCCCAATGTTTAACTCCTCTAAGGTTTTTCCTAAAAATGATGGCTTGGGCATCTCTGCTATCTACACAAAAACACAAGAGAACAGATGGTTTAGAAATAATGGATAGACAATATAATCAGTGTTGAATTCAAATGAAAGATGTACATTTTCTGGTGGGGGGTTCATCACATGCCTGTCTCCATGGGGATGTTTTTGTTTTGTCTATATTTCTCCAGAGTATGGCATTAACCAGTTTATTACCTAAGAAACAAGTTGATAATGTCACCAGGTCAAGTTACAGATCAAATCTGTAAGGAGGCTACCCCGCTCCCATTAGAAATGCATGTTTATCGAGGGGATTTTTGAGCATTGGAAACACGTGCAATTCAATAAATCTAAGTTGAAAAGCAATAACATCTCCATGGAAACAAACAGGTAGCATACCCTCCACCAAAAAAGTGCCATGAAGCTCCTTTAACTGTAATACACTTACAAAAAGTTTGAGGAACTTAAGGATCCTTTTGTGTGTGAGAATATAAAGTGTGTTTCCGGTCAGTGGGTCGATCACAGGTAATCTGTGGATCTTATTCTTCAGCAGAGATGAGACTGCGTCATACAAACTGAAAAAGACATGTCAAATACATTATTATGTGCTATGTGTAATAAAATATTTACAGAAATAAAGAATCTTATAGTTTCAAAGTTCAGTTCTTTATTTGATTTCCTCTATAAAAGGCATACGTTTTAACAACACATAAAACATACCTTTCATTTGGAGATATGCTAACCAACGGCTTGAAAGAGTCTTGGAGATACACCTCTGTAAATAAATAAAGATGAAGAATTTAATGATTTGTGCAATAATAATAATAATAATAAAAAAGACAGGCAGTCCCTACCTCTCCATGTTTCAATTTTATGTTCTTCCAATTCATAAATTTGAACCTAAAAACACAAAAAAGTATATATAAAATTTCTATATTCTACAAGATTGACTTATGTTAACTTTTAGTCATATTACAATGTTGTTTCATCCTCAAAACCATACATGGAATTGTGTTTTCTTTCATTTATACATGTTTGAGTAATCCTGCCTTATTATTGTGTCTACATCTCCAAACCTCAAAATGCTGGTACTTTTGAAGTTAACAGCTACCTTCTATCTTTTGTCCAGTAGATATTGGCAGTTCCAGGACCAAAATTATCCAAAGGATTCTAGTGAAAGTGTATGGAATTTCAAACACAGTGGAACACTTCCTGTACTAACACATGACATCACAAGGTGTGTCATCGCAGTGTTTTAGGTTTGAGAGATGAACTCAGCCTAAATATGCAGGGTTTCTGTTTTAAACATGTGAGAATGAAACAAAGCACAATTCCATCTATGTTTGTGATGAGGAAACAACATTATAACACAGATCAGATAGCATAATATAGGCCCTTTAAGTTTAGATACTACCATCTTATATAATTATAATATTCTTCCCTAATTTTCCCTCCTGTAGCCTGCTCTCACCAATGGAGACTTGTAGTATCGATGGAGTATGTTGATAAAGTCTGTGATCGTAAGCATACCTGGTGATAGAGACATAGTCAGGTCAGTGAGGCAGTAAAGTAATAATTCCCATTATATAAACTCATATAAACGGTAATAAAAAGTCACTCACCAACAAAGCACTGTTTCTTGCTGTCCCAAAGAGGCGCCGCTCTGACTCCATTTGAAACCAGTGCAAAGAAAGCTTTTTTGACCTGGAAAGAAAAATGTTGAACTGTCAGTTACAGTAAACAGCTTTCAACCATACCAGCATAGTGTAGATTAATGATGTACAATTTTATTCTGTGTTCCTAGCATTGAATAAAGTTGAGACATTGAGTTTTCAATGGCTGCAAAAGACAATATGAGACTATAAAATGGCTAAAACCTACAATTTGATGTTGCATTGGTCTGCTACATCTCTTTGAATTACTTGTTTAAGATGATTTTTCTTTTCTTGAAGACACATAGAGAGCTGTATACAGGGCTGGGCAATATGAAAAAAAAACATGATTTAAATATATAATAATTGTCATTTAAGTCACATTTCTTCCTTCCAAAGTTTAAACTCTGCTCCAAACCAAATACATTTATTTCACTGAGAATTGGCTGTAGTCATTTTGATTCAAAAAACCTTAAATGATTATTATTAAATGCATCTCCCTAATATATTGTTACCCTGGTTTTGGACAATTTAAATGTTAGCTTGACTTAGACCAATTCCTTTTTTATTAATTAAATGGTCACTTTCTAACCCAGTTTCTGACACTGATAGATTAAACATTCTTAAAATTGCACATCCTCATATGACAGCAGTACACTTTCCAGGACATATTTGGACCTTATAATCCTACTTGAGTTTATATAATGTGCTAAACTTGAAGAACAATTTCTTTTATGTGTTGTCTTGTTTTGTCTTCTTACCTGAAGTGAAGTATCAAAAACAACTAGCTTGGAGCTGGTGGGTACGAGGTCATAACAATGGTGTGACTTCATAAATCTAGTGTAGACGTTGTGTTCTGGGTCTGAAACACAAACACAAAAGAAGAATGATTTAAACGTCCAGAGATATTTGAGCAAGGTTCAACCACAGGTCTCACCTTCAATGACTGGGTCCTTTTTACCCTCCAGATCTTCATAAGTAGGTGGTATCTGAAATATGCCATAGTAGAAATAGTTGGAAGCATTTACTTTTAGACCATAAGTTAGTCCATAGAAAATACATTAGTGAACGGTTATTTGCTTAATTTATACTTTCCTTTATTGTACATCAAATAATATTTTTTTCAAGCTTTACTTTTTATCTGTACCTGATTAATTTTAATCTTGAAATCCCTACAAAAGAAACACCTTTGTCAGTGACATAGACATTGGAAACTGAAATAGTTATTCAGTACTTTATACAAATATCTAACTTCATCCATTCTTTGGACGACTACTTTTCATTCTACTTAAAAGTGCACCACCTGCTAGACTCCATGTATGTTATTGTTCTTCCTGGAATATTCTACAGTATGACATTTAATTAATTAATTATCAGGCCACATCACCAGACCAAGTTACAGGTCAGATCTGTGGAGAAGCAGGCCCACTCACAATAAGAATGCATGTCTTTGTGACAGTTTTGATAAACAAAAACACCTGTTAATGAATAAATACATGATATCTTTGTGTAATGCCATACTGTGGAACATCCCAGGCAAAGCAAGGACACCATTATGAGGCAAGCAGAAAAATTACAATTACACAGTGTACCTTCATTAGTCACTGCCATTATGACTAACTACAATTTCAACATCTCTACCTTTGTGTATAACTAGTTAGTAATAGGTTTGTACAACACAGCATGTTTTGGCCATTGCTAAGTTAATGTATAGTGTGTTCTTACTTCATGCCATGGTCTGTTTGACATTATGTGTGCCTGCCTGGCCAAATATTATTAGACTCACAATTTATAAGACTGTATTGTTTTCAGCTCATATTACATTGCTTATTTTAACCCACAGGTGGTGATAGTAACCTTTACTTGGCCATGTCTTGTAAACATATTAGTCACAGGTTTTAAGTGTGGAGGATAAAGTTGAAACAAAGTTAGCTTTAGCTTGTACCAGTGTTGACATTAAGTCGAGGTGACAAGGTAATGTAAGGTTAGAGACTTCTGCCAAGAAGAAAAGCCATCTGTGAGTACATCTTACACAAGTGTCTCGACCTGATGCTAAAAAGCGCCTCTAATACAGTAAAACTGCATGTCAAGTTTTCTTTAGTTTAGCTCAAAAACTCATATGTACTGAAAAAGAAAGCAGAATGTTTGCTTGTTAGCCGCTTAATGCTAGCATGCTAAATGTATCATTAACCATAAACGATGTGTGGGTTAAGGAACGATTAGAGGTTGAATTGCCATCTAGTTAATAGCTAAAGTATGCATCTATAAGCTCGTTTTACTTACACACTCCGTAGCCATGTTTTGTCTTCTGAATGAGATGCTTTCTCATGAAAAGGACGCAGAGTTCACTGGTTTCTACGAAAAGCTGCGACTCCGGTGAGCCTGCCACTACCGTAATGCACATATGTCTACCGCACCGAGGTGACTGAAAGCTCAAATAAAAAGCAAAAATAATGTATTATACACAAAGGATTTGCTCTTCGATCTAATTTAAGTTATTATGTTGCTATATCACTTGTTTTCAGTGAAATTCAGGAAGTTTTATATATTGGTCTGTTTACGAGCCATCCAATCAAAAGTGCCTGCGCCTTTTTTCCATGTTTCTGCTGAAATAGAAAGTTTAATTCAAACATAAAAAATAATAGGCTTTTGATTTTGAAATTTAAAAATAGCAAATGATTAGATTAGACTTAATATGATTTTACTCTATGGAAACTGGCTCATTTGACTAATTATTATTAGTTACAAAGACTAGAATTTGCTGTCTTTACTTTTTCCTTCTTTCTTATTTTTGCTTAACACTTTAGCTTCCAAATTATTGTTCTATTACAATATATTGACTATACTGTACAGAATAGAACTCTAAAATGTAGACGTTGACAGCAGATATCTGCATAAGTAGGGACAAAAATATGACAAACACATAAAATGAGTAACAATTTTATTTATATACAAAACTGTTTACAGCAAGATTTCTGCATAAACATTGACCGACACAGGATTTAATGTTTGTGATAAAAGCACAAACATGTCTACCTATCCTATGAGACCAAATGTCATGAACAGAAGAGGAAAGGAAAAAAAAATAAAAATACTTTGAGGGCACCTTAAATTGTGAAGGAACTAATTATAAGGACCTGTAAGGCACAAGACACAACCCACCAGCCTCTGTTTCAACCACCAGTAATCATTCACCAATCAAATATTAAATCAGCAAAGCAAAAAAAATTTACCCTTTAGAGGTACAACAGAATTCAAATCCAGTCGTCTCTTATAGCTAACCAAGAAAAAAACAATTGATTTCCATACTTTTAACAGCCAAATGTCGAATCCACAAAATACAAATCTACAGATTAAATTGGTTTGGTTTATGTGAACGAATTTTTGGATAAAATTAACTGTGGTATATTGGCACTCCACAGTCGTCAATGTGGTGGTCAAAATCTCACTGGCCACAATAATAGGTATACCTGTTACAATGCTCTTGTGTAAACAATTGAACAAATCACATAACAGTTGAAAATGGAGAAGAAATGAGTGACAATAATGTAGCAAGATTAACTGCAACTAAAAGTACTAAAAGTGTAATTCCAACATTGTCCAGTGCAGAAAACTAAACTTTGTTCAGCACAGCAGTAAATATGTCCTGGGTATGTTTAAAATCTGCACTGTGAACTGAATCTTGAAAATAATTCTGAATCTTAAAGACACACCTGAAAATTGCAATTAACACTGCAATTAAAACTGCAGCTGAAATTGTGTTTTTCCAAAACCCTTCTCTTGTGATGGTTGTCTGGCTCTACAGATTCTAAAATACTATCAACCATCAAACGCACATCTTTACATTTTACAAGTCATATGAACAGGTGTACATAAAACAGTGGCTAGTGAATATCACTGTAATAAGAAAATAGCACACCATTACCACACATCAAGGTAGCACCATCTACAACACCATATTTTCCTCATAGCCATTTGCTATAAAGGAATATTTAATTCTATACCTTTAAGGCTGTCTACCAACTAAGAACATTTTACATTTAATAAACAATAATTATGGGAATAGGACTTTTTATGTTTGTCAAAATACAGCATCAAAAATGTGCTGGTAATATCAGTGACATTTTATAAACACATTTATGCAATGTGACTCCATATCACTGTCAAAATTCAGATTCATTTGCTTTGTTTTAATATGTATGGCATGTGGACAAATGCTTGGCTGGTAATCAAAATTCCTAACCTAACATTTTCTAAACCCGTTTGGTTTGTTTCACTACAAAACAATTATTTACTTAATTGTGACAATTTAAAGGATTTCTTAGAACGGAGAGGATGTAGCATAGTTTTCTGCAGCATTTGGGGGTCTGTGAGGTCAGATATTGCAGTGACGTTGTGTCTCTTGTCTCCAACAGAAATGAACCTGAGGATTTGGGCATTTACATGACGATGCACTTCTTCTCCTCTGGGGGCGCGTTTCCATCCGCCTTCTCCATCTCTAAAATAATCCGTTTGAAAACCTCCACTGCAGTCTGCATCAATGACAACAGCAAAGGAGTGAGTAGAGTGTGGGTAGTATTGAAATTATTAAAAAGATGGTATGTGGATTTCTGGTCTTACTGAATTAAGAAAAACAAAAAAGAAAAAAAAAAAGTTTACCTCATTTTCCTTGGCCGATGATTCCATAAAAGCAGCTCCCCATGAATCAGCAAGTTTCTTTCCCTCCTCAGGTTTGATTACTCTAAGATCCAACAAATGAACACACTTAAATAATTTACTTCTACAGGATAAATACTGATAGAACGGAAGAGGAAAAGTGGAGGAGAATTTTGAGTTGAATGACCACTTACCTTTCCATGTGTAGGTCTTTTTTGTTCCCAACAAGGACGGTTGGAACTCTAAAATATGATGAGTTAATGTAAGAATATGCATAACACTGAAATAATCTTCAAGTGTGTGGCAACTTACTGAATTTTTCCAACCATGTCTAGCAGCTTGTCATGTAGTGACTGAACAACCTCAAAACTGGAGAAAAATATAGAATTTAAACAAGAACAGTACATGGTTTTATGGAAAAAAAAAAAGCAAAAATCCTCTTTTACACATAGTATTTACTGAAAAATGTTGAATTAGATACAGAGAAATAAACCTATTATAAGATTTTTACCTTTTCATTGAAGTCACAGAATAAACAAGGACATAGCCATGAATGTCCATTGAGTGAGACTGTGGGAAAATTGAGTATTCATCCTGCATATTGACAGAAGTACAAAAATTATTTAAAAAAACATCTCTAGCAATCTCAGAACAAAACAATATTTAACTCACTTGTCCAGCCGTGTCAACCAGTTGAAGATTAAAGTCTTGACCATGTACATTGACGAGTTTATTAAAGGCTGAAGGAAAGAAAGGTCGATTAAGTTTGAACTCCAAAACAACCAAATAATAAACATTAGAAGCTTACTGTTTTCAATAGTTGGATCATATGAGTCAACAAACTGTCCTTCCACAAACTGTATTGTCAGAGAGGATTTTCCTAATAAAGCAATCAAACAAACATGTGATTATCGCTTGTCACATCGTATAACATAGTTTTGATGGGTTTAGGATGTGTTGTTAGCGAACGTTGAGGGGAAATGGGTTGTGAAAAGCGTCTTGTTTACACTTTGCGTGTAGCGCCACATGTTACAGGCCATATTGTTTGGAAATACTACGAGAGCACTCGGCGAGTTACTTTAGACAAAACACGGCAAACAGCATGAGCATGGCCAAATAAGCCAATTAAACGGATATATTGTACAGATATATGAGAGAAGTGAAGTAGGATAGCGTTTAACTATCAATCGGATTCAATCAAGAGGAAAACAAAGACATATCGTTAGCATGCTAACTCTTAGCTCTCCTGTTAGCTGTGCACCCCCGTTACTCACCTACAGACCTGTATCCTATCACAGCGATTTTTCTATACTTGGGCTGAGGCATTGCGATGAAAAAACAACGAAGGAGTTTGATAATAAAAAGTAATGCGGAACGTAGCTCTACAATCTGTAACTTTTATCGCCACATTCGTGTTGAGTCACGTGACAACAACAAACTTTTCGGAGCGCTGGGCCTCGAGTGAAACTTCTGAGTTTAACCTCTACAAGTACACCTTGTACTTCACCCCGAAATCCACATCTGCCTGTATTTACTATATATGTCTATATCAATCAATAGTTTGGAAAGATATATTGATGATGTTCTGCAAAAAGTCGATAACAAAAAGCGTGTACTCCGCGCTTACGAATCGCAAGTCAAAGTGACGGAAACGGTCATTGTGCAAGCAACAGCACACCGTCGTAAAAAGAAAAGAAAAAAAAAAAAAACATGCCACACGTCAGACGATATCCCCGTTGAAGCTGATGGCATGTACAGTCTGCACTTAAAACTAAAACAATATAAATATCATCAATTATCTTGAAAACCTGAAAAGAAAAAAATCTACACAAAAACACAACAGACAAGCTGTTATAGTGCTTTGAACAAAGCACTGGAATAATATCTGATGAAACATATATACTGTACGTATAAAGATAGACAGATTTCTCTCTTGAAAATGCTGTTTAAAATGCAGAAACAACATCACCGCTGTGAATTCAGATATTGAGATATTTTGAAAAGATTTAGTGTGACCTTCAAATAGAAAATATATTGTTATATTTGTGTATGTTACAATATTTAGAATGCATAGAATAAGTGTTAGACTTGTGGTTTTATTTTACCACAATAATACTATATAATATTCCTGATAACTTGTGTCCATAAAATAACATTTTATTTTCTACCGGAAATGCTTTGAAGTAATCGGGAAACTAGCGGAAACTCCTGGGAAATGTTGTCGTCAAAAACTGACAGATGAAATTTTGGAAAAGTCTCTTCTAAAAAGGCGGCCGAGGCTAAACGAAGATAATACACCCATGTGAACATCTCATCTCTTTAAATAAAAGGTAAATGTGCCGATGTCACTGGTGACCAGTGAACGAAAGACCATTTATCGTGAGACAAACCCACATTCTACTGTTAGCAATTAGCCAGTTAGCATTCGGGTGGCTGCCATAGCAACCGTGGCCGTGGCTGTGGTCTGTTATGCTAGCGTTTAACAAGATGTCGATTTAAATATCGTTGTTGTTTTTGTCTTTCTACATCTTATAATCCCGTTTTATTGTAATGGTCGTTTTGATGAACCGGAATATAGCAAAAATGTAACTTTATTTAGTGTGTTGTTTATGTTTCAAGAAGCTAAACTGAGAAATTAGTTGACTTGTTTAGTGCTAACTTGGCTAGCAAAATGTTTTCTCTTTAAACGCAGTAGGCCAGTGTTAGCTGCCAAGGCCAAACTTAGTTTGGCAACATCAGCTTCTTGTGTATTTCAGTGGCAGTGACATTACCACCCCTGTATTCTACAGATTGTTTTAATCTGGTATAAATGTCAGGATTTTAATTTGTGACACAATCATAATGTCTGCCTGATGTTTGAATGGTTGCTAATTTGGATATTATCCTCAAACTTTTATCACTATCTACATGACTGATTTTTATAACATGAGTATATTCTATCACCAAATTTTAAGTAATAAGATTAGATTGCATTTGGGTGCATTTGACAGTCAAGTCTGATTGATTAATTGATTTGATTGATTCATATTGTTTCCTTATAGTAATCTACCTAGTATGGACACTGATGGCTGCAATGGACAATCTTTTACATCAGGTTGGTTGACTTAAATAAATGAAAATGAATCATGTCTGAAATGTGTCTAAATTCTTACTTTCACCAGGTGGAGATTCTTCAATTGAAAGAGATTTTTCTGAGGCCCTTGGAGGTCCAACTGTAAGCACACCCAACAGCAAAGAAACATCTCCTTCTCGCTCCCACAGTGTTAAATGTAATTTGCTATCATTATCTTACATTACTTTGTTTACCTGACCTACTGTTAAGAGGTTACATTTATGCTCACATTTGCTCTGACTTTTTAGCAAACTCAATTAAGGTGGAATTGTACAGTGATGAAGAGCAGGGCCGCTTTACAGAGGATGAGAGAGGAGAGAGAATCGAGGAGGGGATCGTAGAACCAGGTGCTGAAGCTATTGGAATTTACAGAGAACTCCCCAACACTGATACTGTACCGTCCGAAGCCATTCGCCTGCCCAACGGAAAACTCAAGTGTGATATTTGTGGCATGATTTGTATCGGGCCTAATGTCCTTATGGTGCATAAACGCAGTCATACGGGTCAGTAATTAATTATTAATCTCTAAGGCGTAAGATATTATCTCTATTAGGGACTGTGCCTAAATGTAACCATTGATTTTCTTGTATTACAGGTGAGCGGCCTTTCCAGTGTAATCAATGCGGGGCCTCGTTTACCCAAAAGGGCAATCTTCTGCGTCATATCAAGCTTCACTCTGGTGAAAAGCCTTTTAAATGTCCTTTCTGCAGTTACGCCTGTCGGAGACGCGATGCACTCACTGGACACTTAAGAACTCATGCAGGTTGGAAAACATAAACATATATTAATAGGGGCTGTCTAATGTGGCTAAAAAGCCACAGTTTTGTTTGTAACCTGATTCATGATAAGAAAAGAGAACCTTTATTTGTCCCACAGTGTGGAAATTTCAGTGTTGCAATACAAAGTGCAAAAACAGCAGGAGAATAGAAATATGCAATAAAAAATAAAGACAAAAGATTTGTTCATTAGTACCTTTTTATATTTCAAGTTCACACCAATTTTATTGTCTTCTGAGAGGTCACACTTAACTGCAATTGTCTAAATATTATTTCTTCAGCCTGGCAGATCCATTTATAAGGTCACATAATAATTTGATTTAACATTGCCATATAACCTTTACCTCTCCTATGAAAAAGTAGTACACATATAACGACTGCATTTATCCGCTGTATTTACACTTCTTCCAGTGTCATCCCCTTCTGTTGGGAAGCCATACAAATGCAGTTATTGTGGACGTAGTTACAAACAGCAGAGTGCACTGGAGGAGCATCATGAACGCTGCCACAGCTACTTACAGAGTGTGGACCCACAGCAGCAAACCAAGGCTCTGAACCAAGGTGTGATTCAATGCGAAGGTCAACACTGGATATTATGAGTATTCAACATAAGGTTGCTAATACTAAAATTATCTCTATGTTCTTTTGATACAGGTGAGGATGTTAAGGAGTTGGAGATTATTCCAGACTCTTTGTTGCAACCGTCCTCAGAGAAAATGGCTTTCATTGATCGTCTCGCCAACAGCATCACCAAGCGCAAAAGATCCACACCACAAAAGTTCTTAGGTGAGAATTTTTATTTAAATGTATTATTTATTAAATTAATTGAAGCAGAAGGTGTATTAAACTGATGTGGCCTAATGACTTATTTAGAAACACTGCTCAAGCCATTTTATTATAACTTTTAGGACGTTTACTGTATTGCCAAAGTAGTATTTGTTGTGTAAAATGTAAATTCTATATTTCTGATTTATTTTGAATCTATATCTACATAAATTCCTATTACAATCAAATTTTACAAATCAGACTGGCTTATTATGAAGTCAGTCACACACTAGAAATCCATATATATATTAGGGGTGTCAAATTATCGCGTTAATTGCGATTAATTAATTACAATCATATTTAGCGCGTTATGTTTTTTAATCGCGTTAATCTCATTTTTAATCTCTAACTTTACTGTTACTGTACGCGAGTTGCCTTATTATAAAATCTGTTTTTATGTGTTGTTGGGACAATAACACATCGCTCCTGCAAACAATTGTGATTTTCTTTCTCGTTCTCGCCGCATCTGCGATAAACCTGCACACGTCTGATCTCTGAAAACATCACGACACAAACACAGAACAGACTCACCTTCACCTTCAACACTGTCACAGAAAGAACACTCATATTCCACTGAGTCGTGTCCTTCAGTCCCACAGAAGCTGAACCGCACACAAGAGCTTTTTTTTTTTTTTCTCGCTTAGTTTATGCAAATTAGCCATGCGGTTTTTAAATTTCGTTTCTGTGAGACTTGCGCAAATTAGCATTAAACACATTATAATTTCAAACGAGCTGATGTGGCTCTAGAGTGTTCATGGTTTATATGTTATAGTAATAATGTAATAATGAATTTAAATGAAAATACCTCAAATTGAAGGCTTTTCTCAGCAATTTTTAGGTGAGATTAAAAAGAGATTAATTAGATTAATTAATTACAGATCATAATTAATTAATCTCTCAATTTTTTTTATTGCCTGACAGCACTAATATAAATATTAATTTCCATGTTCCATACTGAACATTTTAGTAAGGGAAGGAAATGTATATATCTAAAATTATGATAACTTCATTGTTTTTACAGGACAGAAGCAGATTCGCCTCAACTTCACAGACACACCTTATGAGCTCAGCGCTGGTTTCAGCAAAGAAGGTGAGATACACACTGTGGACCTTGAAGCCCCACACTTCACAGGTGTGAAAGGAGAGTATAAAGGAGGCACAGGACGGCCGTTCTATTTACCCACCAATCAACAACTCACTGAGGTCAGACCGATCCACAGCACTGCTCCTTTAGCTCTGGGACCCAGACTAGACTGCACCGGGCTGGGAACTGTTATTGAAACGGGTCGTGAGGCGGGAGAGGGTCACGAGGATCTACCTGCCGCTCGAAGCCACGCCCCATCGCCTAGCAACGGTTGCCTGGACTCCACAGATACCGAAAGCATGCCGGACGAACCATGCAACAGCACTGCCCCGACGGCACAGAACCACAACCTCCATCATCTCGTCCATTTTAATCACAACCAAGTGTCGAATCCTGTCAAGCTTATCCGCACCAAAGAGGAAGATAAAGAAGATATTGGACATATTGCTCAAGCCTCTACCCATGTCCCGACTTCTAGCTCGCCCACAACTCCCTCCTCCACTTCCAGGGAAACTTTCCGGGTTGTGGATGGCGAAGGAAGAGCCATAAAGTCTTTCCGTTGTGACCATTGCCGTCTGCTCTTCCTAGATCACGTTATGTTCACCATCCACATGGGTTGCCACGGTTTCAGGCAGCCTTTCGAATGCAACATTTGCGGGCACCGGAGTCAAGACCGATACGAGTTTTCTTCTCACATCGTCCGAGGGGAACACATTGTCGACAGTTGAAGTGGAGAAAGATTTTATGTGACTATTATAGAATTAAAATGGAGCCGAAACCTGCCTAAGTTTGGTTTGCACAGATAAAAGTGAATGGCATGCACTATTTATTGTTATGCACTGGCCAGTTTGTTAGGTACACATGTTTTAATGCTTTCAAATGAAGTAACTTAACACTAGAAAGGCATTGAATTGAATATTGTCTCTTTTTGGTCCCTCCTCTATAATCAGTAGATATGGGTAGTGGTTATGGGTTGAAATTTGTTATGCAGTTTCTATGCAGACCAGTTAATGTCATGTCAGAAGTAGTTATATAGTGTATATTATTGAACTAAAAATACTGAGTCATCCCTACTTATTTTACAGACTACTAGATATCAGGATGTAAAGGTATTCCCAAATTGTACCTAATAATTTGGCCAGTGTGTCCGGGTACCCTTAGCCTAAAAAACTTTTATATTTAATGCTTGAATGAACTTATAATTTATAGTTATAGCACTTTAAATCATTGCGGTAGTTAGATGAAGAGTTATTGCACTTCTTCTTGCTCTTTCCTCAATGTGCCTTGCTCAAAAACTACAAACCTTGTACCTGATTAACTAGTTTTAACCTACCTTTGACTGTTCCATAATCCATAACTCTTTGCACTTTACTAAACCATAAAATCATGAATTCCCATTTCCCTGTAACAGAATCTTTAGAAGTCTTAATGCCTTGTTCTGAAAGCACCTTTTCCTCAATTCTGTGAAGTATTTAACACATTTTTGTGCACAAATATTGAAAAGCTTTATTTAATGAACTGTAGTGCAGACCAAACTTAAAGGCGGTAGTGTTGGTGAAGCGATCCACTGAAAATGCACTTTTAACCAACTGAATTTCTAAATGTTGCTTTATTGTGATTCATTTGAAGTACAGATTTTAAGGCCTTTATGTGTGAGAATGCTGTGTTTTAGCAAAAATATTGTTGTTTACTATAAATGCTTTTGTTGCACTGATAACCTGCCAGAAAATTAATATGAAATTATTAAAATGTTTTGTAGAATATCTGATTTGCAATTCTCTCTTAAATAAGTTTAAAACTTGTACATGTTTTCTTAGTTTGAATTTCACTGCCACCCACCTGGATCTTTTTAATTGTGATTTTCTCTAGAAGTACACTAAAATTCAGTAGCAATCACTACTACACTTATTTCCCTACAATTAAGATATTTAAGTAACCTAATTTGTATTTTTCCACTATATTAAAATTATTACATGGTTATGGTATGGTGCCAACTTGCAAAGTGACTTTTGAGTGGTATGGTAATTAAAACATTATCCAGAGGCTTTAAATACATTGATTTCAAATTGGCACTAATCATTCAACATTTTAAATGACTGTAAAACTACTACTGCAAAATCACTTACTGTACAACCTGCTAAAACTGGTTTGTTGCCCCAAGCCAGTTTATAGATCTCAGATATATTGAAAACAACTAACATTTGGAAATTATTTGCATATTTGGTTTAACATAAATCTTAAATTATACTAAACCATAACTCAAGGGTTGTAATCTTATTTGCTCTGACTCTGAATCCAGACTCTGGCTCCCACCTATAGACCTATCTGTACCTTAAAATAGCTACTCCGATACAAACAATCCCTGCAATTTTTACTAGAGTTTTCATCACAGTCTCAATTTTGCCTTTCTCTATAAACATGAAATAGTCCATTTGCACATATCCAACTTCCTTTAGTTACAATTTGAGTAATTTTATTCTGAGCCAAAGGGTAGCCACTGAATTTCAAGTGGCATAAAATTTAAGTTTTCTTTAAGTGTAAATGCTACTGCAGCGCAAATGTATTTTGAAAACGTTATGGCTGTTGTAAATAATTGCCAGATTAATTTTGCTATTTGAGAATAAATGTAATTTAACATTTACTTGTGTGAAATTTATTTATCCGTATTTGACTTTCCAGCAGTCTGTTATACTTTGAGGACTTTCACAATTCAGAAGAGGTTTTAAATTGTTTAAAGCTTTGAGAGCAGCCCCAATTACTCATTCTGAATGAATCAGATCATGCAGTATGGTTACAGCATGGCCATATTTTTGTGGTGAATTAGTTTAGACTAGCTGACAGCTATGACGTTGCTCATATGAAACAAAACTCTTGGGCTGAACAGTTGAACCCAACATATACTAGACAAACATAGACATGTCATAATTTATCAATTTATCATTCTATATAAAAATGGGTACTTTTTCTTTATACTAGGGACAATATACTGGGACAATTTTGGTTCAATAAAATATTTGAGCTGTAGAAAGTTGAATTATGAACCAAAATTACTCAGGTGTTACATTCTGCCATTTATTGCAGCTCATGTTTAACAATATTGTAGCATTACAATAATAATGCATTGTTAGCCATATAGCGCTTTTTTACACAGTCAAAGTTGGTTTACAATTTGGTGCATTATTAACTTCACTTGAAGATGGTAGGCTGCCAGTTGGCGCTGACTCCCCAAACACACCACTGGGAAACTCAGGTGCCCTACTGTGGCACCCGAGTTTCCCAGCCATCTCTCATTCAAATATTAACAAGGACTGGCCCTACTTAGCTTCTGAGATCTGACATCAGGCTTTGAAAAGGTTTGATCAGACTTCTTTTTGAGGATAATTCTGCTTTATGGTTTGGTTTTGATATTACTGTTTAACATGTACATTTACTTCATCACACTTCAAAATTTTTTATGACAGGCCTAGACAAATACAGTGATCTTCTATTAACAGTACAACAACAATGAAATGTTTTCAAAAAGATTTTATTCAGGTCTACATCAAATTCTGCTTTACATTGGTTTCGGAGGAGCTCTTGCTGCACCAGCCTGCAAGAAAATTGTAAAATTATTAATACTCGTGTCAGTCTGCCTAAAATACAAGTGAATAAAAGCCATTACTCACCGCAGGCCTGAACCTGGGTGGAGGGGTCCTGTCTTTGCGGGCCTCACATGAGCGGTTCCTCACCACTTTACTGTGGATGGCGCAGCTGACACAGTAGTGCAGCTTCACATACAGCTTGGGCAGGCCATAGGCTACAATGGGAGAGCAGAAATTATATACAAATCCTAGTTACAACAGTGCCTGACCAATTTAGTATTTTGTTAGTGTTGCTTACTTTACAGACTAGGACAATATTTGACACCAATGATGCGAATAGCCATGTACTGTTCGATTAAACTTGCATTAAAAAAGCAAACAAAAGGACTTAAAATTAACTACATCAAATACTCACACTCGAAGACGCTGGCCTCAGTGATGTCCCTCACAGCAGCCGCCTCCACGATGTTCCTGATCACAAACTTCTTGATGGCCTTGTCTTTGGGCACACAGCGGGCGCAGTTAGTGCAGCGGATTGGCTGCACGTGCCCACGGCCCTTCTTAGCACGACCGTTATTCCTCCTTTTCTTGGTCTGAGGAGAGAAATTTAAGAATATATTTCAATGCCCTGTAAGATTCCTTTATTAGGTTAGTACATATGACTTCAGTAGAAATAAATGCTAGTTAAGTAGCAAGTAAGTTGGTTGATTATAATTGCTAGGTTTCAGATGGCATCACAATATTCTATAGGCCAGTAATATTTAATACTCTCTGGCATATCCCAAAACTTAGTTTTTTGTTGCAATACAGCAACCAGTTATCAGGTTGGACATTTGTGAATTTACCCCTTAAATATTTAATAGTAAACTACAAAGTAATCAATGCGAGGAAATCTGGCTTTTGCCCCCATCTGAGAGTTTGTCATCACATCCTAGTCTTGAAAACCACTGACTTCTGGGTTGTAATTTTATACAATATCAAATTATGAGATGACACAGCAGAGCAAATTTCGTTACCAAATTTCCCGAAGCCAAGCATTATATCGTGCCATATAAGCTTAATCAAGCAAATTTTAGATGATAAATTTTGTCAAACATTAGAGGACAAGGATGCGACAATTATTTTATATAGTTCCAGTACCTTTGTCAGGCTTATTTACACGCTTTTTCATGTGTAATTGCTACCTTAACTCAACTAACACCGAGCTCTTGACAGTAGCCTGAATTTAAATTAACAATAGTACAAGTAGGATACGAAAGTAATAGATCTACACGGCGCTTCAAGCTCATTATCGGCCGGCCGCACTCCTGAACACATGCAGCCAAACTCCTAGCCATGCTAATAGCTAGCATCAGGCCACGGACAAATACACAACACCTGTGTGTCATTTCACCGGTAATTTAAATCTCATATGTTTGTTCATATCTTTACATCACTGAAAATGGGCAAATGTGTGTTGGATTTGTAGTTTTTGCATGATATTTCAGTATTTTAGCGGCTCGGCCTTTCTAGGCGCACTCACCATGTTGCACGGGAAGCTGGAAAGAGGACCGGAAGAGGTTGGGCTGCAAGAAGTACCCGTATCCGCTCCTCCGCCCTCATCATTTTCACCATAATAAAAGTCTAAAAGAATGGGTTTTAATATACTTCTTTATTGCATGATAATGTTTTAAATTAGTTTATAAATTAATTAGCAGGTTTGTGACCTGGAGAAAAGTTACACACTGCACAATAATATAACAATAATGTAATTATGGTGCGCTGTATATTTGTAACTTTTCTCCTAGACGATGCCACCTGCCCGTTTCCATGAAGATGTTATTGCTTTACCTGCAATATTCCGCAGTACGGTATTAAACTTAATTACTAAATTAAATTAATAAATGTAATGACATCTGTTTTTAATTGCTCAATTTTTTTATTCTTATTTTTTTATTTATTGTATTTTGCTGTTGCAACACATTACGTCCTAAATTATGGGACAATAAAGGAACCTTTTCTTAGTAATTTCTAAGACATGACTTCCCTTGTGTGGTAGACTTACAATAGACTACATGATTTTTCAATATAATATTTTTGCATGGTATTTTATTGTATCCTGTCCTTGTAATCAAAATATTAGACTTTATTGGTTGTTGAAAAGATTGCGATACTGGTAATGTAAGGGTGTAGTTTCTCAATTGACCCATTACTCGTCCTAATCCTTCTGTGTTTATCTATTGCGTATTACAGCTACAGCCATTTCAGATTTGACCAAAAGGCCTTAACTAAGTCTGACTCATGTAAAACAATTGTAACACAACACATGCAACACAAAAAGTAGGGCTATATCTTGGGACAAACAGCTAGCATTTAAAATTTTAAATATTTACCATTGCTGAATAATTGATCATAAGAGCAGTGTCCTTCTTGTCTCTTGGTTATTTTAATTTAGGATACGTTTGACATGAAGATTAAGCATTGGTCTATTTAAAATTCTGATTCAGTTTGCCTCTCCATTATATCATTTGTCTAGGTCTAAAACATATTTTCCACAAAAGCAATATCAGAAACCACACAATAGGGTTGTTAAAAATCAGATTCTAATCAGTATTAAAACTTGTACTGAAACTAGATACTCATTTGAGCAGGTACTGATACTGTCACATTTACCTGATAGAAATGAACTTTTCCTGAATAGCTTTAGAATGATCTAAAGCTGTATCAGAACAAGTATAAGACCACATAGACTCGTATACGTCCATGGACCACTGTGGAACCTAACACAGATATAAGACCACATGACAATATAAAAGGAAGTACGATTTAATGTTGAAAATCACATCTTACTGTCTAAACAAAGGGTGTTTTTTATATTCATTGTGGTATTGGAATCGGTATTGACTTGAATACCGAGTCTATTCCTGAAATGTTGGTATGTTGACAACACTACTACAAAGACAAAGACAAAGGCTACATTAAAAAACTTTATTTAAATATTACTTTCGAGTTTATTTCTTTTTGCTCTTCTTGTCCTTTGCCTTCTTCTTGCCTTGTTTCTGTGCATTTGCCTTTTTGTACAGGTAGAGTCCCACCAGCCCGAGCAGCGTTGGGACCAGAGCCAAACACACAACTGGAAAAACATCGTTCACCATCTTCTGCCATGGAGTCTGCTGCGAAACCGAAATCACCTCCACCTCAAATTCGAGTGCAGCGTCACCTACAGGACACAGAGAGAAAGGTATGCACTCAATTCATTCAACACAAACTTTAAAAAGGAGCTATATTAAGCTATTTTCTAACCTGTTGTAATACTGTTTCCTCAACCATACCTGGCATATGTTTTTGAGGAAGTAAGAACATTACAACATGCCTTAAAGCTTACAAGAATCAATTTTGTCTAAGATCAACCATACTGATTATTAGGTCTGTAGTTGACTAAAGACATTTTTGGATGATAAAAAAACTTGCCTATGTATCAATTAATTGACTAAAGGAGGCATGGCGTGAGCTCTCATAACTGTTTGGTATCTCTGTAACTATAATCTGACCATAGATCTGACCCAAAATGCACTCACATTTCGCAATAACTACATACAAAGAAGAAAACAGTGTCTTCATACAAAAAGCAAGATTAACCACACTATTCACTTCGGAAATGTCAGCCACCTCTTTTATACAGCTGTGCATGTAAAGCACTTTTGATCACACTGCACCCTACTGATCTGGCTTACTAACATGATAACAACTATGTAATTCATGCAAAACAGCCCAGAGGTGTGGACTTGAATGTATAGACTTAGATTTAAGTTAGACTTGAGTCACTGTTTTGAGACATTAACTTCTTAAAAAAGGTAAATGACTTGGAACAGTGATTTTTTTTAATTCAGCAGAGTGTGTCTTGGCAAACTTTTTCATCACTTTTGGTTCCTTGTACTTTATGCGTATTACAAATAAACTTGAACTTGAGTTGAACTTGAAGGTCACTGACTAAATTAATGAGTTTAGAAACACTCCCAGCTGATCATTAGATTTACTTTTAGTGCTCAAGTTTACTGGAACAAGTCCTTCCCCATTCTACTTTTGACTGCCTTTTTTAAAAAAGGAATTCAGTAACAGACTTGAAAGGACTTAAAACTAACATAGGACTTTGGACTTACAAGTACTTCCCACCTCTACGGGCTAACCTTCTCACTTAGAAGGTCCGAACCTGTCACTCAAGATATAGGAGATGGTCCCTGGGTGCAGCACATCTTTCACCTACTTCTCCTGACATGCTGCTCCACAGGTATTAAATGTGGGATCAAATGCAGAAGACAAACTTTACTACAGGGACAATAAAGTCTATGAACTATGGCCCCTTCAACTGAGCACTGACTTTGCAATTGTCGGCCTTTTGCACCAGGCCATTATTGATCATCCTATTGTTCAGTCAATCAATCACACAAACTTTACAATGCACAGTGCAAATGTGCAACATAATATAAAATTATTTTTAAAATGTTTATGTGTGATGTGTGTGTGATTTTTTTAAATCTGTTTTATGTGTGTTTTACCCGGTATTGTTGGTGGGTAGCCCTTTTTGCCGTATGCAAGATGAGCTGGAATAGTGGCTTTAATCTTCTGCCTAATAAAAGAAAAAAACAATGATTAGACACATTCAACAAAAGCTAATGTAACTCTAGCCTTTAGATTTGTATTCTGCACTCACCCAGCACAGACACCGACCAAGCTCTGCTCCAGACCTGATAAGTGTAGCACAAAGAAATTCAATCAGGGTTTTCTCTTTCACAAAGCACTGATGTTGTCTGCTTCTGTGACCGAATCAACCCAACTACTCTGTGTTACTCCAACCTCAAATGACCCCAGAGGACTCTCACAATAACTAATATATAATTTTATAATTTTTAAGGACTTTGATTTGGTCTTGATATTTACAGTTGTTTTGTAGTTTTATCTACTGTCTTTAAATGTCTTATATTACACAAATTTGACTCTTGTGAGTCTCATAAAAAACATACCTAGAGTTGTGTTTTGTTTCATTTACACATGTTTGAGTCACTCTTTATTATTAGTTATATTACTCAAAATGCTCTGTTCCAATTTATCATGCCATGAAGCGGTAGTTAAGTTAAAAGCTATCTTTTACTTTTAGTTCAGTAGAGATTTGCAGTTAAAGGGCTGAAATCATCCAAACGATTTTGGCAAAGGTATATGGAGTTTAAAAACAGTGGAGTACAAGATAGAACAGAGTGCTTTCAGTTTGAGAGAAGGACTCAACCCCAGGTATGTTTGCGATAAGGAAACACCATTATAATAACATACACCAGAAAATAATGTAATATAGGACCTTTACCATACATGACCTATTATAAAAACATACAGTTTGTACTGCTATTGTTATTTAAAATAACAACAGCAGTTGTAACATCATGGGGTTACAGTGTCGTAAAACAATGTTAATAATATTGTTAAAGAAGACATATTACGCTTTTGTCTGCTATGTATGTATAATACGATCCATGCAGACTATTTTATATTTTGGATACTTTAAATCATTATATTGATATAAAGCAACTTAATAAAAGAAACAGGTCCGCTGACATCCTGGTAAAAACTGCTCCACTGATATCTGTTCACTGTGACAGGACTAATGACCCTGAATTGGATTTACCTGTGATCACTGTCCTTTTCCCAAGCTCCACAACGAGAGGGTCCCGAGACAGAGAAGTGTCAATCACCTTTCCGTCCATCAGTTTACCCTGAAAAATGTAACAAATATAGTTGTTGATTGTGTACTGGTAAAAAGAAGTATTTGATTAATTTCATATTATTTAGCTTTTTGTAGTTGGGCTTTAACATTTAAATAGGGCAGTGTGCTTATTCAAATCTGAATCAAGATTCAGTCATTATAATTATCAATATTCAGCTTGGGTCTACAGAGGTCTACAGCCAGTCCTATGTCTGTAAAAGCATGTGGTTTGGAGTTAAGACTTTAAAGGAATAATTTTGACTATAGTGTTAAATTAGGATCAAGTCTGTTGTTTATGTTCAGAAATATTTCATTTTAAAAGCCATTATTATTTGTTTCTAATTGGACAAAATACAATTGTATTGATCCATATGAAAGATATTTTTGTCATATTGCCAGCCCTGTACTGAGGTAGACTTAATTTTTCACTGTAAGTTAATTTGTTTTCTGCATTTGACTCATCGTTCAATGTCGTTGTGGAACCCTGTCAGGGACAGTGGGTGACTGCAGTGCAGCACCCAGGGACCTATTTCCACATCTAAGTTTAGTGACTACAGTACATTTTGCATGTTTTTAGGTTGTATTAAGCACAGAGATCTACCACTCGCTTTCATTCATTATCTGTGGGACATATGAGTCACCAGTTAGGGGACACAGGGAAGACGTGCACTTCATTCAAAGATCCTGCATAACTAATCTTATGAGTTTAGTCATCTTTCAAATGAACAGTTGCAGATCTAATCAGAACTGCAATACTTGTCAGAAAAATTGCAATTAGAGCATCATTCTTGTGTAATTATTGCTCCATTGTGAGTGAATGGTTCAGCCCTGGCACCCCTCTTCAGGCCCATACTTGCTAGGATAAACTCAAGTCCTTTTGTGACTCCATATGGAAGTAAGTAAACAAATGATTTAGGACAATCACTCGCAACATTCTGCATAGTGTATTGACGTAGTGCACTATAAACATGTTGCAGTCCAACTTTAGACCGTAACTTGAAGTATAGCCAACTGTCTACTCTTTGAACTTTGTGGAGATCCACATGTGAGGCGGAGGTTCTGTAGCTCGAGCCGGTGCCCCACACACCGAGTTACTGCTGACGTGTTGCACCGCCCCCAGAGTGAAAGCCGGGGCGACTATCCCAGACGAAGCGAGGGGAATGAACCAATGCAACGGACCTAAAACCACAGTCTGTGCAATGCGCAATCAAGAGGTATTCAAACCCGCAGACAGCCACAGTCCCTGTAATACTCGATCAATGACAGCCGCAGATCAGCGGCAGCTGTGATTCACACAGCGCCACGAAGCAACATCTGCCTCCGTCACCAGAATGAGCCGGGTCGGTCTCGTCTGGGCAGCGCTGGTTTCACGGTTGTTTAAAGACAAAGACTACAATAACTGCATTATTCTCACCGTGTAGTGGATCTGTAGCGTGTCTCCCATCACAGAAAGGACATCACAAGTCTCCGGCTTCACCTGCGGACACAAAGTTTGTGGTTAGCAGTGGCCCCGTGTGTGATCAGCATTGACTATGGAGTGATAAAGCTCTATCACGGTGTAGTTGCACTGTAACACACACATGCTCCGGACTCACCAAAGTCTCTACCAGCAGCTCCTCCGCCGCGTCCTCGGCCAGAGCCAATCCACAGGTGAGAGCCGCGAGCAGCAGCAGCCCACTGCACCTCATTGTACTGAAGTTCATGGAGACCGTGTTTACGCGCAGAACCTTCCGCTTCAGCGTAGAAAAGAGCCGAGCTGCAGACCGCTGCTCCCTGCGTCAGATGGCTGTGCTCCAGCTAACGCTGATGTGTTCAAACTGACAGATAAGGTCTTGCTGCTCGTGGACGTTGTCCCAACACCTGGGTCTCCAATGAGCCCGCCTCAAACATTCCGCCAGCATCCCGGGAAGCCGCCGTGGGAAGCGGAAGTAGCGCTGATCGCACGCTAGATGGCGCTGTTCACGCTCTGCTGCGGCCCCTAACCCTGCACTCATGCTCAGCATCTTGTGGGGATAGATCATGTCAACGTAGACTACTCAGCTTTTCATATAGTACGCGTAATAAAACATGGCTTTGCTTTAATGTCACACACAAATAGGATAAACTAGCCATAGCCTGGCCATATAGAAAAAAGTATGGTATTTATCATGTTGCAAAGCCACTTGTCTGACCACATTAGACTTCTATCCACATCCATAATGTAACCTGGACCTTTCCTAAAGCCAGGTTAAACCTAAGCTGAGCCAGAAGGGGCTTGCTGCTTGTTACATGAACCTCTCTCATGTTTTCATGCCCAGTGTTATTATTATGAAAAAGAGAAAACAGTGAAGGGAGTGACTCATCTGGACAAACAAGACATACAGCTTTACCCACATGATCCACCATCAAACTATTCACACTATATACCTACAGATTTAAATAGGCCTGCATTTCACAGAATTGTAGGCCGGTGTCGAAATCTGTCAAGTCTTATCAAATAGCCTGCATATGCTTTTCTATGGCTAGGCTATTTTAAATGAATTGCTTATTAGAATGGCAAAATGTAGGCTTATCTATTTGATAAAACATGATCTAATGGGCTATTTTCAAGGAAGCCATTGTCACATTATTCCTTTGTCCTGGCCTGTTTTCGTATAAACCTTATAAATACCCTTGTAGTAATGACCACACAGTGAATATCAATGGTCAGACGGAGTGTTGCCTAATCTCGCGAGAATTTTACCCACTCCCTGTATCCGATGTGTTTTTTCTCCTTGAAGATATCGTGAGACTTTGTGGCGACTGCCGCTCTGCTTCACGGTAAGTGATGACACGGCACCGCTAATAGCACTTAAAACATACACATAGACTCTTTTGATGCGACTTTAGTATTGCAGTTTAAACATTTGCTCTCGTTTTTAGCGATAGAAACATGTGATTTTTGTTGGAAGTACAATTTTGAGATAGGGTGCTGGCAAGAGGTTGAATGAATGAGCTATGAACCGGGGATGGACGCTAGCTACCGTCATAAAAAATAAAAGAAAACAGTATGGAAATGTATTGTATTATTTTAGGCTTTCTATACCCTATATTTATTAAGAAATTTGATCGCAAACGTGTCCATATTTGTCTAAAACCTAATAATTACTATATAACCCATGTTGCTTACAGTATTGTAACATAGCTTTACATAGTCACAAGATACCTGTGTGATTTGTATTTTAAAAGGTAGACATTTGAGCCTTAAACGAGTTGAAGGTATCCGTTATCAGCGATTAATTCTACGTAGGTACGTCTTTCAGCACCACGGACAGAGAAAGCAATCACCCGTGACCCAGAGCAGGGGCGTGAGCTACAAAGTGCTCTGCGATTCATTATGGACTCCTAGTTAATTTTATGTAAGAATCAGAATTTTCTGTCTTCTGATCTGATCCCTTGTACTTGCCTAACCTCGTGTTTATTTTTCTTGTGACCTGTTTAGCAAGTCTAAGTGTGGGCTAGCTGGTAAAATCACCTTTTTAACATATTGGAGTGTTTTATGTTATTCAGATGTATGGAGCCATGTCTTCAATAGGCTCAGTAAGTTTGACATCATAGAGCTATTGGTCATCGTTACTAGTACAAATGAGTCTGTCTATGTTCAAAGTTGTATAGGATCCTGATAGTGTGGTTTTGATTGAATTAAAAGAAAGATTTTGAAGAAATGGGATGTTTTATAGTTGCCTGTACATTACATAAAAATCCCTAGGCTATGAAATTGAGCAGTAGGACAGGTCAGAATCCTATGGTGGAATTAGCTGTCATTAACTTTCATATTGCAAATTTGTTGACATGGTGTATGGTTAATACCTCTAATTATTGGGCTTATTCTCACAAAACAAAAATGGCTCAAAGTTCACTGTCTTCTCTATCATTATAAATAAACAAAACTGAAAAAATTTTTGCACAATAGCTTCAGAAAGTGATGCTATTATGTAACACTAAAGGCGTGATTGTTCTCTGTTGCGAGGACTTTAAGGCATGAGATTAATCTAACAAGTTTGCAGAGTCAATCCCAAACAAATAATGATAACGTTCATTTTTTGTGGATCATATGTTTAGATAAGTCTTACAAGAACTTTGAATCCCCCATACACTTACACAGACCCCTGCCCTCCATCTAAAATTATGACATTACCAAATTCTCCTAAAAAGACAGTAAAGGAAAGTTACTCATTAAATTTTGACTGAAGAACTTTTTAATTTGCATAGTCCAGATCAGATACTATCAACTATTATCATACTACGATCAATACTAAAAGTAATCTTGAAAATAGATACTCATATGAGCAAGTATCGATATTAAAAAGCCAAATTCACAGGGAAAAAATTTACCTTGAGCTTTATCAGAAGTACAGACCACATAGACTAGTATACACCCATGGACCACCATGGAACCTACCTGGACAGTTGAGAGATTACACAGATATAAGGCCACATAGTAATATAAAATATATTGCATTCGTATCGTGACTACATTATTTGGTATTATACCCTGCATCATCAAAAATTATGTTCTGGTATAAAGTGCACAAAACTGATGAATGGACAGCTATTGGAGGGGTTCTTGCTGTAAATTCTCCTTATATGGGGCAGCGTGCTCTCTTTCTCTCAGGGCTTGGCTTTGTAGTGGAACCATTTGAAGGTTGTAACAGATTGACTGCAGCCTCTGGTCATGGCTCTGGTTTGTGGTTTTTCTGTAGCTTCAGGCAAACGCATGAGCTCCACCTGTCTCTGGTCTGAGTCTATGAAATGCAGAGGAATGAAGCAAAGGAATGTCAAGATTATTTTCTTAATTGATAAATGTGATTACTTAGGTCACAATACATTGGATAACTAAATAATAATAATGAGAATTTTAGAAGCAAAAATAAGTACTTTCTTTTCAGTATACCCAAAAAAGTAAAGTGTTTGTGTCTTTTCACAACATTACATTTTATATTGTCATTCTTACTCACTGACCAATAGTACAGAAATGTCCTAAGACACTTAGAAGTGTCTACTCAGAAGTAGGTCACTTTTAGTTTTTAGTTTACCTGTGGCCATATGCATCTAATTGTCATTGTTTGAATTTGTCAGATATCAGAAGCTAAAGATGGCAGGGCTTAGTTAATATTGGATTTAAACATTGCCAAATTAGAGGCCTGTCTCACATCTTCAGGAAGACTTCACCCACCTTGCCTAGTATAAATGTGATGTAGGTGAGTGTTGTGAGTATATGAATAATGCACTGTAAAGAGCTTTAGGTGTCATGAAAGGTGCTATAAATCCAATGTATTACCTCCGAAAGGCAATAACACATCAGTTATGTATTTAGTTGTCTGTCAATTCAAATACAAGATAAGACTTTCTTCATTCTTCTTCTAAATTCAGGAATTTAAGAAAATGTATATAAACTTTGTGTGGCGTGTATGTGAGAATTTGAATTTGTAATAATTTTCAAATAATATTTTTCACTTAATTTGCTGTTTTTTTCTTTCAGGTTTTCTTCCCTTTAAATTACAATAGCTGTTGAATCATGGGGAACATTTTTGGGAACTTGTTGAAGAGCCTCATTGGGAAAAAGGAGATGCGGATCCTGATGGTGGGACTCGACGCAGCCGGAAAAACAACCATCCTTTACAAACTCAAACTGGGAGAAATAGTGACCACAATCCCCACTATTGGTGAGGCCATTGAAATGTATTATTATGTAATGCAATGGACTAATGTTTGTTAGTTGTAGTTTTAGATCAGTATTGTGATTTCAAATGTCCAAAATATAAAACACAGTTATTACAGATTACAACTATATAGCAGAAAAAAGCATAATATGTCTAAATAATAGGATCCCCATAATATCATTGCTATATCGTTATTTTTTCTTAAAATCCTCATGGAGATAAATATGTTTAATGTCATAATGTGTAGCATATAAGTCAAAGCATCAGCATCTCCATGGAGGCTGGCGATGGATTCTCCACCAGAAATGTTATACTGAGATGTTGCAGCTGATATCATCAATATTTTCTAAAGCTAACTGGAGGCACCACTTTGTCTGAAGCTCTGTTACTCAAGATTAATCTGAGCTTTGTTTCAACACAATTGATCACACCGCATTAGCCAGCAGTCTTTCCAGTAAGTCACTCTCACCTTTTTCTGTTGAAAATCAAACACCTACAGGACTGGGAATGCTCATATTGATCACAGGCTCCTAAAAAAAATCTATTCTTGACTTTCAGATGATCTTAAAAATGATTTGACAGTGTTTGATAATGTGTGAATTGTGTCGCCATGGAAACTCTTGAACATTCTTTCATAAACATACATGCAGTCCTCACCCAGCATGTCACTGCCAAGTATCAATAGTGCATCTCTATTGTATACAAATCTGTATCCTCTCTGTTGTATTCAGTGTTTCCTTTCTGTTGTTGCTGTACAGGTTTTAATGTGGAGACAGTGGAGTACAAGAACATCAGCTTCACAGTGTGGGACGTGGGTGGACAGGACAAAATCAGGCCCCTGTGGAGACATTACTTTCAAAACACACAAGGTACCTGCTCAGTCACTCAAACACATACACCTGCTTCAGGGGAGAATTTAGGTTAGTTTAGTTAACTTTTATTATGTAATTTTTTCATCACAATTACTTTCATTTTGATAACTTAACACTATTTGTTAGGCTAATTAATTACTGATTGTTTAATAAAGTCCTAGCCTAGACTAAATCATAGAAACAGATTTGAACGATGGTGGATTTGTACTGGTATCTGACTCTCAAATATTATCTCCAACAAAAATACTTGATTTTTGTTTTAATTACTTGAATATTTAATATCCAATGTATGTTATTTTGACTTGAATATACTTTGAAGTAGTACTGCCTTTACTACTTCCACTCTTTTAGCTTTCTCCTCCTTCACTAACTACTCTAATTTTGAGGCACATTATTGATTCCTAAAGAAGTTTTTCCTCTGTGTTGTTGTCCATGGCACAGGTCTGATTTTCGTGGTGGACAGTAACGACCGTGAGCGGGTGAATGAGGCAAGGGAGGAACTCATGAGGATGTTGGCTGAAGATGAACTCAGAGACGCTGTCCTGCTCGTGTTTGCCAACAAGCAGGTCAGGCCAGAGGAACATCACAGATACACTGACCATACAGCTTGATGTCTGTAATTTAAGTCAAATGTTATGGTATTTAAAGGTGGACTTTTCTGGTGGATAGTCCTGCTTGTCAATGGAGATGCTATTGCTTTGCCTGGAATATTTCATAATATGGTGTCAGGTGCAGGGTTGGGCCGTTAGTATTCAGGTGGGAGACTATTGGGAATACCAGGTGTCACAGTGCTGCAGGGGGGATCTAGTTTAGTGCAAACTGTTGTTGTGTCCTTAGGCAAGACTCTTCATCCACATTGCCCAGAATGAATGTGGTGTTACTACAATAATAAACTGTGGAGTAAATGAATAATGCACTGTAAAGCCCTGAGGATGGCTAGGAAATGCACTATATAAATCCAGTGCATTTTTTTAAACAGTCCCAAAAAGATTAACTCATATTCTTACCTTTTCTTTATTGTTATTAATTAATTTCTTTTTCCCCCCCCCAGGATTTACCAAATGCCATGAACGCAGCAGAGATCACAGATAAGTTGGGGCTGCACTCTCTGCGCCATCGTAACTGGTACATCCAGGCCACGTGTGCCACCAGTGGAGATGGGCTGTATGAGGGGCTGGACTGGCTTGCCAACCAGCTCAAGAATAAGAAATAAGAAGAAAGAGGAAGAGCTACTGAAGAACTAATGTCTTTGTTTTAATGAGTGGGAATAATACAGAGGTGAGGGCGGGGTATGAACAAGTTACTCTATGGGGAAATGTATTTAGGGTTAATACTAGTTTTGAGATCAGTTTACAGTTTTTCTCAGTAGGGCAGAAAACAGTTAGGTGATGGCCAAAATACCAAAATAGTACATGTAATTTTCTATCAAATCATGCAAGAAATCAGATTAGCAAAATAGAGTAGGTGTAATCCCTGTTTTAATATCATTAGGCATATCACAATTTAAGCAATATTATTAATTAATAAATAAATAAAGAAGGAAAGGAATGAATGGTGACTAATAAATCCCATTTTAATCCAAATGTCCCAAACTAGATTATAAAGAAACTCTCCAATGAACACAAAACCTAAGATACCATATTGCTTATGGCGCTATACTGCCTCTTAGTGGTCAAATAAACTACTGTAACACACAAATACATTTAAAGCTAAAACTATTGAGAAAAACTGTAAATAACTTCTCCACTTTTAGACTCACAAAAACGATAAGCAATCACCAGACACCAGTTCAGTGTGTCCATGTGTGTCCTTAGTGTAATAGTCAATGTAGTCTGTCAGATCTGTCCAGAGAGAATGAGATTGTCAATGTATTTATATGTGAAACCATCACATAGGCATGGGGTCATGTTAATACAATGCAGTTTACATAGCATTAACTACTTACTCTATGGTGGTCTGCTGCTGTCTCTGGGTTTCAGAATAAAAGAAAATTAGGACTGTTGCCATAGCGATGAACTATTTTAAACCAAATGTTGCATATAACAGGATAGTCCATCAATTATACAAGTATTCATGTAGGCAATGTAGGCGAAGAAGTGTCTTGCCTAAGGATACAATAAGAGCAATGTCTCTAATGGAATTCAAACCAAAAACATAGAATTTCCTTATTTATTGATAGATAGATTGATAGATGCAGTGATGTTACTATTAAAGACTGCTGTATACAGTTTATCAACAAAAATATGTGTTTAGGTGTTAAGTTACCCTTCATATTTTGATTTCAAACATCAGTAATATAACTGAATGTTGGTATTGTCTCCCGATGGGTGACCTTTTTTTTTAAAAATGTTTTTTGAGACAGTGGACCAGATAGTAATTAAAGACATGCTAGTACATTTCCAGCTCCAGCTCCAACTAATGCATACCGTTGTTGTGTCCTTAGGTAACATACTTCATTGACCTTGCCTCTGTATAAGGGTGCGTGACACTTACTCCTGGTTTGAGCCAAGTTCATTCCTGATGCAGACTATGTTTGATCCTGTTTTAGTCCTGATCTAGTCCAGGTTTGTTATTCCCAGTTTTAATGTGGTGATTATGCAACTGTGAATGCACCCAAAATATAATGTGTGAGTGAGTAATTGATGGTTTGGTGTTGGTGCAGGGCATCTGTGACTATAGAAGCAGTTTACTACCACTGAGTATCAAGAATAACTAATCCCATGCCTATAGCTTTATTTCCTGTAATGAACAAGAGCTTTTTAAACATGTTCACGATACAGCCATAACTATCTCAACTAACACTTTATAATAATGACACTTAGACACACACTAAGAGTTAATTCCTATTGAACAAATAGTTTATTAAGCATAATTCAGGCTTAGTAACTTCTTAATTAATACTCCTGACCCCTAATCCTTTAATTAGTAGTTACAAAGTCTGAATCATTCTTAATAAACGATTTACTCATTATGAATGAAGTCTTTGTTCATGCTTTAGTAAGGCAAATGAAGGTGTTATAAAGTGGTTTCCAGTGATCATATCCATATACCTTTGGGACACATCTCAGTTTCATTCCTCTCGTTGTGTTAAATGCATTGAATCTTTTGCTGTTCTGTGTTTTTACCGAATGTGAAAATAGTTGAAATAAGTGTTATTATATTTATTTGAATTTGTTTTATGAATTGTCACACATGAATGAGGACAGGGTAGAGAACAGGCTTTTATTAGCACACTGAATATAGTTTAAATGTATTAATATAGAGGCAGTCACCAGCAGGATACAGTGATTTCTGAGTGGTAGTTTTTAGTCATTCTTTCTGTCAGAGGTTTAAGCAATCCTTAAATTCTCCATTCAATGCAACTGATTGAAAATATCTCTCAAGTAATTAAATTCAAAATATTCCCAGATAAAAGTAAATAAGAAATAGGTATACATTTTTATTTTTTCTATTTATTTTAAAATGATTTCAGTTTAAAGGTTTATGATCTGTGAAATGTATATTAAAGGTGTAACTTTCTGGTGGAGGGTCTGCCAGTTGCTTGTTTTCATGGGAATTGTACTGCTTTGTCTAAAATGTCCCACAGTTTTGCATTTATCTATTTCCATGGAAACAAGCCCACAGTAACTCCAGGCCAAGTTACATGTAAGATCTGTGGAGAAGTAAGGTCTCTCACTTTAGGAATGTATGTTTTTCATAGTATTTTTAAGAACTCCATGGAAACAAGTTAGTGATGGACCCCCTACCAGAAAAGTTACACAGTGCACCTTTAATTTAATAACACTATTAGGATTCACTACTATATTTTCCATTGTGCTGTAAAAGATAATATTTCTACTACTACACTACATCCATAGCTGTTAATCTGCTACATGGAAGCTACCACAATTAATACTACCATTAAGAAGTTACAAATATCTTAAATGAACGTAATGTCATCTACTAACTGTTCCACCTCTAGCTGTTGTTTCACCTATTTTAAAACTTTTATTTGTTATGAAAGTGAATACATTTGTAATTAGGTTTTGTGGCCTTCAAATCTTATGTTTTTAATTATTATTCAGATATTATGGTGTGCTAATTTATTTACTGAATGTCAAAGGCGAGATTGATTTCTTTGTCCATTACAATTTTGCGTTTTGCACCATATAAAATAACTATTTAGATTCATTTTTGAAAGTAGTTGTGTATGTGAGGATTAAGAAAGAAATGCAAAAGAATGAAGAGGCTACTGGATATTCATGATTCTAACATAATAGTGACACGTTTGAAAATACAGATCCAACTGTATTAATAAAATGGTTTCCTTTTGACTGTTTTTTTTTTTTTTGTCTGATTGGATTAGTGGATATTGTTTTTTTATATTAGAAGCCAAGTAGCAGTAGTACTATTAGTAGTAGCAGTAGTAGTAGAAGTAATAGTAGCAGAAGCAGTGTAGCAGTAGGAGCACTGACAGTAGTAGTAGTGGTAGTAGTAATAGTAACAGTAGTAGCAGCAGCAGTAGCAGCAGAAGCAACAGTAGTAATAGCAGTAGTATAGTAGTTGCAGTAATGCAGTAATAGTAGTAGTAGTAACAGTAATAGCAGTAATACTAGTAGTAAGAGTAGTCATAGCAGGAGCAGCAACAGCAGTAGTAGTAGCAGAAGTACAAGTAGTAGTAGAAGTAGTAGTAGCAGTAGTAGTAGTGGTAGAAATAGTAACAGTAGTAGCAGCAAAAGCAGTAGTAGTAGTAGTAGTAGCAGTAGTAGCAGCAGTATTAGCAGTAGTAGTAGTAGTAGTAGTAGTAGTAGTAGTAGTAGTAGTAGTAGTAGCAGTAGTAGCAGCAGCAGTAGCAGCAGAAGCAACAGTAGTAGTAGCAGTAGTATAGTAGTTGCAGTAAAGCAGCAATAGTAGTAGTAGTAACAGTAATAGCAGTAATACTAGTAGTAAGAGTAGTCATAGCAGGAGCAGCAACAGCAGTAGTAGTAGCAGAAGTACAAGTAGTAGTAGAAGTAGTAGTAGCAGTAGTAGTAGTGGTAGAAGTAGTAACAGTAGTAGCAACAAAAGCAGTAGTAGTAGTAGTAGTAGAAGTAGTAGTAGCAGCAGCAGCAGCAGCAGTAGCAGTAGTAATAATAGTAGTAGCAGCAGCAGCAGCAGTATTAGTAGTAGTAGCAGCAGCAGTAGTAGTAGAAGTAGTAGTAGTAGCAGTAGTAGTAGTAGTAGTAGTAGTAGCAGTAGCAGCAGCAGCAGCAGCAGTAGTTGTTGTAGTAGTAGGAGAAATAGTAGCAGCAGCAGTAGTAGTAGAAGTAGTAGTAGTAGCAGTAGTAGTAGTAGTAGTAGTAGTAGCAGTAGTAGCAGCAGCAGTAGCAGCAGAAGCAACAGTAGTAGTAGCAGTAGTATAGTAGTTGCAGTAATGCAGTAATAGTAGTAGTAGTAACAGTAATAGCAGTAATACTAGTAGTAAGAGTAGTCATAGCAGGAGCAGCAACAGCAGTAGTAGTAGCAGAAGTACAAGTAGTAGTAGAAGTAGTAGTAGCAGTAGTAGTAGTGGTAGAAGTAGTAACAGTAGTAGCAGCAAAAGCAGTAGTAGTAGTAGTAGAAGTAGTAGTAGCAGCAGCAGCAGCAGTAGCAGTAGTAATAATAGTAGTAGCAGCAGCAGTATTAGTAGTAGTAGTAGCAGCAGTAGTAGTAGAAGTAGTAGTAGTAGCAGTAGTAGTAGTAGTAGTAGTAGCAGTAGCAGCAGCAGCAGCAGCAGTAGTTGTTGTAGTAGTAGGAGAAGTAGTAGTAGCAGTAGTAGCAGCAGTAGTAGTAGTAGTAGTAGTAGTAGTAGCAGTAGTAGCAGCAGCAGCAGTAGCAGCAGAAGCAACAGTAGTAGTAGCAGTAGTATAGTAGTTGCAGTATGCAGTAATAGTAGTAGTAGTAACAGTAATAGCAGTAATACTAGTAGTAAGAGTAGTCATAGTAGTAGCAGTAGCAGAAGTACAAGTAGTAGTAGAAGTAGTAGTAGCAGTAGTAGTAGTAGTAGTAGTAGAAGTAGTAACAGTAGTAGCAGCAAAAGCAGTAGTAGTAGTAGAAGTAGTAGTAGCAGCAGCAGCAGCAGCAGTAGCAGTATTAATAATAGTAGTAGCAGCAGCAGCAGTATTAGTAGTAGTAGCAGCAGCAGTAGTAGTAGAAGTAGTAGTAGTAGCAGTAGTAGTAGTAGTAGTAGCAGTAGCAGCAGCAGCAGCAGCAGCAGTAGTTGTTGTTGTTGTAGTAGTAGGAGAAGTAGTAGTAGCAGTAGTAGCAGTAGTAGCAGTAGTAGTAGTAGTAGTAGTAGTAGCAGTAGTAGCAGCAGCAGCAGTAGCAGCAGAAGCAACAGTAGTAGTAGCAGTAGTATAGTAGTTGCAGTAATGCAGTAATAGTAGTAGTAGTAACAGTAATAGTAGTAATACTAGTAGTAAGAGTAGTCATAGCAGGAGCAGCAACAGCAGTAGTAGTAGCAGAAGTGCAAGTAGTAGTAGAAGTAGTAGTAGCAGCAGCAGCAGCAGTAGTAGTAGTAGTTGTAGTAATAGGAGAAGTAGTAGTAGTAGTAGTAGTAGCAGTAGTAGTAGTAGTAGCAGAAGTAGCAGAAGTAGTAGTAGCAGCAGCAGTAGTAGTAGTAGTACTATAGTAGTTGCAGTAATGCAGTAATAGTAGTAGTAGTAACAGTAATACTACTAGTAGTAGTTGTAGCAGGAGCAGCGGCAGTAACAGCAGCAGCAGTAGTAGAAGTAGTAGTCGTAGTCCTAGTCGTAGTCGTAGTAGTAGTAGTAGCAGCAGCAGGAGGTAGTAGTAGTAGTAGTAGTCTCAGGAACCTAGTAAAAAATATATCAGAAATGACAGTAATTTGCATTGCCATATTGCTAACAGTAGAGGGCGATCTTTTGTCAAAGAAAACAGAAAAAGCCAATCTAATCTTACTAACCAGGCAGGACACTCCATTTTAAGTTGTTGTCATTCTTTAAGTAATCTGTAATAGTTTCAAGTTATTAGTCACAGTCAAACGACACAAATAACTTAAAGGTGCACTGTGTAACTTTTCTGGTGAGGTGCCATCTGCTTGTTTCCATGGAGATGTTAATGCCTTGCCTTAATGTCCCACATATAACATTAAACATATCTAGCCATCTTGCCTGTTTTCAGTTTCTCCAGATTCACCTTTCCACACATCTGACCTACAACTTAGTGGAAAATTACAATGAAATTTGTTGAGTGCATGTTTTAGAGCAACAGTGGCTTAGTGATTAATAAATTGGCCCTCCAACCAGAGGATTTGCTGCTCAATCCCAGCTCTAACAATTGTGTGCTGTCATTGTTTCCTTGGGCAAGACACCTCACCCTCTTCACACACACATACAAGAAATACCAAGAGTTATTATTTTTCTGTTAATCTCTCACTTCTCCGTAGAGGTGTGTACTTCCTAGATTCTTCCTATTAATTCCTGTTTTTCTGTTTTTACTGATCGTTTTGTTGATAAGGAAGAAATGGTTCTGGGAAAGACTTCCTGGTCAAAGATTAACCGTTAAGAGTCCACTTCTCTGAGTTGAGACACGAGCTTCACTAAACAAAAATAGTTCAACTTTACTCACAAATGACAACAACTTAATGCAGCGATTCTCAATATGTGGTACTCTACATAGACAACTGCAATTTGAGTCTCGATCTGATTTTACAATTTAATCTTGGATTTAGTCCGGGTTTAATTTTGGTTTATAATACAATCCTGTGTTAGTCTTTTAGTTTCAGTTTACACTATAAGCTTATATAACATTTACAGTACATTTCTTTGTCTTGTTTGCTCCTCAGTATGATATTAATAAAAGTATCAATCATGCATTCATTTAATTACAAGTGTTTTGACTGCTAAAATGATTATCTAAAAAAACATAACCTGCCCTTGTTGTGTAACCTATTTGTGTCCATGGAGATATTAAAATTATAATGTCATTTGGAACATTCTATTCCAGACAAGCAGGTGGCAGGCCTCCAAAAGTTCATAGTGCAGCTTTAAAGTAATAAACCTAGTTAGATTTGCACCCAGATTTGCTCACAGTAAGAATGCATGTTTTTCAAGGTATGTTGATTTAAATATCTGTAATTGAATAAATGCAATATAGATCATTTTAATTACATATTGTGAAACATTTCATGACAAGCAGGTATAAAAAAAAACACCAGAAAAGGTACAAAGTGCACCATTAAGAATAAAGTGTACCAACCATTGCACCACATGTTAACGACTACTCTATCCACTAAGTCACAGGTGTCAAACATAAGGCCCGGGGGCCAGATCCGGCCCTCCAAGACCTTTAATCTGGCCCTTGGGTGATTTTCTACTAAAATATTGTAATTATATTTTCTATTAAAATATTGTTAATTTTCTGCGCCGCTCAGCACAGCAGCGTCTCCAGCGTCTCTGTGCGTGGCCTCTCCCACCAGAGCAGCACAAATGAAAACTTGTCTCTTTCCAAACGTTCTTAAAGGATGATTGTTTTGACTGTTGACAGTGACACCCTCATCAGAAAAATGTCCAACATGAGAAAAGTGGAGCTGAGTGCAGGATTTTACAACAAAAATGGACTTATTCCTGTTTACATACAAGTTCATGTTAAAACATTGTGTTGAAATAGATTTTTTCTTAAAGTTTCAGGTTGTTCATAATATTATAATAAGAAAGAGTTCATCAATTAAAAAAGATTTCTGTAATAGATTTGTGTTTCTCTGCACAAATATTTGAATTTATTGTTATTTTTTAAGTTATATGCCATGAGTTTTCTGATCCGGCCCCTTTGGGATCAAAGTAGGTTGGATACGGCCCCCTGGACCAAAATGGGTTTGACACCCCTGCACTAAGTTAATGAACAAAATACAGGATTTATACATTTAATGCCATAGTGTGAAACATTTTAGGGACAAGCTGATCAGCAAGCAAGTCCTCCATTGGAAATGTTACATATTGCGCCTTTAAAAATCATTATTAACAAATCAAATATTAACAACCACTACTAGTATCTGAACCTTTGCTATAAGTCAGTGAATAAATGCAAGATATTATGTTTAATGCCATACTGTGAAACATTTCAATGAGAAGCGGGTATTTCAACCCCCCACCAGAGTTACATAGTGCATCTTTAAGAATTATATGCACAAATCATTGCCCCACTCTAAATCTAAGTTTTAAGTAAATGAATAAATGCAAAATAAATAAGTATAATGCCATACTGTGAGACATTTCAGGCACAAATATGTACAGCACTTTGGCAAACCCCCACCAGAAAAGTTGCGTACTGCACATTTAAGAATCAAATGTACCAACCATTGTCCTAGCACCACATATTGACAACCACTCTTCTATCTACTCTCTGAATCTTAGCTATAAGTAGTGACTAAATGCAAGATATGTATGTTTAATGTCATACTGTGAAGCATTTCACTGACAAATATGTAGCAATTTAGCAATTCTCCACTAGAAAAGTTCAGAAAAATGAAGCGTACCAATTATTGCATTAGATATTGAAAACCTACTTCTAACTTATACTATCAGAATCTAAGTAAATTAATAAATGCTAAATATATACGTTTGATGCTCTAGTGCAAAATATTTCAGCAACAAGCAAGTAGCAATTTAGCAAAGCACCACAGTAAGTAAATTAATACATGCAAGATATATAACTTTAATACCTAGTGCAAAACATTTCAGCGAAGTAAACATGTTAGCAAAACACCCACTAGAAAAGTTACATAGTGCACCTTTGAAATCAGGTGTACTAACCACTGTACCTTCACCACATACTGGGAACCACTACTAATATCTGAGTCTAATAAATTAAATGCAAGATATATACATTTAATGCCCATTTCAGCAAAGTTACAATTCTGCAAAACTCGCCACCAGAAAGGTTCAGACAGTGCACAGTGCAATTAACAATCACATGTACAAACCACTGCCCCATTTTAATAACTACTACTATCTCAAAAAGCTATTATTAAATGATGTTGTTTTCTTATTTGTAGCCTGCGTCGCGTGTGCACCTGCAGTAGGACCAGAGTGGCCAGATCAGCCAGTTTGGGGGTGGTTGGGCTGGTTCCTCTGTTCTCTTTCTTTCTCCACACTCATGTTTGCTCAAAGCTTCAGTGACAAACAAAATGACACGAGACTTTTTAACAAAAACAACTCACAGGTGCTGACGGGAGGACATCCTGTTCATGTGATCAGATCAAGTTTTATTATTAGACTTAGACTTAGACAAACTTTATTGATCCACAAGGGAAATTACGCGGATAAGGTAGCTCACGGATCACAATGTATTATAATAACAAAGAGTAAAAAAAATATAAACGCTGATAATAAATTCTAAATAAGAGACTGGTGTCAAATAAAGCATAATTATATAAATGTATATGTACAAGTAAAAACTAAATAAAATAGAAATAGAAGTAATAAAAATACCTCAGCTATATATAAGAGGTCGTAAGGAAAACAGTGCAAGGGACAAAGGGTTATGTGTTACATTAAGGTGAGTTGTTGTACAGTTGTAGGGAGTATTGTCTGTTACATATGGGTGAGTTGTTGTACAGTTGTAGGGAGTATTATCTGTTACATATGGGTGAGTTGTTGTACAGTTGTAGGGAGTATTATCTGTTACATATGGGTGAGTTGTTGTACAGTTGTAGGGAGTATTATCTGTTACATATGGGTGAGTTGTTGTACAGTTGTAGGTATTAGTAATGTTATCTGTTACATATGGGTGAGTTGTTGTACAGTTGTAGGGAGTATTGTCTGTTACATATGGTGAGTTGTTGTACAGTTGTAGGAGTATTGTCTGTTACATATGGGTAGTTGTTGTACAGTTGTAGGGAGTATTGTCTGTTACATATGGGTGAGTTGTTGTACAGTTGTAGGGAGTATTGTCTGTTACAATGGGTGAGTTGTTGTACAGTTGTAGGAGTATTGTCTGTTACATATGGGTGAGTTGTTGTACAGTTGTAGGGAGTATTGTCTGTTACATATGGGTGAGTTGTTGTACAGTTGTAGGAGTATTGTCTGTTACATATGGGTGAGTTGTTGTACAGTTGTAGGGAGTATTATCTGTTACATATGGGTGAGTTGTTGTACAGTTGTAGGGAGTATTGTCTGTTACATATGGGTGAGTTGTTGTACAGTTGTAGGAGTATTGTCTGTTACATATGGGTGAGTTGTTGTACAGTTGTAGGGAGTATTGTCTGTTACATATGGGTGAGTTGTTGTACAGTTGTAGTATTGTCTGTTACATATGGGTGAGTTGTTGTACAGTTGTAGGGAGTATTGTCTGTTACATATGGGTGAGTTGTTGTACAGTTGTTAGGGAGTATTATCTGTTACATATATGGGTGAGTTGTTGTACAGTTGTAGGGAGTATTGTCTGTTACATATGGGTGAGTTGTTGTACAGTTGTAGGGGTCTGTTACATATGGGTGAGTTGTTGTACAGTTGTAGGAGTATTGTCTGTTACATATGGGTGAGTTGTTGTACAGTTGTAGGAGTATTGTCTGTTACATATGGGTGAGTTGTTGTACAGTTGTAGGGAGTATTGTCTGTTACATATGGGTGAGTTGTTGTACAGTTGTAGGGAGTATTGTCTGTTACATATGGGTGAGTTGTTGTACAGTTGTAGGGAGTATTGTCTGTTACATATGGGTGAGTTGTTGTACAGTTGTAGGGAGTATTGTCTGTTACATATGGGTGAGTTTGTACAGTTGTGGGAGTATTGTCTGTTACATATGGGTGAGTTGTTGTACAGTTGTAGGAGTATTGTCTGTTACATATGGGTGAGTTGTTGTACAGTTGTAGGGAGTATTGTCTGTTACATATGGGTGAGTTGTTGTACAGTTGTAGGGAGTATTGTCTGTTACATATGGGTGAGTTGTTGTACAGTTTGTAGGGAGTATTGTCTGTTACATATGGGTGAGTTGTTGTACAGTTGTAGGGAGTATTGTCTGTTACATATGGGTGAGTTGTTGTACAGTTGTAGGGAGTATTGTCTGTTACATATGGGTGAGTTGTTGTACAGTTGTAGGGAGTATTGTCTGTTACATATGGGTGAGTTGTTGTACAGTTGTAGGGAGTATTATCTGTTACATATGGGTGAGTTGTTGTACAGTTGTAGGGAGTATTGTCTGTTACATATGGGTGAGTTGTTGTACAGTTGTAGGGAGTATTGTCTGTTACATATGGGTGAGTTGTTGTACAGTTGTAGGGAGTATTGTCTGTTACATATGGGTGAGTTGTTGTACAGTTGTAGGGAGTATTGTCTGTTACATATGGGTGAGTTGTTGTACAGTTGTAGGGAGTATTGTCTGTTACATATGGGTGAGTTGTTGTACAGTTGTAGGGAGTATTGTCTGTTACATATGGGTGAGTTGTTGTACAGTTGTAGGGAGTACGGTATGATTGTTGTCCTGTATCTCTCACTGTTTGACCGGAGCTGTAGGGGCCTCTTGGAGATTTCTTAATTTACTGTCTTTTCAGTATTCAGTATTTCAGTTCAAGTAATGATTAGAGATTGTGATAACTTTGAATTTTATGAATAAATTACAGCTAATAGTACTCTTATTCAGCATATTTTTTATTGTTTATATACTATATATAGACTTAGAAAAACTTTATTGATCCACAAGGGAAATGATTTGGACACAGTAGCTCACACATCACAATAAATATAAAAACAAAGAACAAAAATCGAAATGGTAATAACAAAAACAGGAAAAAGTAGGTGCACTATGTAACTTTTCAGGTGTAAGGTCCGTCATATGCTTGACTCCATGGAGATTGCTGGAATATCCAGCAGAATGGCATTTTCTTATTTCTTATTTATTTATTTGTAAAGGGATAGCACATATTAATGAACATTAAAAATGTAAATATGTAAAGATTATAGTAGCATGGCTAATTTCCATCTTCAGTCCCTCAGCATGTTGATATGAAATCATTTACAGGACAGAGAAAAGTACAACAGCAATCACAGAAAAGTACATAAAACCACTCATTATACATACAAATTCATTTCAAAGATTTAATTTGAAGTTCAAAGTCAAGAGTTTAAGAGTTAAACCAAGAGTTAAACCAACAACCCCTCAAAGAAAATGGAATTTGGTGACATATTTGACCACTGAACAACCACTGTTTTAAAGCTTTAGAAAATGCTCAATAAGCAAAACAATTTAACTTACTGGACTCCATAAAGACAAGCAGGTCATGCTAACAGTAAAAAAAAATAAAAATTCAAGGTATAATTCTATATAAGGTATTATTTTTAACACCTAAAATGTACGAATGCAAGCTATATTAATGCCTCACTGAGAAACATTAATCCTGGTTTAGTCGGTGTTTGGACTCATTTAATCCTCAGTCTGGGCAATATGCCAAAACAGGAGAGTTTATATAGGCTAAAAGTTTTGATTTTATTATGTCTTATTGCACCTTTAATCCTCATTAAAACTTTTTTGGTTTGCTAATATGATCCCAGTCTAGACCTATTGCTTTACCAGTCCAGGATCAGGCTGGTTTAGACTTATACAAAACATATTATAAGGTCTGACAGGGAGACTTTCTGTTGTGAATTAATCTAGATTGTAGTCAGACGCTCCCTTGTTTATTGTTTACTGATTCCTCATTGTCCTTGCAGGTGGATAAATAGAAAAAGTGTTGTTATTCCAAATATTGACCTATAGACAGAATGCAGAGGGACAGAGGCTGGTTTTGTCTTGGTCACAGCCTGAAGGAGTGCAGGGTCAAAGTTTCACAGTTCAGTCTGATATGAAAATCTTTATGGCATATTGTGTCAGCATTAACCTTGCTGTTCACTTAAGCTAGTGTTCGGAGCATTTAGGGATATTTACAAAACTCTAAATTGTAGTGTATTAAACAGTCAAGAGTCAGTTAAAGATGCACTCTCGGCCATGTCGTCTTTTTGGTCAACTGGACTTTTGAACAAACATTATTATATGGTTTATATATGAATGTATGGGCCTCTTTTAACTATTATCCCGATTTTATTTCTAAATTTAGATTGTCTTTTTGAATTGAACTGAATGTGCTTGTGTCCATGGAGATATTATTGTTCTACAGCAGGGGTGTCAAAGTCATTTTGGCCCGGGGGCCGTGTCCAACCTACTTTGATCCCAAAGGGGCCGCATCAGAAAGCTATATATGTGCCATATATACTTATTTTGGTATATATGGCATATATACCTCAAAAATAGCAATAAGTTCAAATATTTGTGCAGAGAAACACAAATCTATTACAGAAATCTTTTTTAATTGATGAACTCTTTCTTTTACAAAATATTATAATATTATAAACAACCTGAAACTTTAAGAAAAATACAATTTCAACACAATGTTTTAACATGAACTTGTATACAAATAGGAATAAGTAAATTTTTATAGAAAATATAATTACAATATTTTAGCAGAAAATCAGCTGAGGGCCACATTAAAGGTCTTGGAGGGCCGGATCCGGCCCCCGGGCCTTATGTTTGACACCTGTGTTCTACAGTGTGACATTATACTTATCTGTCTTGCATTTATTTCAGTACAGGTCTTTTTAATGCTCAAAAATACATGAAAACACTCTGTTAGAAGGGTCACCTCTCCATAGATCTGACCCATATCTTTGCCACCTGCCTACCAACATGGAGATCGTCCAGTTTTAAGGATAGGACAAGATATCCTGGCACATGATCTTGCAAGGTAAAAAAGGATTGTGTGTACATGAGAAAAAATGAGAAAACATCTCAAGAGATTTGTTTACATTTGCCTTGGACAAAAAAAAAAAAACAACTTTGTTGAATAACTCCAAAAAGGAATAATACAATATCAGCAAAACTAAACTAAAATTAATAAAAACATATAAAGCCAAATCTGTGAACTGAATACCGTAATTAATGTATTAAAACTGATATCGAAGTCTCGTCTTGTCTTGTTCTGCTAAATCAAATATCGTGACAATCATGTCTCCTCTCGTGGAAATTGTGTCTCGTGTCATCCCTATCCAATTCATTAATGCACTGACTAATTGCACTGCTTCACTGCAATACGTGTCTTGATCTGCTGGCCCTTGTTTTGTGGATCTATACCGTCTCGAATAACAAATTTGTCATAGTCCCTTTAATCCGTGCCAATGTCTGCTACTGTACTACTACTGAACGGCCGTGCCAAGCCCACGCGCACTTGTCACCGTGGCGCAGTTGGAGCAGGTCCCTCCCTGAACAAATCACGGTCCCTCCAATCAGTGCAGCGGTGAATCACGGCGCGGGCACGACTCGCTCAACCAGATCATAGTTCACAAACTTTCAACGAGAAGACGCCTTCTAACAACTCCACTTTACATTTCTGTAGAAGAGGCTTTAAAAAATACAACTTTTGACATTTTACTACGAATTCCGTGACCTAATTGACTTTTGGATCAATACATCAAACTTTTACGCACGGAATATAAAGGCGTTTTTTGGATATCTAATATGAGGATACGTTGGGTGTAATTGGATTGTACGCAGTGGGACCATGGCTGCTACGAAGCGGACGCTACAGGTGCTTGGCTACGTCCTGCTCCTCTCGTGCTCTCGGATGCGGCTCTCGAGCGCTCAAACACAACGAGGTAAGCCGCGCGCACATTATACACTTTCATTCAACTTTCACATCGGCTTTGATTTTTTTTTTGGATGGTGTCACGTGTTGCTTGTGCACACATTTGCGGTTGACCGAACACAAATCCCTAGAATAGACAGCGCCTCGTTTTCCCAGCGGGTAAGATGCACCTGTCCGCACTGCGATTACCTCACCTGTTTCGCGAAACTCTTTCCCATGTCAATGACTCAACCTGCTCCTCTCCCACGGCTCCGGGTCAACATTGCCACAGTTATCTGCAATGAATGTGCGCCTCAAGGTTTTTAAACAGAGTGACCACACAAGAACAAAGAACGCTTCATCAAAAGGAATGTCTATATAAGGTTAACATTAAAGATAGCTAATGTCAATGGAATGATAAGGCTATTGATCTGGAGTAAATAAGAAAGGTGTTGTTTTAGTTGTATTTTAATACTGTTCATTAAAGGTGTAATGCGTAACTTTTCTTGTGGTGAGTGTCCATAAAGGTTTATTGCTTTGTCTGAAAAGTTCCACCACAGTAAGCATCTCACTATTGGGGCATGGAAGTGATGCCACCATGCCAAGTTACAAGTCAGATCTGCGGAGAAGTGATGGAACGCGGGTTCAATAAAGTGTTTTTGAGCCACAAAAGCACATGAGGTTGAGTCATTGCTGGAGGTTTAATGCTGTTTTGTGGAACATTCCAGGAACTTCCAGGCAAAATAATGACATATAGAGATAAGCTGTGGTTTTAAGAATGAATAGAGGTAAAGTGTATGTTGTAACAGCAAATGCAGTTTTCAAAAGCTACGTTTTAAAAAAATAAGGTGAGTGACAGTGGTAATGATGGTTGTTATGGCTAATCTAAAACAGTGTTTACATATGACCTATTGATTGGTTTAATAAGTGGTTATGAATCATTTTTGCTCTAAATGAGAAGTCACTGTGCCAACATGATTATAGAGGGGTTTATTTTATAGCCTATAGCCTTTAAAATAATAAAAGATAAGATTATTAGGTCATTGTAACTTTGATCAGTAATATAGGCTACATTATTGAAGTTTATGGTAGTACTTTGGATTTTTAATGGTAGTGTTTTTTTTAAGTAATCTTGCGGTTGTGTAAGAAGTTAACAGCATGATACACCAGTAGTTGCACAAGTAGAAGTAAGTGTAATAGTAAAAGCTTTCCAAATTTGCTCCTTGGGCCATGTTGTTTCCTGACTGTAGTGATTCATTTGCACTTATAAGTAAATAAGACATATTCCCACAGTGACAGTGACAGATTGTCTGAGTCAGCAACAACAAAGCCTGACTTTTTAACCTGAGGAAGTTTCATCTTACTTAATTAAGCTCGATATAAGCATGTTAAGACACTTGCCCTAGAATCTGAATGCTTAAGTAACACAAAATACAAAAAGGTCATAGCTTAAATCCCAGTTATTCAATAGTATTTAGTTAAAACTCACTTACTTATTGTGCATCTTTTATCCATCCATCCATCTTCTTCTTCTTCTTCTTATCTATGGACAGCAGTCTAAGCAGGGGCTCACAGACTCTCACACCAGACTTCATCTAGTTCTTCAGGACAGACCCCAAGGAATCTTTCATATACATTTAATTGATTTGTGAAGGCTACTCAGTTATTTAAAGAGAACATATTACACCATTTTCTGATCTATGTTTTAATGTTGTTTCCTCATCAAAAACATATCAGGAGTTGTGTTTTATTTCTTTCACACATGTTTAACACACAAACTTGCATATTTAAGCTGAGTTCTTCTCTCAAACTGAAAGCACTCTGTTTTCCCTTGTGATGTCATGTGGTAATACAGGAAGTGCTCCACTGTGTTTTTTAAAACTCCATGCACCTTCACTAGAATCACTTGGATGATTTTAGATTTGAGATTACCAATCTCTACTGAACTAAAAGTAAAAGGAGCTGTTAACTTAAAAACTGCCAGTTCATGACATCACAAGGTGGAACAGATCATTTTGAGCTTTGGAGATGTAGACGGACGAATAATAAAGGGTTACTCAATCATGGGTGTATGAAACAAAACACAGCTCAGGTATGTTTTTGGGGATGTAACATGGCTTAAAGCTCACAAGAGTCAGTTTTGTGTAAAACTGTGTCTAACCTATAATTTAGATTCATTTAGAGTAATTTTTAAAAGTCAAAATAATAGTTCTTGTGACTTAAATTACAAATTGCATAGTGCTGTCAGTGCAGTGGTTTCAAAGACTTCTTGAAGCTCTTGAAGATGTTTTGAATGCACAAACAACATACCCGGACTCAGTTGTTTAAACTGAATAGCACTCCAATCCCCTGCATGGCATTGTTACTGTTGTTGTTGTTTTGACCTTGTATTATTTTGACCAATTGCCATGATGACACTCACACAGATAATAGAGGAATAATGAGCTCATCAGTGCACGGCAGGTGAATCATGTGACCTGTCACCCTCTGGCATCCATGTTCAATTAGTGATGTGATGTTTGTGAACGAGTCTGCTCTTTTGAATGGTGTCGTTATGTGAACATTGGAAACGGATCTCATTTGTAAAAGGACCAAATCCTTTTCTTTCTAGTTTTTATGTATTTTTTATACGGATTAACGCTAAACCAATACAAGAATCAGCACAGAAGCACTCTCAGTTTGAACCATTTTAAACAAACCTGAGCCTTGGTTATTTCTCTTTGTGATTAGGTTGTGGATAAAATAATGAGTAAATGAGTTCTCACATTGGCTTAAATATTAATATCATAAATATAAAAAGAGCCAGTCTGATTCAGATCCATAAAATAGCTATCATCAATAAAAGCAATAAAAACGAAAAAAGCTGTGGAAATTTACAAGAGATATAAACATGGCCAAATAATATTAGCTCTTTACTGTACTTCATGATAATAGCATTGTAACTCAGTGCAATTCTGGTATTTGCATGGTAATTACTCACGGGACATATTGTTCCACTTTATTTCATGGTAATATGATAAACCCTAACCAAGTGTGATGTAAATTACCTTGAAACAGTCTGTTTGGAATGTTCCACAGTATGACGTTAAACGGATCTACCTTACATTATAATTGTAGGTGGTTTTATAGCTCAAAAATACTATAATATAAGGGTGTACTGTGCAACTTTTCTGTTGGAGGGTCTGATACATGTTTGTATCCATGGAGACTGCTTTTGCTTTGAATAGACTTTATTAAACTTGACTCTCTTGCATTTGTTAATATAATAATATAATTGGCCCTGTGGCATCACCAGCTCGTCTCCTGCTTAATGCCAGACTGTGGAATATTCCAAGCAAAGCAATGACATCACCATAGAGAGAAGCAGATGGCAGATCTTCCAATAGAAAAGTTACATAGTGCACCTTTACTGTATTCATTTGCCTAAGAGTATTACACAAAGCTTAGTATTAGTATCAGACTCCAAAGGTTTAACTTGTTCATTTGCTTCTGCATTTGTTTTTGCAATTTAATTTAATTTAATTTCTACCCATTTGGAACCATCAAAATCCAGTCAGTAATTCTTATTCATATACAATTTAGAAGTGTTTTTTTACATTTACATATTGCAAACACTACAACAACAAAATCAACAGTGGGCATTTCCCTTTGTACTCTTAGGTGGGTGTGACTTAGGCAAATGCACTTACATAAAGTGAAAATATGTCACTGGTCCTGTTACAGAGATGGGCCCGGAGACCTGTCAATCATCTTTCCCGCCTAAAGACTCTTATAGCGCAGCAACTTTACAATGGACCTGAGTTTGTCTTTTTCTTTGCAACCCTGACGTCAAACAGTGAATGCATATGACGCTTTAGTTCTGATTTGAGCCCAGTTTAGTCCAAATATAGACCTGGTCTGGTTCTGTTCAAGTCCTGGTTTAGTCCTGCCTATTGTAGTGCTAAACGTGATGTGTGGAAGGCTTAATGCAGAGTCAATTGCAATGGCTGGTCTACATCTATGTCTGCTGTGTAATTGTAAATCCTGCACTGCTTTTCTAATTCATTGTCCTATAGAGCTCCAAGATTAAAGGTCCTATATTACGCAAAATTGACTCTGTGATCTTTAAGCCACATTATAATGTTATTACCTCCTCAAAAACATTCATTTGGTTTCATTCACGCATGTTTTAGTAATGCTGTATAATGCCGCATAATGCTGCATAGACTATCTACATCTCCAAAACTCAAAATGCAGAGTTTCAAGTTCAAGTTCAAGTTCAGTTCAAGTTAGCAGCTACCTTTTCCCTTTAGTTCAGTACAGTGTTTTCAGGGTTCACAGGGTTTGTGTGATAAGCTTGTGAGAATAAAACAAAACACCACTCCAGGTATGTTTTTGATGAGGAAACAACATATCACAATCACAATTTGACTTTTTGCTATTGCAGTCAGTTGCAAAAGCTGCAGTTATTTAGTCATCTTTTCTGCAGGATTGATATGCTAATTGGTTTATTTTAAGAGCAGCCAATCATTTGCAAATCTCAATGATAAATGATAATTAAACTTTCCTTAACCCCCCCTGTGGCTGAAGTTAGGATTTGAACCTTATCTAGTAATGATGCACATACATCTCCTTACAAAAATGCATAGATCCACACTATAGTCAATAATGTGCATGGGTTTCAGAATGATGAAAACCCTGCACTGTTGCCATAACAATGAACAATTCAAAACAAAAATATATATTTTGAATGGGAAAAGGTCATTAAAATATCACCTGTACAGGAGGCTGAAATGCATGAATACTTACATGCAAAAAGCTTAATCAGCAAACACTATTATAAGAATTCTATTTTTCACTGACAAGCATTGCAATTGCATTTAAATAGTAGGATTTAATTTAAATTTGAAATATCTCCAGGGGGTTTATGTAACTTTTGATGAGGTGACAAAGGAAAACAAGTGGCACTGTGTTTCTTCATAGAGATATTCTTGCTTTGTCTGGATCTTCTCTCTTTGGCATTAATGGTGGTTTTAGCTCTCAAAATACTGATAAATGACATAACACACTCACTCCATTCAGCTTTCCATTTCCTGACCACCCTTCCCCTCTCCTCCCCTTTCCTGACAGCGTACCTCTCAGGTATCTTTGTGGTATCTGTGTGTTTGTGCCCGTTTTCAGAGCAGAGGAATGCTGTAATCCTTTGCCAGCCTATGCCAAGTTTCTGTTTACTGTCGTCATAGGCCCAACCGCTTCATTCAGTCTCCTCCCTCCATTCTTCTCACCTTTTTCTCACCTCTTTCTGCTGCGCTGTTTAAACCTGACCTACGTACTCTCACAGTCTTGGCTATTTTCATCAAGTATTGGGTTACGCTACCAAGACAATGGCACTATTTTGTTATGAGTTCATCTTGTGAAGTTGTACTATGTAACCTTTCTGTTGCTGTCCACCTTTTTGTTTCCATGGAGATGCTTTTGCTTTGCCTGGAATGTTGCACAGACTTGCATTAAACTAATTTAGCTTGCATTTATTTAATTACAGGTGCGTTGTTGTAACGACTTAGGCTTTCAACCTGACAATGTTCAAATCCACAGTATACATGTTATTCTAAAGATGCACTATGTCACTTTTCTATTGTTGTTTGTACCTCCCTGTCTCCATGGAGATGCAATTGTTTTGCCTGGAATGTTGCACAGACTTGCATTTGACTAATTCAACTTGCATTTGTTTAATTACAGGTTTAGGCAGCAGAGCTATCTAAAATTAGCACAGTTAATAAATATAAAAAACATTATTTCTATTGTATATTGCTTATAGATTTAAATGCCTTAAAATACATTTACAGTGAGCGGGATCGCCTCACCACAGATTTGACCTGTAACTTGCCCTGGTGGGATCAACTGTGTGTTTCCATGGAGGTAGATAAATTCATATTGTGGAATATTTTAGGCAAAGCAATAACACACACAGAGAGAAGCAGATGGCAACCCCCTCCAGTCAGAAAAGTTACATAGTGTACCTTTAATTAAATAATTAAGCCAGAGGTATTAGCGTCTCACTCAGTGCATGTTGTTAGATTAGTTGACTCACAATCTGTAGTGTGTGATGTGCAATTAATATATGAGCAATGTCTTCCCTCCACCGCCCAAAAACATGTCGATATGGAAAAGTAAACCTGTTGTTAAAGGCTTATTTTAAAAGAATCAATATGCATAAAATGGTTTCGGTCTATTTTATAACGTCATATTTACAAATGGAGGGTTGGGGCCACTGTAACTCTATGGGAGAGTTACTGTTGTTACTGTTTGAAAGAAATATCCAAACACATGATCCACAAATGCTTAACCTCATTTATTTGGGATTACTTCAACAAACCTCCTTTATGTATTGGAGTCTTTTCAGCTGACAACAGTCACATTTTTGGGGTTGAAAAATGGCACTACCAGCAGTTACAGAGATATTGACCATAAACCGGGTCAGCAAATGTGCAATCTGACAGTTAAAGAGCAAATTCTACATCAAGTTCTGACCTGTCCTCCAGCTTAATTTTAAAGGTCCTATATTACGCAAAACTTTAAGCCTTTAAGCATTTTTAATGTTGTTGCCTCCTTAAAAACATACCTAGAGTTTTGTTCCATTCACACATGTTTGTGTAATGAGTAATGTCTACATTTCTAAAGCACTAATGATCTGTTCCACCTTGTGATGTCATGAAATGGTAGTTTTCAAGTTAGCAGCTACCTTTTACCTTTAGTTCAGTAGAAATTGACAATTCCACGTCTGAAATTATCCAAATGATTCTAGTGAAGGAGTAAAAGAGTTTAAAAACTCAGTGGAGCACTTGCTTGTTCTTACTTAGCCTAAATATGCAGGGTTTCTGCATTAAGGTGTGAATGAAACAAAACACAACTCTAGGTCTGTTTTTGATGAGGATACAATGTTATAACACAGATCAGAAAATAGAGTAATATGGACCCTTTAACTAACCCTTTAAACTATAGATACCTTTGAATACCCTATTCTGATGCCACGTGAACAGAACCTCTTTGTAAAACTTAACAACATCTGCAAAATCAGTTTCCTTGCTACTTCACTGTATTACATATTATTGAGAACTGCTACACATTTCATTCTGTACTCACAAAGTTTTGATAAAAATGCCACTAAATCTCAAAAAAATCTGCCCAAGCTTTTGCACAAATTTGAATTCCTCAACTCAGTGTTTTTGCAATAGTCTCTTTGTGTGCGTTGCTCCATCCTCCATCTGCCAACACTGAGGCTGTTATGACTGACAGAAAACCCACTCGTCCGGTTCACAAATGTCCCAGCTGTGAATCTATAGGCCTTTGTCTTAGAATCACAGCCACATGGGCCCTATAGAGAAATACTGGTTTGTAGGCAGGCAAGATAGATTCTTCTCTTCCTAAACTAATGAGTGGGTTGTTCTATGGTGGTAGTAATAGCAGTAATAATAGAAGTAATAGTAATAGTAGTAGCAGAAGTAGAAGTAATAGAAATTGTAGTAGTAGTAGTGGAGATACATGTGTGTCCTATAGAGGTTTGTGGCAGTCCATATACATTCTCTTCATGCTAAACTAATGAATGGTTTGTTCTAGAGTGGTAGAAATAGTAGTAGAAATAGTAGTAGTATTAGTAGTAGTGGAAGTACATTTGTGTCCTATAGAGAAATACTGGTTTGTGGCAAGCCGTATAGATACTCCTCAGGGTAGAATGGGACTTTCTAGGGTGGTAGTAATAGTAGTAGAAGTAGTAGTAGTAGTAGTACTAATAGTGGAAATACATGTGTGTCCCATAGAGAAATACTGGTTAGTGGGCAAGATGTATAGATTCCTGTCATGCTAAACTAATAAGTGGGTTGTCTAATGTGGTAGTCATCATTGTCGTTGTAGTAGTAGTAGTAATAGAAGTAGTAGTTGTAGTAGTAGTCGTAGTTCTTGTGTGTCATATAGGTAAATACTGGTTTGTGTAGGCCATATACATTTTCCTCATGCTAAACTAATGAGTGGGTTGTCCTAGGGTGATAGTGCTGGTAGTAGTAGTAGTAGTAGTAGTAGTAGTAGTAGTAGTAGTAACCATGTGCCCAAATATATTTGATTGAGAATCTTGTAGTCCAATTTAAGATTTTGTATTAGCAGTAGCAATAGCAGAAGTAGTTATGATAGTTGTAGGAGTGGCAGTGGTGCATTTACAATAACAAAAAATCATTTTAGAAAACAAGTACTGGCAGATAGCAGTAGTGCATGTCATTAGACAAGGGTGGCTCCTGTGGTTGAGAGATTGATTGGCAGTTCCATTCCTGCCATAGTCTTTCATTCTGTTTTGGGGATCTTGGGCATAACACCTTTCCTGTCACAACATATGAACGAGATTGTGTGATTGTTGATGGTCGGAAAGCTTTGGTGCAGATTGCTCGAAGACAGCGGTGGCTACAAAAGTATTTACCAGTGTCAGGCATAAATGAACAATGTAATTTAAAACATTATAGTATCCACAAAGGCAGTACTAGCTATTTCCAGTACAGGTAGTAGTGGGTAGTAGACAGTTCTAGAAGAAGTATTGTAGTAAGAAGTGCCACATTTGAACACAAGCTGTAGTAGCAGTAGCAGTAGCAGCAGCAGCAGCAGCAGCTGTAGTAGTAGTAGTAGTAGTAGTAGTAGTAGTAGTAGTAGTAGTAGTAGTAGTAGTAGTAGTAGTAGTAGTTACTCTGGGCTAGGATTACAAAAAATAAAATTAGCCCTATAATATATTACTTTTAGTAGTAACACCATTATAGCAGTTGTACTTTTTGTGGTCTGAGCCAATGGGACTCCCCTCGTGTTTAAGTTCTGCGTGGGATGAGTTTACATATACCTGTATATTGCAGAATATGTGTCGAAGTATTTCCCAACAGCCCTTTCAAACGGTCTATGAGTCAACAGTCACTGATAACAGGGGCTTGACTGAAGGTGGGTCCATAAAGACATACCCCAAAACCAGAAGAACAGCATTACATAGTTCAAATTCAGTGGATACCCTTAAATTTGTGATCATTTTGTGCAAAAAAATCTAGAAAAATCTAATGAGAAATAATAAAGAATTCAAAATTTGTGTCTTAATTTAAAAAACATGTAATTTTCACACAATTTAAAGTTTCTTAACTTTACTGGTTGAACTTTCCACTGTAGGTATAAAACTTTTCCATTTTGCATTTATTAAATTACTGCTGTTTTTATTGCTAAAAATATATCTGGAAAAATCTGTGCATGGGCTTGCCTCTGCACAGATCTGACCTGTATCTTGGCCTGGTGGTGCCACAAGATTGTTTCCATAAATATAGATATGATTAATCCCTGTAATACTGTGCAACATTTTAAGCAAAGCCACAGCATCTCCATGGAGACAAGCAGGATGCGGACCCTCCACCAGAAAAGATACACAATACACCTTTAATTGTTGTTGTATTTCACATTTTTTAAATAATTGACTGTCCCATTAGTTGTAATTGGAAAAAGTAAAAATTCAGCCCTAGCAATGGTTCTGCTGCTGCTGTGGTCAGTGAAGGAGAGGAGAGAGAGTGCATTTATAATGTTTGAAAATTGAATATATACAGCAAGCTGTTCATGCTAATTATTTCCTGATTCCTTGTGTTTACTGAAGCAAACTGCATGGAGCTCATAAAGCACTAAAACAGGCGTCATGTGTCATATCCTTTTAAACAGTACTTTATAGGAAAACCAAACCAAAACCACAAACACCCTGCAAACTAGTTAATAATTATTGTTCTCTGAGAATAACAAAAGGAAAGGTCAAAACATCTTAGACATTTGGTAATAAACAAGGTCACACATAAATTAGAATGGAGAACTTTCCTGGTATTAGTTAGTAGTAGTAGTAGTACTAGTAGAAGTAGTAGTTTTTTTGTGTTTTTTTTATGCTTTGCTTTGCCTAGAATGTTCCACAGTGTGACATTTAACTTTTCAATGCCCATGGAGACAAGCAGGTGAGGCCATCAGGTCAAGTTACTGGGCAGATCTGTGGAGAGGCAATCCCACTTACCGTATACAAAGCATATTTCAATATAAACACCCATAACTGAAAAGTTTAATGCCATACTGTGGAACATTCCATGCAAAGCAATAACATTACCAACAAACAGTGAAGGTATGTAGGGCATCTTTAAAGCAACAGCAGAATTATTTTGTTGGTATTTTCAGTGGTTTTATTTCTCAAACATACTTACAAAAAATATTCTAACTGTGAATGGGGTCGCCTCTCCACAAATCTGACTTGTAATTCGGTCTGGTTTGGTTTCCATGAAGACAGAAAGGTTTAATGTCATTATGAAACATTCTAAAGCAATAACATCTCCAGGAAGAAAAGCATTTGATGGACCCTCCACCAGAAAAGTTACACAATGCACCTTTAATATTGTACAGTGAGTGGTAGAGCTAAATTTGTGGTTGAAAAAATTAGACTAGTTGCAGCCATAGTATTAGTACAAGTACTAATATTAGTAGTATAGTATTGTACAGTATGGTATTTTAAATGTTGCTTTATTATTTTTAGATTATTTCATTCCACCTATTTGTGTAAACTTAATAATGAAATACTTGCAGTGAATGTAGAGGATACTAGTCTTTCACATGGTGGTACAGTTCAGTGTTTTTCTGCTTCATAGTTGGACCTTGATACAGGTTTGATACAAAGTCTTTTCTTGTGAACTCAATGCTCTTCTTATCACGACTTTATGGACAAAAGAACCCTCCTCAGCCTCACGCACACTCACTTTGGTTAATAATCTGCATTACTTTATTTCTTTGTTGACTAAAATCTGGGTCTGGTTGCGTGCCACCGCTGTTTGCAGAGTCTAAAATATTACTCAAATGCATTTCAAAATATTGATCAGGATAACATTTATGAAGTTTCTAGTTTCTGTTCATGGGTTCACCTTCCTGTTCTATGCACATTCTATAATATTTTGTTTTTTGAATTGCTAATCGCCATGGCAATAGTACTAATTTAGCAGCAATAGTAGGAGTAGTAGTAGTAGTAGTGGTAATTGTAGTAATAGCTGTAATTGTAGCAGTAGTTGTAGTAGTAGCAGTACTATTGGTAGTAGTAGCACCAAGCAGTAGTAGTAGTCTAGTAATAATTTTAGCAGTATTATTTATTATTATTATTATTATTATTATTATTATTATTATTATTATTATTATTATTAGTAGTAGTAGTAGTAGTAGTAGTAGTAGTAGTAGTAGTAGTAGTAGTAGTAATAGTAGTAGTTGTAGTAATAGCACCACGTGCCTTTGTGATCTGCCCTGTAGGCTCTATAAATGTTATCAGAAAAATGACTATTGAATTATTTGCATGGAGGAGTTCATGCATGAAAATCACTATGCAAGATCATTTTAGTATTTTATATTTGAAAATGTATTAGTTGATAAGAAGATGATATTTTCCATAGAATCTGAATAGTACTGATTTGAAATTGGAATCTCAGAAAGCCACTTGTGAATTTCCCTCATAATAATTTTATTTACAGAGAGTATGTAAAGCTTTATTTGACTTTTCATATTTTCCATTCCTCCTCCAGCTCTGTCCCTCTTCCCAAGTCGAACATTTGAATAACAAATGTGCGATGGCTTTCCTCCCACACACTACAAACAAAGTCCTGTATGTGCGTATCGTATCTCTCAGAAGGACATGCCTCGAATACAGTCTCTGCCTCTTCGCCTTGCTACAGTGGACCCATTGACCCAGTCCAAGCACAAAACACAGTCTCAAAGTGAAGAAATAAATAGTTTTTTATCAGAATTTTTAACTGAGGACAGAGAAAGACTTGAAATATGCTACTGCAGATTTGGTTTTAATGAGCAGATGTGAAGATGAATTTTTCTAGCTGGTGTTGTTTGTTGTTGCATTTGCCATGTGGAGACAAAAAAAAAAACGATTATCATAATACTTTAAATTTTTCTCATGATTTTTGCTTTACATCGCATACATCATTCTGTATTCATGGTGATGGTGAGCAAATACATAGTCACAGCTGCCCTGGGGTAGACTGACAGTAGCAGGGCTCCCAATCTGCATCATTGACATCTCCAACTGCAGCTATTGATACAGGTGAAGAAGGCAAAATGTCTTGCTCAAGGACACAATGGCAAAAAGGCAAAAATGGCATATATGGCATGATATGTAAAAGACATACATTGAAATTATACATATACATATACATATACAAAAGACACACATTGAAATTATACTTATGCATATTATTTATGCATAACTGTTAAAGGTCCTATATTATCCAAAATTGACTCTTGTAACCTTTAAACAATGTTATCATTCTGTTACCTCATCAAAAACATATCTGTGGTTGTGATTTGTTTCATTCACGCATGGTTGAGTTACCCTTTATTATTAGTCTGTCTACATCTTCAAAGCTCAAAATTCTTTGTTCTACCTTGTGATGTCATGTAATTGTAATTTTCAAGTTAGCAGCACCCTTTTACCTTTTGTTCTGTAGAAACATCACAAGGTGGAACAGAGTGTTTTCCATCTGAGAGAAGAACTCAGTTTAACCATGCAGGATTTGTGTGTTAAACATGAGAATGAAACAAAATACATCTCCAGGTATGTTTGTGATGAGGAAACAACATTATAACATAGAACAGAAAATAGTGTAATATGTCCTCTTTAAGATTTTCTGGCCAAATGTCATGTGAAATGGGAATAAGATACAGAGTTAAACTTTAAATTCTGAGGTTTTGACTTTTAAAGCTTTAGTTTTCTTTTATAGGCACTGTTTGAGGACTTTAAACCATTCGTAAAAAAAAGTGTAATATATTGTTTTAAATTTTTATTGTTATGACCTATATGCAGGATTTTGTCAGACATTTTTTTGTATCTCAATATTTTATTCATATGTATTTTGTTGTTTCCAGTTTGTATGGGGACACAGAACGGCCTGAGCACGACGGGGAAGTCTGACATTCAATTCAACATGATGAAGGAGCGTTACAGTGGCTGTGAGATCGTCATGGGCAACCTGGAAATCACCATGATGGAGCATTACAGAGACTTCTCCTTTCTACAGGTGACAGCATGCTACACAATACATTTACAGCAATCAATCAAACTGACCTTTCACATGTATTTTGAAGTACCAAGTAAGACTACTGGTACTTCAAAATAATAATCAGGTACAAGTGAAAAGTTAAAAAGTACATTACAAAACATGTTAGTAATTTCACATATAGACATTTCTATATGTGTTTATTAGTAAAAAAATAATACAGATAGTTTTAGATAGAAACATTATTCTATTATTTCCACCTTCAAGGCACTCAAAGCACTACAGAAACCACTCACACACACTCTCATACACCAGTTCGTACAGACACTGGGGGTGAGGTGGGTTAAGTGTCTTGCCCAAGGACAGAACAACAACATTCATCTGTGGATCTAACCATTTAGCCAATGATGTTTATGTCAAGAGCAGGTTTCAAACTGTTAAGCTTTGGATCAATGGAATAACACTTTATCCACTGAACCCACTGAACTACTGTCACCCAGCTATTTTCTCCATTATCTGTTTGTCACACTAATAACTGGTATACATCTTCATATTAACGCCGAAGGTGATTTTTTTTCATTTTGATACTTTATAAATGTGTTACTTGAGATTTGGTTCATGATGTTCTTCGTTTCATTGTGCTAGCTTTTTGTCTTGCTGCCAAAGATATCCTTCTTTTGTTTCCAGTGCAGGAGTGTGAGATATGTTAGAAAAGTGGGATTCTAATGTTGAATATAAAACAGAATAATAATGGGCTGTACCTGGCATCTTATCTTTCAAAAAATTAAAGCTGCACTTTCTAACTTTCCTAGTGGAGGGTCTGCTCTGCACCTGTTTGTCTCTGTAGTGATGAGATTGCTTTTCCTGGAGTGTTTGCATCCCCACAGACCAAAATTTTAAAAACAAATATTTTGTCTAAGGTGCATCAATAGGCTGTTATAGTAATTTTAATAACAGTAGTTTAATAACAGGCAGATTCTTTAGTAAACCACGTTTGGCTCGTCTCCTCTTTAGTACAATGAGTTCATTCAGCTCTGGTTTGACCGCTTCTGTCTGTACATCTAAACTCTGAGTGAAGGGTGACTAAAAACACAAGAAAAACACACCTCCGCTCTCAACAACAACAACTCAGATCAAATTTAAGACGTGATTTTAGCCTGTATTTACACAGTGACAAGCCTCGTGTTTTTATCCCTTACTGATTCAGTGGACCGTGGCAATCGACTCAAATAATAAACAAAAAACTCAATACTTCAAACTGAAAGGGGAACTGGACACTATCAAAATTAAGGTACTTTATTTTTTGAATATTTTAAAAGGGCAAGAAAACATGTAATGTAATGTATAGTTTGTTTTCTTTCATTCACATATGTTTGTGCAGCCCTGCATTAGTCTGTCTACATCTCTAAAGCTCAAAATGTTCTGCTCCATCTTGGAATGTCATACAGTGATAGTTTTCAAGTTAACACCTACCTTTTAACTTTTGGTCAGCAGAGATTGGTAGTTCCAGGGCTGAAATTATCCAAATGAAGATGTTTAGAGTTTAAAAACACAGTGGAACATATTATCTGTATACCACATCCCAAGGTGGAACAGAGTGTTTTCTGTTCCAGAGAAGAACCTAAATATGATGGGTTTGCATGTTAAACATGTGTAAATGAAACAATTTGCGATTCCAGGTATGTTTTTAAAGAGAAAAGTATATTATATTATGACATCAGAAGATAGTGTAATAAAGGCCCTTTAAACCTTACTATATTATTTTAACATCTCTACAGATTGTGCTGTCATACCTCATAGAAATTTTGGATCAATAACATTTTAAATCAGTGGATCTTATGATATAAATACAAAAAATTGCATTAATTTTTTAGGGTTGGGTCTTATTGGTCGCTCTAGAGTTTGGATTCAGTTACAGTTTTTCTTTTCAAAAATAAAATAAAATGTCTATTATTGAGTTCATGAACAGGACAGACTTTTAATCAGTGACATTCAACACAAACACAGTCAAATTTGTTCCTCTAAAGTCTTAACTCTGCTCCAAACCACATGCTTTTACTGACAGAGGACTTCCTGTACACCTCTGGATTAAAAACACCCAAGCTGTTCACTGGCAATTTGAAATGACTGGATCTCCATTAAATTAAATTGTAATTAATTTCACATAAACATTTTTACTAAAAGCACAACAGTTTAAAATTTTGTAATTGTGTGTTGTGCGTTTGACTCTTGAAATTGTCTATTGGTGGGTTTTCGATGACATCATAACATCATAACATTAGGCCAGCAATATTTAATACAGATAGGGGTAGTTTTTCATTGTAATAGCGCAAGTTAATGTCTAGTCAGTAATAAAAAAAATCTGGTTCACCATTTGTGCATTTAGCTTTTGGATGTTTCATGACAAGGCACAATGTCATCATTAGGGAAATATGGCTCTTCCCAACATGTGGGAGTATGACGTCATCTCATTTTAGAATCTGAAAACCACCTTTGTCCCTTAGTTGGTGGTTTTCAGATTCATACTCCCATGAGGGCAAGAGCCAGAGTTCCCCATCAACTACATTGTACTTTGCCATGAAATATTCAAAAGGTAAATTCACAAACGCTGAACCTGATCATTACTATTATTGACTAGAACCAAGAACTCACTATAACCCCCTTAAAATCAGTATTCATTTGAGCTTCTCTTGTCTGTATTAAATAATATTGTCCAATAGACTATGTTTTGAATAGTTCTAAGATAGTGAGGTTTGTGACCACACAAATGGAATAAGGACATGTGTTTTTTTTTTTTTTTTTTTTTTTTTTTTTGCCAAACCACCAAATTACCAAACCCTACAAAATAAACACTCAGGAATAAGAACATATGAACAAAATCATATCAAAACAATCAGACACATCTCTATAATATGATGTTTGTGTGTCTGTGCAGTCCATTCGTGAGGTGACGGGCTACATCCTGCTGGCGTTGAATGAGTTTAGCCGTCTGCCTCTGGAGCAGCTCAGAGTGATCCGGGGCAGCGCTCTGTACGAGGACCAGTACGCTTTAGCTGTGATGGTCAACTACCAGAAGGAAGGACACCGCGGATTGCAAGAACTGGGACTCACTCACCTCACAGGTTTGAACAACTGTTTCAGTGTAGGGTTGTCAGAAGTTTTGAAAATCACATACTAAAACGAGATATTAATTTGAGCAAGTATTGATACTAAAAGTACATTCACAGGACCAAAATTAACCCTTCCTGATAGATTTAGAATGATCTTGAGTTGTATCAGAACAAGTATAAGAGACTAATATGGACCTCTATGGAACCTTCCTGGACTACTGAAAGATTACACAAATATGAGGCCAAAAGAAAAGTATTGTGATTTCATTTAATGTGGAAAATCACATTATGTTGTCCAAAAAAAGATTGCTTCTTATTATCATCGTAGTATTGGAATTGGTATCAAGTATCGAGTCTAATCCTTAGTATTGAAATCAAGTTTGAAATTTTAGTATAGTGACAACACTATTTCAGTGAGATGAAAAAAAGGTTTGGCTTTCAGATTTTAGAATGTGATTGTCATAGTCAAGCAACATGTGAATTTCTGGATGAGAAAGGTTTCATCAGTGGTCATCTGGGCACTGTTTTTGGAATGAAGACATCAGTTCCCATCCAGAATTGGTGGTACTGGTCTGAGACACTTGGAATTATTTTAAGTTTTAGAATGAAACTGCCCTGCCCTTGTTTACTAGCTCACCTCTTTATGGGTACTTAAGCCCCTATTATTGTATTTTGAACTACATAGACCATGATCCTTTGCTCCTTTTCACAACAGCCCAGTCAACATAAAATTATCGTATTAGTCATAATTATTTGTCATAATGTGATTGCACCAGACTCATCGCCGTATTGCCTAGCCCTTATTTATTTCTAACCATGGCTTTCAGAGTGATGAAAAATGAGCACCGTTGCTGTAGCAATTAACAAATCACAACCAAATATTATTATGTATTTTAAATGGTCAAAAGTACTCAAAATGGCACCTATAAAAAGGAAGCTGAAGGCTATGATTATTTAAAACTTCCCATAATGTGGCAATAATTATATATGTAAAGACAAATTTGTATTACATTTAGGTTACTAAAAATATTTCCTATAGGAGTTTAACAACAACAGACTATGAAACCACAAATATTACTGTCTCTTTCTTTAAAGTCACAGTATGTAACTTTCTGGTGGTGGCACAACACCTGCATGATTCCAGAGAAACAGAAAGTTAAAACCACACTTTGGAACATTCAAATAGTAGTAAATAGTAGTAAATAGTAGTAAATAGTTAATAATAGTTGTACATAGTTACTTCTATAGTTATATACTGTGGCTTTAAAAACACTAAAAACATAAAATTCAGAAATTACTTCCACAAGAGATTTTGAAATGTATTGTAGCCATGATAAAAAAAATAAAACATAATTCTCATAAAAGCTATACCACTGAAAAAAAAAATTGTATAGATGCCAAAAACCTTATAAGAAGCAGTCTAGCCGTTTTGTTTCTTCTAAGTGGCTGCACACGTTTACATTGTCAGAGCTGAGTCTTAACTGTCTCCCACCCACACACTCTGAACACTCCCTCCTCAGATATGAACGCTCATCCACTCTCCACCTCCAACCGTCAATGATACATGATACGCATTTGTAATCTTCATAGTAAATACCAACACTTGAGAAGAATGAATCATACGCCTGTTTCGACATGTTCAATTATGCTCACGATTTGTCCTATGTCTTCCACAGAAATCCTGGAGGGAGGAGTGAAGATCATCCAAAACAAATACCTGAGTTATGCTCCGAAGGTGAACTGGCTTGACATAGTGAAGGATGGCAGCGCCCACATCATGATCCAGGACAACGGGCCGGACAGTAAGTGCTAGAACCCCACAGTGGATCTTTCACGCAATTGGAAATATATGGTACCCAAAACTGCTTTCAGACTTGTCTTTTCATTGATGAGCTATTCAACTGGTCAAGAGATTTAAAACAGTTTACATGTGTACAAAAAAAAAAATAAAAAAAAATAAAAAACTCCACCAAATCACCAGCTGAAAATAGTATATGGGGCTCAAACCTGGAAGCTGAAGTGTCTTCTACTTTATTGGATATTCAGTTGGTCCAGAGGTCTGAAAATGTCATCTGAAAAGCCAGTTGTTTGTAAACAACTATTAAGTCTATTAAATAATTATGATCCTGGACAATGGGCTGAAAAGTACATGCAAAACCCCACCAAGGCCAACATCTTGGTGAGCTATCTCGCAATTGGAAATATATGGCACCCAGACCTGAATGCAAACTTCATGTTTTCATGGCTATTTAATTGGTCCAGAGCTCTGAAACTGTTCACATCTAAGAAGCCAAAAAGCAGAAAACAAAAACAGACCTCCACCAAAGCACTGGATCTAATGCACAATCGGAAATATGCCCCACATGGATGCGAAGCTGAGTGGCATCTAGTTTATGAGCTATTTAATTGGTCCAAAGATCTGAAACTTAGCCAATTGTTTTTAAAATAGTTTTTTAATGAATCATGATGTAGGACAACAGTGCAAAAAAAACTCCTCCTACGCAACAGTTAAATATTACAATAGGGAATATAAGGTCTCCAGACCTGAATGCAAACTTGGTTGTCTTCTGGTTAAGGAGCTATTCCATGCCATTTTTTTTACTGAAAGTAGCTTACTCTACTAAATATTATCTAAAAGTCCTTTATTGCCTCCTTATAAATATTTTTGATTCCATCTGACAATCTGAATGCAATCTAGCGTAGAGTACACAGAAAGGTAGGCCTAGAGGCTAATATTTACCCTGCCAATAAAGTAGGCTATGTTTTGACCTAAACCAGTTTTACTATTACAAATGTAAAAACATGATGTTATGTATAGGCTGTTAGGTGATTAGAATATACATGAACTGCACAGATCAAGCAATAGGCTACTTATTTAGCAACCACAAGCTAATCTCTGGATGTTTACTCCTCAGAGCCCTGTCATGAAGTCTGTGGTGAAGTTGGATGTTGGGGTCCAGAAACTGACAAGTGCCAGACCTGTAAGTATAATCACAAGTGGACAAAGATTGACAATATAATACAACCTAGGCTCTGTTTCATTGGTTTGGCCAAAACACAAACAGTTAGCATTTGCAGAGTAGGCATTTTAGTTAACAGATTTTGCCATATGGGCTACATATGTTGATCATGTGTGTTTTTTTTAATGTAATATTTTGAGGACTTTTTTCTATTCAAAAGACATACTATTTAGTTTTGAGTTCTATTCAACATTCTGACTTCTAAAACCCATGGATATGTTTTTGGTGCTTATGCTCATTGTAAATATTATGTTGTTTTCTTCTATTTCAGTGACTAAGACAGTGTGCGCTCCTCAGTGTAACGGCCGGTGTTTTGGGCGCAGTCCCAATGTGTTGTCATAATGAGTGTGCTGGAGGATGCACCGGGCCACTGGACACAGACTGCTTTGTGAGTTTAGATACATTTATTAAACTAAATATCACTCATATACTCTCACCTAATCTCTACATTAGTTAGAATTATATGATGGATAGGATTTTTTCTTAATAGGCCTGTCAAAATAACAGTTTTTGATGCATTAGACATACAATATAGGCAATAAACGATAATAAAGAAACCAAAACATAAAGCAGAATGACCCTCTCAAAAGTATTTGCTTAAGTTAGTGTAAGTGTAGTGTAGAGTAAAAGAAGGCCATAATTCAATCTTCTAAATGTCAAATCTTATCTTAGTACAGAAAAATAACCAACATTTTCCCACTCATACAAAGAAGTCCCCACGATAAATATGTAAATAATTGTTCCATCTGTCATGTATTGAATGATATGTCGATATAATATTTATCATGACATGCTTCCTTCTTAATTTTTGTATCTTAAGAGTTCATTTGCAAAGTCCCATTTAAAAAAATCATTGGAGACTTGTGGTTTACTTTGTACAGTAATGTAAATGCTATCTGTATTTTACTGGAAACAAAATATTATTCTATCTCTCCTTGATGAAATCCACTCAACTCACTTCATAGATAATATGAAAATAAATATACCCCATTTTAAATATCAAAACAAGATACCTAGATTTGAACCGGTATCAATACTGAAAAATAGACCAAAATTGGACAATATTTGAGCATTGCTGAATAGTTCTGATAGGTAGCAGAAGTAGTGTAAGACCACATGATCATTTTAAAGAAACCAGTATTGTGTGTGTTGATAATTGCTTGTGTTCCTTTGATAGGCCTGTAGGAGGTTCAATAACTCTGGGTCGTGTGTTCGAGAGTGTCCTCAGGCTTTACTCTACAACAAAAACACCTTCAGGATGGAGGCCAATCCCAATGCCAAGTACCAGTACGGCTCCATCTGTGTCGCCCAGTGCCCAAGTGAGTCTGTACAGTTAGTAGGTTAGATTTGTAAGGATTATATTTGTGCTCTTTCTATTTTTGCTCTTTATCTTCTTAGGTTATTGGGCTTTATGTTATCTGTCTTGTGTCCTTTGAGCACATTTCAGAGATGACATTTTTTCACATATATACAGTATATAGTAGTAGTATGTAGTGCCAATTCATTCAGGAAGTCCAGGGCCAACAAAAATTGATCTGAGGGCTACAGTTTAGACAACTTTTCTTGACTCCTTGACTTGACGTTCATCATTTACATTTACATATATTTTATTGTAGCAAACCTTGTTGTTGATGGGAGCTCATGTGTGGTGAGCTGTCCTCCTGGAACGATGGAGGTCGAAAAGAACGGAGTCAAGAGATGCCAACCCTGCGCTGGCCTCTGTCCAAAAGGTAAAACTAACTATAGCTGTTTCTTGATAGCATTTTGATTCATCTGAAACAAGGTGTGTTTGAATCCAATAGAATTGTATGGCACAATAAAAGCCCATATGAATAAACAATGTTAGACTGTTTTTAAAAGGTTAGTATTAATATAACTATAATAATTTAGTCAAAATTCAGCCAAACAAAATCAAAGGAAATTTGCAATCAAAGGAATAACCTATATTGATAATACTACAAGAGCATTAGTCTTATGTGAAATCTATTAATGTATGTATGAATGTAAGAAAAATATTTTTTGTTTTTTTCTATCTCTAGCATGTCATGGGACGGGGACTACAGATCGGCAAACTGTAGATGCCTTCAACATCGACAGCTTCATAAACTGCACCAAGATCCAGGGCAGTCTGCACTTCCTGGTCACTGGAATCAAAGGGTGAGACTTACAACTCGTATCATCATTTTAACAATTTTTCAAGATAGAGGATTAATATCTAGCTGTGTACTAATTAAACATGCACTCTCAAGTGGGTGTATTTAAGTATGAAAATGTTAACAATGTTGACAATGTAATTAATGTATTTTACATTTTCTCAAATTTGCCACTGTAGCTGGCTTTATTATGATCATGCTCTTAACATTATATACAGTAGAAAAGTAGATAATCTTGGATCTCACATTGCTTGACCGAATTTGAAGCTTTTTGACAACAAGGGATGTGATATGATTTGACTTTTCCTTCACAAATTGCAAAATACAGGTTAAATATTAATAGCTTTCCAGTCATGATTTATTATACCAGATGCCCTTCCCTATTGGTGTCAAAGCAAAAGGTTGAGCCACTTCATTACAAGGAAGCAATATATTCATGTTGATTGTTTTCGTTTAGTGATGAGTTCAATAAAGTTCCACCACTTGATCCAGAGAAACTAAAAATCTTCAACACTGTTCGAGAAATTACAGGTACCTATTTCATACATTATATTTAAACTTAACTGTGCGAGCTTATCTAATTTATACTGAAAATACAATTTCTATTTTCAGATATTTTGAGTATCCAGTCATGGCCAGAGAACATGACTGACCTGTCCGTCTTCTCAAACCTCGAGACAATTGAAGGACGAAGTCTCTACAAGTAAACAAAATTTTTTTCTATTCGATTTAACAGTGTTGCTATTGTGTTTGGCCTTGGTCATTTTAATTTCAATAGCATTTCTCATATCTGATGGACTTGCATGTTTTTGTATCTTTTCTATGTTTGTGCTGACGTCCAGACCCATGAGCAGTAAAAGGTACAGTAACTTTTCAACTTTATTTTTAGCTCCAATTTGTTTGCATATTTTCTTTTACATTTGTTTAGGATTACTGGATGCACTTTAAGTTATAGTATATTAGTGTTTAATGGAACAGATTTTTCATTGGTTTACCCCAGGGCAGCTGTGGCAACAGAAGCAGCTTCTAACAGTGCAAGTGTGGAGTGAATGAATAATACATGAAACTGTAAAGCTGGAATCTGGAAAACTTGGAATCTGGAAAAGTGTCTGGAACAGTGCTATTTTAGACAAGGTGTTATTAACATTAAAGGGCCCATATTATGCTAATTTCTGATCTATGCTGTAATGTTGTTTCCTCATCATAAACCCAGAGTTGTGTTTTGTTCAGACCTGGAATTTCCAATCTCTACTGAATAAAAGGGAAATGTAACTTGAAAACTACTGTTTCATAACATTACCAGGTGGAACAGAGCATTTGGACTTTTGGAGAAGTAGACAGATTAATAAGGCAGGGTTGCTCAAACAGGTGTGAATGAAACAAAACATTACTCTGCATATTTTTTTGAGGCGGCAACAACATTCTAACATGACTAAAAGCTCTCAAGAGTCAATTTAACGTAATATTTTATAATATACTTTAATCAGGCACAAATTTAACTCTGCTTGTAAGTCTATTGGCAGCTAGTAGACACAGTGCTAGTATTAGGGTATTGTGAGATGTATTATTATGTAATTAGCCAGTTATTTGAGTATCTAATAGATTGACCAGTTTAGATCTTGGGTGGTTTGATTTCACTATACTTACATGCACACCCTACCCCTGCAGGAGCTACTCTCTGATGGTGATGAGGATCCCGTCTCTCACGTCTCTGGGGCTGAGGTCTCTGAGGCGGATCAACGATGGCAGCGTTTACATCACAGGAAACAAACAGCTGTGCTACCACCACACACTCAACTGGAGCCACATCTTCAACAGCAACGTCAAGAAGAGACAGAAGCTCGTCGACATCAAGGACAACTGCCCCCAAAAGACATGTGGTCAGTGGACATTATTGGATATTAGGGATTTTACATACAGGTGGAGTTATTTGGATTATTGTTCACCTCATGCTCTCTCATGAACCTGGGAATGCCTTTGGAGTGATGATAATACATTTTAGTCTTAAAGCTATTTAAATAAATAAAAGATAGAGAATTTCATACCATACTGTGTGCAACTTAAATCCACATATGAAAAGTGTGTAGAGTTACCAATTTTCCAGGATTTTTTTTTTCTTATATTTTGCTCAAGAAATTAGAGTTTTATTGAGTTTTTTTAAACTGAAGCTTTACTAGTAACCTTTAGAATAGCAAAATTCAAGTCCCCGTAGATCAATAACAACTTCAACCACTTTGCACTCTTTTCTTTTCTCCTCTTTGACCATGTTGTTTGTATATTTCTTTGTAGCTGCAGAGGGGCATGTATGTGACCCCCTGTGCTCTGATGGGTGCTGGGGCCCTGGTCCTGATCAATGTGTGTCCTGTCGAAACTACAGCCGAGGAGGAACCTGTGTGTCTGAGTGCATGTTTCTCTCTGGGTCAGTCTACAGATTTACCATCACCTTATCATGTCCTTATCGATGAGCTGTCCCTGAATCATCACTGAAGCTATTTGACTTAGAGGTGTATTAAACTGTCTGTTATCTTATAAGAATTTCTGCTTTGAGATTACATATTTAGACATAAGGTGCTTTGGGTAACTTGCATTTATTAAGTTGTAGGTTTGTTTTTAATGATACCATGCAAATAATGAAAACATGCTTTCTTAATGTGGGTGACCTGTAGTTTTGGTCTGGTGATGTCCCCTTCTTGTCTCCATATAGGTAAAAATAAGCTTTATGTCATATTTCACCTTTAACATACTGATATTTTTATATCTACTATGGTAACATTTTTGTACAATATCAACTGAAAGTATATTGCAAACAAATCTTTTTACTAATGCATGGAAAGTGACATGGAAAGTATTCACCAATAAATTATGAAAAAAACAAAACAAAAAACCCCCCCAAAAACATGACTTTAGCCCATATTGTACATTTCTGAATATCTGTCTCTTTTTTGATCAGTTTTGCATTTAATATAATTTATTTTTGGACATGTTCCTCATATAATATTTCCAGTGATACATTTTCTCATAATCCTATAGCATGTCATTTTAGTAGCGTAATTGCCATTTTTAGACTAATATTTAATTACAATCCTTGTGTGCCTCTTACACATTTATCATTAACTGTTATCATTAACTTATCATATAACTTGTTTGTATTAGAGGTGTACCGTTCAAATGACATCACACCTTTGTATAGACCAGTGGTATTTAATCTAGACTGGGGCAGGAGTAATGTCTATTGTTAATTTGCTGATTCTTTCTGGTTGGATAAATATAATGTAATAGGTCTCAAATGCATAAATGTTAAATGATTTGGTTAAACATTTGTGTATTTTCTTTTTAGTCATTTCATACATTAATTTAATATACTGTAGGCTAATATAGCATGTGACTGTCTAAGAGTCTTAGATATTTAGAATCATTTTATACTATTCATGGGTTTCAAACTGATGATAAATTAGGACCATTGCTATAGCAGTTAACAATTTAAATCCAAATGTTGCATCTTTTGAATGATATAGTCCTCAAAATATCACCTAAAGCAGGAAACTGAAACCCATGTACTTAGTTGTAATGACTGTACACTGTAGCTGACATTCACTTTTTTACACAAGCAATGTCAAACATTTGAAACTCAATTTTATTACTAAACAAATGCTTGATTCCACAAAGGTTGATAGCACAAACATAATAAATACACACTTGTTTAGTCAACAAAATGTTTGTAATTTTGAAAGGCTTTTTAGGAAAGGTCAAAATTGGTCTTATATGTGTAATTTATTTTTTTTTTTTTGCTTTTCCAGTGCCAGTACTTGCTCAAATGAGTATATAGTATTGATTAGTATCTGGGCATTGATTTTGACAGCCTCACTTCTGTTTATATCTGTTCCTTGTTGTTACTAAAGTACATTCTTTTGTTTTTCTTGTTTTTTTTCTTCAGTGAGCGTCGTGAGTTTGCAAGTTCGTCTGGGGAGTGTCTGCCCTGTCACTCTGAGTGTAAAGTGCAGGAGGGAAAAGAGACCTGCCACGGCCCGGTAAGATGATGATACCATAGAGCAGTGTTTTTCATAGTCTGAATATTAAAATTATACAAAATCACAGCTTTGCAAAAAAATGCATGGTTTATAATACCAAAAGCAGTCCATACCACTGTGTCTGGTTCTTTACATTTGGCAGTGGTGACTGTTTTACCTTCTGTTTTGGATCAGAAGTTGCTCAGAGGAATACAAAATGGTAAATTATACAATAAAATCCATGTATGAGTCAGTCAAAGCCTGAAACAGAACCTAAATACCTATTACTAAACGTAACCTTAACCTGAAAGTGAAATAACATACCGTTCAAATAAACATTTGCTCACATTAACCACCAGTACAAAGTGACTGTAGTGTGGCAAAACTGGGTTGGGAAACATTGAGCTGAATCTATCTCTGAAAAAGCTACGAGCAGAAATGCATGATACAAATCATACCGTGCTTTTGTGCTCTGCTGCCTCCTAGTGGCGAAATAGTCAACACTGTCGTTTGGTTTGGTGCACGGCAGAAATCACTGTATAGATTTTCTCAAAACATCTGCGTCTAAATCATATTGGAAGGATAAAAAAAATCAATTTTCTTTTTTTTTTTTTTAAATGTGGTGCACAAACCCTAGGTTAGTGAGCAATCACAAAAAAAGGCTAAATAAATAGGATATAGTCTAAATAAGGACTAAATCAGTTTTGAATTAAAGTCATTATATTCAGATTTTCAAATAATTTGTATATGTTTGTAATAGTTTATAAGTTTGTATTTAGACTTTGAACATTTCTTTGTTAATGCTTAAAGATTTCTCCACTTGTACTAGTACATTTCTTTTACTATTTTTACTTTTCTCCTTTGCCTGCAGGGGGCAGACCAGTGCGTGTCCTGTGCAAACTATCAGGATGGCCCTCACTGCGTGCCCTCGTGCCCTCAGGGGCTGATGGCTGGAGAGGGTGTCATCTTTAAATACCCCAACAAAGCGGGTAGCTGTGAGCCCTGCCACTCCAACTGCACCCAGGGGTAAGAAGAACACATAACAATGAGGGACATGACAGTGGAGAGTTGCGGTTGTGGCAAATTAAACATCATATTTTTGTCTCTTTGCAGATGTTCAGGTCCAGGACTCAAAGACTGCATTGGGATGGCAACGTAATTGTTCATCATTTTCTATAATATGAAACATGTTTTAGATAATCATATTCAGTTCCATGTGTTTGTGTCGCACACATTAAACCAAAGCACAAACCCTTACAGTTTAGACTGAATTTAAATCTATAGTTGAAAGTTGTGTAAAGATGTCATAATCTCAGATGATGGGCAAGAGCCTGTATGTAACTCGATGGGATATTTACTGTTTGTGAAAGGAATATCCAAAATACAGAAATACACAAACCTTTAACCTTATCATTATTTCTTAGGGACCACAAACAACCTGACAACAATCACGCATTTGGGACTGATTAATGGCACTTCATAATTCCATTTTTGTTTCTTTATGCTCACAGGGAAAATGTTGAACTTATGCCAGTTTTTGTTTCATGTAGATGGGCTCAACAATTAGATACATTACCCATAAACTAGTTCAATAAATCTGCAAATTGACAGTTAAACCACAAATTCTAACATAGAATTATGACCTATCCTTCGGCTCACTTTTAAACCATTTGAACATAACCTGTTAGCTAAAGTCATATCTTTATTTTACTGAAGCAAAATAAATAAAGCAAATCCAAAACTCCACTATTTCCTCTCTCCAGTCTGAACATCACTGCGATCGTCCTCGGGGTCATTGCACTGCTGTTCGTTGGCTTCTCTGTCTTCGTTCTCACGGTTTTGTATCGTCGAGGTCTTGCCATCCGTCGCAAACGGGCCATGAGAAGATACATGGAGAATGGAGAGGTCAGAGGTCAAACAGGGGTCAAACCAGGAGCAGGTCAGAATGTTTGTTTTTTAACGTGTTTTGTGTTTTTTCTTCAGAGATTTGAGCCGCTGGACCCTGGAGAGAAAGGACCTAAAGTCTGCGCCCGGATCTTGAAGCCATCTGAGCTCAGGAAAATCAAGCCTTTGGGGAATGGAGTGTTTGGAACAGTGCATAAAGTAAGACTCACTGTTGTCACTTAAAGTGTTTGAAATTCAATATTTATGACTCTTCTTGGGATTTTGGTTTGAAAAAATAATTATTATGATCACAATGCACATTTCAAACATTTTCTGTAGCGAAAACTGAATAGCTAAACTAATACAAAAATCACCTGCATTTCCTGACACCTTTGTACAGGTCTAAGGTTCATTGGTATCATTCATAATGACATAATGAGATAATTTGCTGTAACTGCTGCGATTATGTAACTACGACCAATTGTATCACTTTGTGATATGGATTTGTTTTTGCTCTTTCAGGGGGTGTGGATTCCTGAGGGGGACACAGTGAAACTTCCTGTGGCCATAAAAACCATTCATGACAGAACAGGACGACAGACTTTCTTTGAGCTCACAGATGTAAGGAAACATTCAATACAGCCATAGTGATACTAATAACAGTAGTTGTAGCAGCACTTTACTGGAGTTATTAGCAAATCTGAATTGGGTTTACAGCCTTTCAGAATTCAGAATAAGTTTTAATAATAGCAAGCAGAGATGGGACCAAGTCTTTGTTTTGCAAGTCTCAAGTAAGTCTCAAGTCTTTGACCTCAAGTCTGAGTCAAGTCCCAAGTCAAATACAGACAAGTCCAAGTCGAGTCTCGAGTCACTGGCCCATAAGTCCAAGTCAAGTCCAAGTCGTCTGAGTTGAGCTTCAAGCTTTCATTTCAATTCTTTAACCCAATTGTACAAGAGTACATAAGAGTTGTAGACATGAATTTTGTAAATTTTTCCTTTTTAAATGTCTTGACAAGATCTTAGTGTGAATCATTATGGTCAAAATAGAAGTAATTCAGATTTAAAGTGCTTCTCAAGTGTTCTCAAGTCACGGGCCTCATGTCCGTGTCAAGTCCCAAGTCATTGACCTTCAAGTCCAAGTTGAGTCCCGAGTTTTGGTCCATTTTATCAAGTCAAGTCTCAAGTCCTAAAAATTGTGACGCAAGTCTCACTCAAGTTCAAGTAACAACTTGCAAGTTCCCACCTCTGATAGCAAGTACTTTATACAGTAAAAAAGTTAATTTGAGTATTTACACTTTCATTCATCTTATGTTGTCAAAAAATGTTTACATTTTGATGTTCCTTCAAAGCATGCATAATAATGAAATAAAAGCAGATCTTCAGACCCTATGATGCCAACACATATTGTATCTGTCTACAGCACATGATGATGATGGGGAGCCTGGACCACATAAATGTGGTGCGGATCCTGGGTATCTGCCCCGGGGCAGGTTTGCAGCTGGTGACTCAGCTCAGCTCTCAGGGCTCTCTGCTTGAGCATGTCCGAAAACACAGGAACAAACTCACCCCTCAGAGGCTGCTCAACTGGTGTGTGCAGATCGCCAAGGTGAGGAACCATGGAGCCAGAAGTATGTTTCTTCTATACACAGTTTTAATAGTGGAAGTTGACTATAAACTAATATTGATAGGTCTTGACAGGTATGAATTACTGCAGTAATGATGTTTAAGATTGTTAGTAGTATTACTGATAGTAGTAGCAATAGTAGCCATAACAGTGGTTGAAGTTGCAGTAGTAATAGTAGTTATTAGGGGTGTCAAATTATCGCGTTAATTGCGATTAATTAATTACAGTCTTATTTAGCGCGTTATGTTTTTTAATCGCGTTAATCTCATTTTTAATCTCTAACTTTAGTGTTTCTGTATGCGAGTTGCTTTATTATAAAACCTGTTTTTATGTGTTGTTGGGACAACAACACACACACACAAAACACATTTATACATTTTTTTATTTCGGTAATTCCACTCATTGCCGGAAACCCACACAAAACGCGCGCAGTAAGAGCGAAGTAAACGTCATGTTAACGTTGGCGGCGTCAGTCGCACAGTGGACGAGGTCGTAGAGCCAGTAGAACAGAGTCAGCAGCGCACAGGTAAAAACACATTCGTGTCTTGGAAATTATTCTCCCGACGTGAAATATAAAAGAAAATAACTAATATAATATCGCCTACAACTTAAACGTCACTGGTGAAAACAACCTGCATAGACTCATGATGTCTGCACTACTGTCCTATAGTGACCTGCCACATGAGGGGACACGCACACAAACACACACACAAACACAAACATACACCTTCATCATCGTCATTAACCTGAGAACGCGCGGACCACGTTTCCTTCCGTAGTTACTGCGCGGACACCGACGTGCTCCCGTGCGCCGCGTGTGGATCGTGTTTTCTCGAGTAAGCTGCGTAAACCGCGCTTCCTCCTGTGCGCCTCTAAACCAGAACTAACACCAAGACTAAACCAGAACTAAAACCAGAACTAAAACCAGAACTAAAACCAGGTCTAAACCAGAACTAAACCAGAACTAAAACCAGAACTAAAACCAGAACTAAAACCAGGACTAAACCAGGACTAAACCAGAACTAAAACCAGAACTAAAACCAGAACTAAAACCAGGACTAAACCAGGACTAAACCAGAACTAAAACCAGAACTTAAACCAGAACTAAAACCAGGTCTAAACCAGGACTAAACCAGGACCAAACCAGAACTAACACCAGGACTAAAACCAGGATTAATCCATTCCAGGACTAAACTAGGACTAAAGTAGGACTAAAGCAGGTCTAAACCAGGACTAAAACAAGGACTAAAACCAGTGATCTCATATATAAAGCATTTCTCTATCAATAATATTTTTAATATGGTTAAGGAAAGACTGGACTTTTTATTGTATTTAAGTAGACAAAAGTTATTATGTTCAGATTTCCTCGTCTTTGCTACTTTACAGCAAACAGTTTCTTATTCATGGAGACTTGGGCTCAACAGCCAATTTGGGGAGATTTGTTAAACAATAAATTACTTTATAAAGTAACTTTTTTTTGTTCTATATCAGTCTTTTGATCTGCCACAATAATGTAATAATGAATTTAAATGAAAATACCTCAAATTGAATGCTTTTCTCAGCTATTTTTAGGTGAGATTAAAATTAGATTAATTAGATTAATTAATTACAGATCATAATTAATTAATCTCTCAATTTTTTTAATCGCATGACAGCACTAGTAGTTATAACTGCTGCAATAGTGGGAGTTGTAACAGTGGTTGTTGCTGTTGTAACAGGATTATTAGTCATAACAGGAGTAGTGGTAGTAGACCTAATAGTACTTTATCAGTTGTAGTGGTAGAGCCCAAAGTGTAAGTGGTTGATTTTGCCTTAGAAATATTAAGATGTAAAATTAGTAGTGTTTTTAAGGTAACAGTGGGGCTATGTTTTCTATGTATTTTCATGCTCCCCCTGTGTTGTCCAGGGCATGTATTACCTGGAGGAGAACAGGATGGTGCATAGAAACCTGGCAGCTCGAAATGTGCTCCTGCGAAACAACTACACGGCTCAGATCTCAGACTATGGAGTGGCCGACCTGCTCTACCCTGATGATAAGAAGTACTACTACAATGAGGCTAAGGTGGGGGACATGCACAGTTATTATTTTTTATATATATTTTGAATGTATTTATTTAAGAAATAAGGAAGGGAATGTGCTGAAACCAGTCACAAATATTCTTAACAAGTCAAATAATGTCCTTTTATTGCCATGTAAACAACAACTTTTAAGCATGTTTTTTTCTTTTTAGACTCCGATCAAATGGATGGCCTTAGAGAGCATCCTCTTCCGTAGATATACACACCAGAGCGATGTCTGGAGCTACGGTGAGATTTACTGTGTTATAAATCAGTGTTTAGAGTTTTGTCATGTTTTGGGCTGTTTTTTGTTTAGAAAGTACTGTAGTCATTATGTAGTCTTATTTGAGACCTATTAGGTACTCTGTATGAAAAGTTTGAGAACTACTGCTATAAATGAATGAATGATTGAATGCTTTTTCTCATTGCTGTGTGTCTCCCATCCAGGTGTGACGATCTGGGAGATGATGTCTTATGGGGTGGAGCCATACACAAACATGCGTCCACAGGAAGTGCCCGACCTCCTGGAGAAAGGAGAAAGACTTTCACAGCCCCAAATCTGCACCATTGACGTTTACATGGTCATGGTCAAATGTGAGTGTTATTTTAACTTTAATCTTCCTCCGTTTGTTTCTTTAGTTGAAGAGTAAATTTTTAAATCTCACTACAAAATGATAACCATGTATTTGCCACTCTATCAGGTTGGATGATCGATGAGAATATCAGACCCACATTCAAAGAATTGGCCAGTGAATTCACCAGAATGGCCAGAGACCCACCTCGATACCTAGTCATCAAGGTAAAGGTCATTCATAGAGAATATGCAGTGCCCAGGTCCCGTCAGCCAGAGGGGTTACATGTTTGACTGTTATGTTGTCTATTTGAAAAAGTCATGCACATCAGCACTGTGCCCTCTATACATCAGTGCACACCACACACTCTTTATATCCACCAATCCTGTGAATTCTGTAGTGGCATTTTATCTGAGTGAGCCTTATAATAAGGTAAATGTCTCTCATTGTCCTGTCACTTATTTCAGTCACATGTGCAGAGTAATCTACAGTCCAACACCCCCTGTGATAAAGGTTTTGTCTGCCTCTGCAGATTAAACCACCTAGCCTTAAAGTGCTATATTAGAAAAAAAACAAAAAACTAAAGAACTAAACCAAACAAGGACTAAACTAGGGCTAGAACAGGACCAAACGAGGTTTACATCATAACTTAACTGGGCTCAAACCAAGATGAAACCCAATAGTCGCACTCACCCTTAAAAATCCTGTGTGTTGTGTCTCAGGAGGACTGCTCTCAGCCTGACTCGGCTTTAGATGAACAGGCTCAGCGCAGTGTGGACCTGGATGAGCTGGAGGAGCTGGACTTTGCTCTGGACCCTGAGGAGGATCTGGACACAGTCTCTGTTTCTCCCCCCCAATATCTGCCCCAGTCTGTCCCGCCTCTCGCGCGTGGACAGGGTAAGCAGTACTCACCATAGTCACTCTAAAAACAAAAAGAGACATGTGAAACAAAAACTGGCACAACACTGAATGTCTCATCTGTCAGTATACATAAACAATAGCCATTGTTAGTATCATTATTCAACTTAAGTTTTTGATTACAATTAGTGTAATATAGATGTATCAGTTTCAAAATATCATTACCAAAGAGGTGAATCTATATTTTTGTTTTATTTTTTTGTCTATCTGTCTCACAGGACTTTACAATTATATACAAACAAAATTGCACATGTTGTTGCATTATCATATTATTGCATACTCTATAGATTGTATTGTATTGTGAGTAACTCACAATACAATACAGCTCTAAATACAGGTTAGAGTGTGCCAGTAGAGGTGCTATTTTTAGAGAGACTGATATTAATTGTTACCTCCGCCAAGGAGGTTATGTTTTTGCTGGCATTTGTCTGTTTGTTTGTTTGTTTGTTTGTTTGTCTGTTAGCAACATAACTCAAAAAGTTATGGACCGATTTTGATGAAATTTTAAGGATTTGTTGGAAATGTGAAAAGGAAGAACTGATTTCATTTTGGGAGTGATCCGGAAGAAATCCTGGATTCTGGATCACTTTGAAATTTTAGTTAACATTGTGGTAAATGGGGCCAAAAAGTTTGTTTCTCAATATCTCGGTTAATTATTGACCAAACCCCATGAAATTTCACTCAGGGATGGACAATGGGATCCTCTTTCATATTCCAAAGGCTGATCCGGATCTGATCCAGAAGACTGATTTTATCGCAATTTATATAAAAAATGGGGATAGTCCTTGGCAGAGGTCTGCGCTCTCTGAGTGCTTTTCTAGTTACTCATGTTATACTCAGAAGCTATATTCTTTTTCCAGGTGCAGATTCCAACAGCTGGTGAGACTGGTTATCTCCCTATGACCCCTGGAGTGGATGTCAATGCACAGGTATGAGAGAAACTATTTACTCTTATATATTATGCCAGGGCTGTCCAAGGATTCTAATCGTTACTACAAGTAGAAACGTTGTATCATCTACAAAACAAATTTTAACCAGTGTGAACTGGAGCAAGCTGTTTTTAAAATATTTATCTAAAAACATTACTTAAGTTACAATGGTAGTACCTTTATGTTTCCTCTACAAACAGATTAACTTTTGACAGTACTTAAATGATTGTTCAAATAATTTTTACTATATATATATATATTTTTTTTAACTTACAAATACTTACAATAAATCAGTCACATTGATTTACAATATGACAAACAGTGTGAGTTTGAGTATTTTTGTTTAAATAACCCATATTACACTTATTTTCTGATCTATGTTATAATGTTGTTTCCTCATCAAAAACATACTTGGAGTTGTGTTTTGTTTCATTCACACAGGTTTAAGACCCAAACCTTGCATATTTAGGCTGAAGGAAAACACTTTGTTCCAACATGTAATGCCGTGTACATAGAGGAAGTGCTCCACTCCACGTTCACTAGAATCATTTCCATAATTTTAGCTCTGCTGAACAAAAGGTACCAGACAGATGCTAACTAGAAAACTACCAGTACACGATGTTACAAGGTAAAACAGAGCATTTTTAGCTTTGGAGATGTAGATATAGATAGATAGAGTGAAGAAAGCACAACTTCAGGTATGTTTTTGATGAGGTGAGGGCAATATTCTGACACTGATTAAAGCTCACAGGAGTCACTTGTAATATGTACTTGTAATATATGATGTAATATTGGATCTTTAATTTAGAGACAAATCTATTCATGTTTTCCTTCTTTGGGTTCATTATTATTTTTAAACCATTTGAACCACCATATTTGGTGTGAAACGCTTGAGTGCCATTGGTCTACATAACGTCTCCTTGTGTTGTTTTTCAGTCTCTGTTCCAGTCCCGCTCGCGTCAGGACTCCACTCGGACAGTTTCAGAGAGCTCGGAGGGCGGTGGGGGGGTGGTGGAGCTGGAGAGTGAGGATGTGTCAGTAGGGAGCAGTCTAAAACAGAGGAGGCAGAGAGAGGACAGCGCCTACATGTCTCAGAGGGACAGTCTGTCAGGGGGGCCAACTGAGACCCCTTCTCCTGAACTAGAGGAGGAGGACGACAATGGATATGTGCTGCCACGGGACAGTCCGGAGAGAGGTGACTTTTAATCTATTTTTATTTCAAAACTTTACTTTAACTACTTGACAAGTTAACAACAACACAGTTATTCGAAAACGTATTTGTGGAATTGCTTGTGTTTCTATGAGGATGCACCGGTCCATCTTTTTCAGTTCTGATAATGATAGTGATATAGTTTCTGATACTGTTGCTTATAAACCAGTGCAGAGACTGAAAACTGCATTTATTTCCTTCAAACAAAAATACATAACTGATGCAAATGTGTTATGTGGTTGTTCTTTATCTCTCAAGTAACTACAGAAAAACTTTGTCTAAATTAAAGTTCTTCTGGGCCGACTACGACCAGTAAATAGCCTCATTACATCAATTTATATGTCCGACAGGATATCGGATGAACCAATATTTTGAAGCCAACATCCGATTCAGCAAATTTTTCATTATCTGGGCTGATATCTGATACCAGTATTGTATCGGTGTATCCCTAGTTTCTGTAGGGTTGAGTTATTATTACATACTTATTTTCAACTTTTGTACTTTTTCAGTCTGTCTCCATAGACATTTATCCAATCAGATAATTTAATAATACTATGAAATTGAACCTACTGGATTTAGGACTTGGCAGACACATACATTTTATCCTTGCCCATTTTAAGAGCATTCTTTCTTTGCCAAAAAAGAAAAAAAAATCTTAACAATTTTGCTTCAGCCAGAAAGTAAGTATTGTAAAAGATTAACAACATTCAGTCTTAGAAACATGGTGGTCCTGGATGAACCAGCTTGAACTCTGGGGTCCTGACCACAGTATACGATATTTTGTATTATATTATGCTATGCTATTATGCCCAAAATGTATTTCAAGATGTATTTCGCTTGTTTTCCAGACACTTTGCTCTCTCCACCACGCGGCCTCTCCATCAAGTCCATCAGAAATTACCCATCAGCCCCTCTCCTGGACGACCCAGACGACACTGAATACGAATATATGAACAGACAGCGATCTACAACTTCAATCCGCAACAGCAGCCAGCGCAGTAAAACCAGCAATAAGAAAATACGTACCTCTTCTTTGTCATCATATGCAACTACCAGCTCTGGAGACATCACACCTACTCCAGAACTTAGAGGCTCTTTCAATGGACCAGACTTGGACCAGTTTGGGTCTAGTGAAGTCCAGTATGAATATATGGATATAAGAGGGAATGGCGACTCCCCACCTACTCATGACCCACCTCCTCCTCCCCCAAAAATTGATATTGATGAAGACGATTATGATGAAGATTACCACTACACAAACCGACAACCCAAGCTTCACCAAGCACTGCAAGATCGAAACCAATTCAGGATAAAGGGAGCAGAGGAAGAGGAGCAATACGAAGATATGGATTCCTATACAGTGATGCGGAGAGGTGATGCGGTGGTCTATCAAAATTTAGGTAGAGAGGGGCCAAGTTTGGAGGGCAGTAGGAGCGGATTTGATGCCTATGTGAAGGTGAGAGCAGGAGTTGGGATCGGAGATGCAGCTTCGGTTGATAGATCATTTGATAATCCCGATTACTGGCACAGCAGAATGTACATGAAGAGCAAAGCGGTGCCCACATGAAGAAAACTGTTAGAAAACCTGTTAGGGAAGGATCAGTGGTTAGTTAGGCATCCTTTATTTCTTGTTTATAGTGAGGACGAGGTAAAGACAAGTTCTCATGGGCAGAGGATGGGGATTTGGCCAGTGCACTCTCATAGCCATTTAATAAAACATACAAACTCACCTAAAATGTTCAAATGGCACGACAAAGTATCTAAAATGTCATCTTCCAAAGGCATTGAAGGATATGTCAAGTGTAGAGTACTTAATCAATATGGGCACACAACTGTACCTATACCTGGCAAAGTCATACAGTCACTGCAAAAAGGTTTGATTCTTGGGTGAAAATTATTCAACTCATTCAACCATGTTCTTGGTTTATATCTCACCTGCCTGATTGTGAAACCATATGCACAGAATATCTGCCACTCCTCTGTCATTCTGCTCCTATATTAGTGAAAGATGAATACAGGGTAAAGAACACCAAGAACATGAACACATAAATAAAATTCAATAAAAAACACTCCACTCCCAAGGAAAAGAAGCAAGGATGCAGACTTAACTTCTTTGAGCCCTGGACCCTGTGTCTCGCCACTGAGCTGTATTAATGAAGGACTAAAGCTGGAAATGCAATCCAAACCAAGCCGATAATGTAGCTACACATTTTTACTCAACAATGTACATAGATTTATTTTCTTTATGGACTGACAGTATCTTTTATATTATACAGGTGGACAACGGGCATTTCCCAAACTAACAGCACTGAGTTGTGACACTAATAAGAGATGTACCAAGCTATTTTTGTGTGTTGTTTACAGAAAGAAATGAACAACAATATGTCTTTGAAGAACAAATGAATTTTTAACTTGTTTATACAGTGTATTTTGTTCACAAATGTTTTGTATTCAATAAAGTATTTTGAATATGGAGTTTGATTAATTTATATATTTTTATAGGATTTGAAACCCATACAGTAATAGCTTAAGCATATACATGCATCTTTACTGTGATTTGAGTAAAATAAAACTTAATCTTTCACATTAATATGGAGGTTCACAAAGTAGGCTAGGTTCTGTGTTCATTTTTGGTTCTATGTTTAGTCTATCTTATAACTTGTGGTAAGGCCTACCCCGCTTACAAGCGTAAGTTACCATGTTTTGTAAACAAATACTTCTACTCATCCAGTCAAGGCTTTTTTGATATAGTGTTTTTGAGTGCAGGTCATAGTGAGAGATACATAGGCCTACATCTATTATATTTGAATAGATCCAAGACATACATACACTATATGACCTGTACATATTTAAATTTGACTGGGCTACCTGCAAAGGTCTGCGAAGACTGCAAGCTCTGCATAAATGTAACTTGTTAATTATACCAAATTCACATAAATAGACAATATAAAGCTGAGCTATTACAACATTGGGATTTCAAAGATGAACTCATTGAGACAGAAATTTTGGCGCGTACATTTGTCTGACGTTCATGTGACGCGATGCCTCTCACCCTGGGCGTGGCTTGTGCGGCGCTTGGCGGACGCACGCTGCTCGCACGTACTCACGTTGTCGTAGCGGCGCGGGTTAGCGTTAGCATTAGCATCAGGCAGAAGGCGAGAGAGGCTGCTGAAACTTCACTGCCAACATGTCTGACGATGAGCCAGAGCAGACCATCGCCGAGGATCTGGTGGTCACGAAGTACAAGATGGCGGGAGAGATCGCCAACCGTGAGTAGAGTTTGTTTGACAGCGTGGCGGAACATTTAGCTGAGGGACTCGGCCTCTGGGCACCGACCTACGGCACCATGTGGTTCATGCAAGGCGCTCATATGTGACACTGAGCGGCTACAGCTAGTTAGCAGGTGCTGTGCTCTAACTATTCTTAATTAATCAACCAGGACAATCAAGTCTTCCCTGTGGGGATCTAAACAGGGGTGTCATTAAATAAAATTGTGAAAAGTGACATTAGCCTGTTGCCCAGTAACCGAATTATAGTAGTATGTTGAATCAGAATCTGAATAAGTTCTGTTACCATTGTCAGTGGGAAAAAAATCATAAACTACAAATTTTCTTCGGCAATATGGTGAAACATAAAACAGTTAATTATACTGATAGTAATTATAATAAAACAAAGGTATGCTAACAGTAAGGTAGTAGATAGAAATAAAAAGAAAAATTAGAAAAAATTTCAAATCCAGTACAAATAGATGAAGTATTGTTGAAATGAGTTATTTAATGTGACAGGTGTTATAAAGTGTTCATGAATCAGCAGTGCAAAACTCACTTGTCAGAAAATAACAGCCCTACATAGTAATATTAAAAAAGTCATTCTTCAACAGACTCAACGAGTTGTGTAAAAGCTGGGATGCTGATAATTTAATAGTTGGTGAAGTTTTGTTCTCCACCCAACAAATGATTTGGAAAACCACCTGCTCCTGTCTTCTGCATCCTAATCTGTCACACCATTTTCATGTCCATTTTGACTATCTTTGAACCCTCTCTAGTATACTTTGCAGCATCCACTCTCAGCATTCCTCCAAACATAGATTCACACTCTTTTTTTGTTCAATGCTATATAATCAAATTGGTCTACCTGACAGTTATTCTCCTAAAATTATCTTATCATGAGCTGCCTCTCTGGTGAACTCATTTGTAATTCTGTTCAGTGTGTTCTGAACCAATGGAACTTCAACATTCACATAAATAATGACCTCATATACTTTTGTCTGGGAATTCATGTGTTTATTGGTCAGTGAGGTTTGTTACACAAGAAAAATGGGGACATTACACCAGGCACACATACACAAGAACATTAAATACAGTATAATACAATTGCAACCTATTCTATTTTGCATTATTTTATACCTGTTAATTTACTTGTATCTTACGTTCTGTCTTTTTTTCATGCAGGAGCACTGAAGTTGGTTGTGGATGCAGCCAAGCCTGAGGTGTCAGTGCTCAGCCTCTGTGAGAAGGGAGACGCCTACATCAATCAGGAGACTGCGAAGGTCTTCAAGAAGGAAAAGGAGATGAAGAAAGGTGCATATGTTGTTTCATAATATACCTAAAATATATTAAGAGTTAAAACTATTTTGCGGTTTATTGGGTGTGTATGGGATTGCATCTTATGCAATCACTTTGCTTGATAAATGGATTGGAGGATTCAGGGACATTTTTATTAGTTGCAGAATTAAACCTGTCTGATGCGAATTGCAGTAAAAACAAATATGTCTATGTCACCATAACACTATTATAACACACATTTACATTAACTGTTACACTACCAACTAATGTAAAATAAATATTCGTGTAATATTTCTGTATCACATTAGCAAGTATTTTTTGTAAATAAAACACATGTTTGGTTTATGCAGGTACTGCCTTTCCCACCAGTGTATCAGTCAATCACTGTGTCTGCCACTTCTCTCCTCTGAAAAGTGACCCCGACATCATCCTGAAGGATGGCGACTTGGTCAAAGTGTAAGGAAACCAGACATTTTCTTTTAAATTGTTATGACTTCTATACAACATTTTTGCCAAATTGTATTTATTTTTGTGTATGATCTATACAATGCCACAAACTGTAATCATGAATAATAAGTCTGAAGTCTTCAGATAATTACTTGCTATTATTAGCCCTTGCACTTTTATCCTAAATTCTCTTGGCACTCTCCTTGTCTAGTCCATTTAATTTAGATTAAACTGTTGCTTCTATGAATTCACAATGAGTCCTTCCATACAAATCATATTACTCCTTGGGACTCCTTGGATTTAGTGTTCATTCCACTTAAGTCCTGTCTAACTTTTTGTTTGCTCTTAAAATTTACTGTCGATGAATATTATCCATTTTCTTAAACGCAGAGATCTGGGGGTTCACGTTGATGGCTTCATTGCTAATGTAGCTCACAGCTTTGTTGTTGGAGCCAGTAAGGTAATTTGTTTTTGCATTTTTGTAATAATTGACAATCTTTATCAGAAACTCAGTCTTAATCTCGCTCTGGCCCTTTCAAGGAGAACCCAGTCACAGGCCGTAAAGCTGACGTCATAACTGCTGCTCATCTGTGTGCAGAGGCAGCTCTCCGCCTCGTCAGACCAGGAAACCAGGTACATTCAGACACAAAGCACACTGTAGCATACAACACTACAACACTAATATTAGTATTATCTGTAAAACCTGAAACTGCTCATTATTCCACTTTTTACTTCGTCACTTGCCCAGTTTATTGTGACATGACATAATGTTTATCAAGTATGTCTTAATTTTAAAAAGTTCAAGTTGGACTTCAACCATTATTGACTATATTGATAGATATTCAAATTTAATGATGATGAATTGTATTTATAATGCAATAAACCAATAAAACTTAATGTTCTGAATACAAACAGTACATATTTTAATCATTGCAATTTAACACAGAAATGTTAAATAGCCGCAGACCTCTCCATTAAAAGCACCAAGCTGATCATTGGCGATAAGAAATGCTTGTGATTCAAGTTCTGTCAGTTGCATGCTGTTACCAACCATTTTGTGATATGCTTTTAATAATTTTGCTGCCCTTTTTCTCAGAACACACAGGTGACAGAGGCCTGGAATAAGATCGCCAAGTCATTCAAATGCACTCCCATTGAAGGTAAAGTGAAGAGTAGAACTACAATGGTAGTTAAGTAGTTGGTTATACAACTTATCATTTGTGTTAATTTTACAGGTATGCTTTCCCATCAACTTAAGCAACATGTTATAGATGGGGAAAAGACCATTATCCAGAATCCAACAGACCAGCAAAGGTACAATTTGGGCAGCTCTTATTAAAGGATTTCTTGCTCTTAAAGATGATGAATGTTAATCGATAAATAATATTTCCAGGAAGGACCACGATAAAGCAGAATTTGAAGTTCATGAAGTCTATGCTGTCGATGTGTTGATAAGCACTGGAGAAGGAAAGGTTGGTGACAGTATTGATGATAGTAATTCTAGTTTTAAAGGTGTACAATGGAACATTTCTGGTTGAGATGTGAATATGTGTTTTTCAAGGTGTTAGTTTTGCTATAAAAACATTTTAATAGAAAACAAAATCAAGTTTAATGGCATACTACAGAACAATAACATCTTCCTGGAGACAAGCAGGTGACGGACCACCTATCAGAAATGTTACATAGTGCACCTTTTAAATTAGTGGAAAACTTTAAAATTAATCTTTTATCTTTTTCCTTAGGCCAGAGATGGAGGTTTGAGAACCACGATCTACAAAAGGGACCCCAGTAAACAGTACGGCCTGAAAATCAAAACCTCTCGGACGTTATTCAGTGAAGTGGAGCGACGCTTTGACACCATGCCCTTCACTCTGAGGTAAAGCACACATTACAAGTCATAAATTGTTATATATTCTGACTTGAGGATACATTAGCCTTTGTATTTCCTGTAATATAACTTGGAATAACATGTCTTGGAAATTGAATTAAATCTGTATCTGATGGAGATAGGTTAGTAGTTGGTTAAAATTCTAAATTGTGTGGGTGAGTAGTGCAGTTTTTTCCCCCGTGGCATGATTATTCTGGTGTCCACTGAAGGTGTATGTAGTTGCGCCTACTACCAAAAAAAAAAAAAATAGGCTCCTCCTGAAAATGTTATTGCAAATCTCAGTGGGACATCCCAGGTCAAATAATAAAGGTCATTTGAACATGGTCCCATGTTATGTGTTATATGTTAATAGTATTTTTATGTCTTGCTCCTTCAGGGCATTTGAGGATGAAGGAAAAGCCCGTCTCGGAGTGGTGGAGTGTGCCAAACATGAGCTGCTACAGCCCTTCAGTGTGCTCCATGAGAAAGAAGGTATGTTTATGGAATTATTAAAGCATGTGTGTAAATTAATACATGATGCTCTTATTGAAAAATAAATAAATTAATAAAACAAATAGTCGAAGACACTGAACTTAATGTCACCTCATAATGACATAACGTCCTGTGTCTTTGTTTTAACAGGAGAATATGTTGCCCAGTTTAAGTACACTGTGCTGCTGATGGCGAACGGCTCTCACAGAATCACCTCTGGACCGTTTGAGCCAGATCTCTATAAATCTGAGCTCGAGGTCCAGGATGCAGACCTAAAGGTACAAATGTATTCAAAACTGAGTGAAAAAATGGAACAGAAAGTTGCTCTGAAGTTGGTAATATTGATTTTTAAAAAGATCTAAACATATTTAAAATGAGGAACAGAAATGCACATTTCAAATCTGCAGGACCCAGTCTCACTTCTCCACAGCTAAATTTAAATTTAAAGTCAAAGGTTATCGGAGAGCTAATTTTAGAATCTTTACCATTTGGGCAGAACTTTAAAATGTATAAGAGATCAAGTAGTACTTGAAATAGTTGAAAAATAAGGTATTTTGTTAGTGATATGCCTATTATCATGCAAGGTCTGACTGAGTGACCCATATCCACCCTTGTCTCAAGGTAGCTTGGTTTTAAGCTGTAGGATCATACAGAAAAATCCCGCACACCGTCTTACTTGCAAATTGTGAAATTTATTAGGACAAACCGTGCCACGTTTCGGCACTAGGCCTTCGTCAGGCAAACAGAATGAGAGCTCAGGTGGCCATCTTAAATAGGGTGTGGCAAGCACCCAAGGGTGACAGGTCATAAAGAAACAGTGCACACAAAACCCCATAATTCAAAAAACAAAGACGGTCAACATATAGTGTTATAATAATACAAATAATAATAATGAAATCATCATATAACGATCATAGAATAATATTAGAAAAGTAAGAAGAATATATGGATACATATAGACATAGTATACATTCACCCAACTATAAAATAATGTTGTCGTGCCATATACACATCTATATATATACACAATGACTCTTAAGCTGTAGCCCATATACAGCCCACCCAAAACGAGAGTCCTAATGATGGAAACTAATGTCCACAAGAAGATGCTAAGATTAAAATCGAGCTGTAGGATCATAGAATGACGAATGTATCAATGTCTTGCTGCATTGTTGTGTAAAAAGAATAATCAATTTAAGAGATTTTTTTGCCTCTTACAGGCGCTACTACAAAGTTCGGCAAGCCGCAAAACACAGAAAAAGAAGAAAAAGAAGGTAAAAGTTGCACTATTTGTATCTTGTATTAAAGATATATTTGAATTAATTTTGCACTCTTGGTAATAATACTTACATTTGCACTTTCAGGCCTCAAAAACCGCAGCCAATGCAACTGTACAGCCATCTGATGAAACAGAAGCAGCTGAATAACCTGCCTTTTGGAAACCTGCCAGACCCAAGAACAATATTATATTATAATATTGATAATAAAGTTCCCTCAACTTTCTACAAGCCACAAGTTTCAATAATTAAAAGGTTGAATTTATACAAAACTGGAATTTGTTGTTGAACTTGACCAAGATGTTTTACGTATTTCTGAAACATTCCCCTATCGTGTCATTAAAATAAGATGTTTTTTTTTTTTTTTTCTTAAGCAGAAAGACTGAAGGGAGTTGTTAACATGATGAACCTAAAACTGGTGCTATCATTACGATAAATATGTAGGACATTGATTTCTGGATTTTATAGATTATTTAAATGAAATGAAAACCGCAAGATCTGATTAGAAGTAAATTGCATGATTTTGCTACTTACACAGCATTTTAATAATCTCATAACACCAGAAATCAGAATCACATTTTGAGCGTAACCACAGCCACTAAAGTTCAAGTGTCTGTTTAATGATGGGAAAGAGAATAATTTAGCATCTTAAATACCACTTTTTGTGCAATGAGGCAACAAATTGTGAGCATTTAAATCTGTTAAACCTGCAATTTATTGAACAGTGATTGGATGTTTTGGTTTGATACTGTGTTTTTACACAATGCTTCCTTTAATCCAATTTTTGAGCTACCACAAAGGATACTGCCATGTTACCATACAAATTATAAATTTACAGCTCAAGTTCAAATTTACACCCATTTATACTTAATATCTTATAGTTTTATGTCATAAATACCAAATGTATCCCTTTAAAAACTAACAATATGTAACACGTGTATGGCCAGGTTGAAAGCTTTTATTACAACACTGAATATGACATCATGAAGGGACATTGTTAGTGGGATCATGTATAATTTATAATTTTGTTCGGAAGTCTGAGGGTGAAATACTAATTGAATCTGAAAAACTGATACAATAAAGGTGTTTTTCTTATAAATGTCTTTTAACTTACATAATATTATATTACAGTGTTTTTGTACATTTATAATGTATAGTTATAAAAGCATATTTTACCAGTTCATCTTGTCAGTATTGGAAACAATTATGGTTTACTGTATGCCATATATGAACCTGAACAGGGCACACATGAATTTTGGTTAGTTATGCATTTTTTAAGGATAGATCACTAGCTATGTGCACATGAAAAATCTGTTATCAGTTTATTTAAATGTAAAATTTACATGCACACCAAAATTTGATTAATATCTGATTTCTGAACTTTAAGATGATTTAAATGATATGCAAACTACAGAATCTGATGTGAATAATCAGGACAATTATCAGAAAGAAATCAGATGTTTTTGCTTGCTACATGTCATTTTTAAGAAATCTTCCAAGATTCCAATATTCTCATAATAGTCACATTTTCACATTTTCACATTTTTGACGAGGAAAATTATGCAAAAAGGGCAAACTAATGTAGTATAAACAAATTTCGGAGAAAATTAATGTTGGACCTAAGATTATTTGAATGACCAGTTAACCGCAAAATCTGTTGTGAGTAAATAGGGGCCCTTTGCGGTTACATGTAATTTTAATAGTCTTACAACTTCATTATCAAATTTTAACATGTATAGATGTATCAACCAAATTACTGGACTACATTTCCCAACTACGTGCACAAATGGGGCATGGTGGCGCACAAACATGATGCACAGTGCAGTATAAAACCCGCCTTTTCCTGCGTCACATCCTCTTTCCGTGCTCTTCTCGCTTTGAGGTAGGGAAAATATTTTCACCGCGACACAATCCGACATAATCTACTGTTTTTATTCATCATCTGCAGAGTCTAACCATTGATTTTGTTTTGTTTAATAGAATTCTCTCCCCACGATGAGAGCTAAGGTAAGAAAATGTCGAATTTGTATGCTTTCTGTTTATTCACAACAGGGTGTTAGCTTGGTGCGCTGTTAACACCAGATCGATGCTGATTTCTTTTACTATTACTTGATTTTCCTGACCTTTTTCAGTATTTTTTTATTCACTGTAGTAATGTGGTAACGCCAATATCCAACCAGCCATGTAACAATTTACCTTAAAAATATTACGACATGGCATGCTAGCTGCACGCTTCTCTAGCCTAGCAAGCGTAGAAGCATGCTATCAATGCACCAACTGCTCAGCTCCCCAAGCCTTTAACACTTTTGTTACAAAATATTGATGCTTCCAGCAAATGGCCACATTAAATTGTTACATTTGTGATGTTAAAATTGTGCTTTTCTTTCCACAGTGGAGGAAGAAGCGTATGCGCAGGTAAGCATGTTTATTAGCTAAAACCGCGAAGCAACATCACACTTACACCTTCAAAACTTATTTTTGTATATTAAAATGTCACTGTTCATAAAGTATTTGGTCTTGCCTATATTTTTCTTAAATCTGTGTTGAAATTTTGGTTTGTTAATGGTAATTAACCAAAAAGGCACAAGATTGAGTGTACCACCAGATCTAAACGTGGACTACAATTTGGCTCAAATTTTGGTTAATCTTGGTCCAAAAATGATACTAAACTCAATTTCTGAACTTTAAAGATGCCACATTTGTAAGACTGATTGGATCAAACTTTACAATTTTAAACAACTGACTAAGCTAGAAAACGCTGTACAACTCTAATTCCTATTTGTCATTTGCCACCAGGCTGAAGCGTAAAAGGAGAAAGATGAGGCAGAGGTCCAAGTAAGCCCTCTCTCCTTCCCCAGCTGTGAGTCCCGTCTGTCCCAGAGGCTGTGTCAGGACCCAGTGGAGACCTGAGGAGCGGCTGTTCTATAAGCAAACCCTGTGTTCCTGCTACAACTGGATGCTTTGGCGGATAAAGACTTTAACATCAGACTACAGCTGGACTCTTGTCATGGACCATAAAATTATTGCTCTGTCAACGTGTGTTTTGAACAATAAATGGAACATGTTCTTAAATTCACAAGTTTGGTATTCATTTTAATGACAATGAAGTTTTTAAATGCTTGGAACACTTAAAATGACTTGTAGGTGCAAGTGCTCTGTAGCCACAACTTTTAAAAACTTAATTCAGTAATCCTTGACCTGTGCTATAAAAATGTATATTAGAGGATTCCAATTTTTGGAATAAATCCTGGATAGAAGGATGATTGTTTATCAGCTTTATATTACAATTTTACTAGATTTAATGCCAAAATTATTATGTAGGAAATGTGCAATAAATAATGGTGGCTGGCATACCTGTGAGGTCTAAAAAGATGGTTTGTTTAAAAAAAAAAAAGCCTCGTTCTGACTTCCACCTGCTAGGCATATTTTTCAACTGTCATTCTCAAGCCATGTGGACGATAATTTTGGATCATATTTGTATGTTGGTTTTCAGTGAGGTACAAAACCGTAAAAAGGCAGAAAACTAGGGAAAACATTCTACTAGTCATTCCATTCCACTAGATATATTAATCTTCTGTTTTTATATGTTGTAAACAACCAAGCAACATTAAGAATGGAATCTGATGCACAAACATGAAAAGAACAAAATGAAATGCAGAAAATGCATCAGCGTAGTCGTGTGCCCTCAGTCCTGCAGGGAGCGCTTACGTCCTTCTCTCATACGTGCTGGGTTTGCGTCGTAGAGGAAGCGTGCACATTGTAAACACTGGGATGGCTGAAGAGGAACAAGACATAAACGACAACATGGGCAATCAGCTACAGCTTGTGCCAGGTAAAATACATGAAACTCTCGATTAGCAATTTATTCTTCAATCAGTGCATTTCATAGACACTGTTAGCTTAATATGGGCAGTTCAGTAACAACAACAGGCCATTGTACGCAGATTGCCAAAACATGTATCTTATATTAAATATTAACCTAAGATACTTCTTCATTACTTTCATTTTTTTTCAGACAGATGACACAATCGATATTCTATGTATTCTTCAACATTTAATGTATTTCATATGAACTATAACCTCAATATGGCTAGTTTAATGACAACAACAGGCCACTATACGCAGATTCCCAACACATCTATCTTATATGAACCCAAGATTATTCTTCATTTTACTTTCATTTTTACTCGGATATGTGGTCATTTATCCCGTGACATGCGTAGTTAAACTGTTAATACTAGACTATATTAAATTGTTATAAAGCCTGTGTATAATGCCATGTCATCACAGAAGATATTATACTAAGATTTAACAAAATGAGCTTAAAGACGACAACCCCCTCGTCCCATTTCTTTTGCTTTCGCTTTACCAATACAAGTAGATAATTTTAACAAGTCACAAACACAGTTAGATATTCTGTAATCAGTATATTTATTCGTTGTATTTTGTGTGCAATGATAGACAATGATGAAGAGGAGGAGGATGAAGATGAAATGGAGACAGAAGACAGGGACAGCGAAGACCCAGAGAAGCCAAGTACTATCACATTTGACCCGAGCCTCCCCACTTCACACGCGGTAGGTTATGACCCCTTCACTATTTATAGTCTAAATATGGGACTGTAGCCAAGTCAGCAAACAGGAAGAGAAATTACCAAAATTTAGGATTTATAAGTGATTTGATTGCTGTAGGCAGTTTATTGCATTGTAATTGACTCGTTTGATTCTTTTTTGGCTATGACCTTAAGATTATTTTGATCATCCTTAATTTCACATTTTAATTTCAGTTTTGTTTTGACATTATTTCTATGTGTCCTAATTTGTGAGTTACATCAATTAAAATGATGTAGTTTCTTTTTTGTGGTATTACCTTATTTTGTATATTTGAAGCCAGTAAATCAATTATATATCACAGCAGTGAGGAGATCTTAGCCATTTAAAAAAAAAAAATATTGGTTCATTCTGCTATTTATTATTATATATTGGTTCATATTGTCATATCCTGCTTTGTGTCAGTTTCAGAAACAAAATTATCATTTATTTTAATATATCTCTTTAGCAGTATGTCATGTTTCAGAGTTTGTTATTGTAACAGGCCTACTCATAACTGTATTTTTACTCACATTTTTACTTTTATTTTTTAGATATGAATGTTCATACACTGGGCATTTTCATCTGTATCACCATTCCCATAATACATTTCTCCCTGTTGTCACCAGTACTTGGGCTCAGACATGGAGGAGTTCACTGGTCGCACGGTTCATGATGATGACAGTTGTCAAACAATCCCGGTCCTGCCTCATGCGGCGCTGATGCTCGTCCCAGGACAGACCCTCCCTCTGCAGCTGTTCAGGCCTCAGGAGGTCAGCATGATGCGTTCCATCATCCAGAAGGACCGCACCTTTGCTGTACTCGCAAACAGGTCAGAAATATACTATGGGCTTAATATTGGGTTCTGTAGTTGGGGACATACAATAAACTATGAACATTATTTAAATTGTATCAGATATATCAGATCATCCAAAAATATTTCTACCCAGAAATTAACACATAACTGGACACTGCACTGCAGAACAAACTAAGGCCACCTGTGTCCTTGGTGATGCTATTTTTTGGTTGAAAACGTTTCACAGAATCGCTTAAAATTATGTATCCGGTATTTATTAAATTACAGATGTAGAAAGCAAAAAAGTGCCATGAAGAACATGCATTATTCTTACAGGGAGCTGACTCACCTCTCCACAAATCTGACTTGTAACCTGGCCCAGCGGTGTTAACTGTTTTTCGCTATTAGATGGATAAGTTAATTACTACAGTGGAACATTTCAGACTAAGGAAAACATCACTATAGAAACAAGAACTAAACATGACTAAAACAGAACTAACACAGATTTAAACTAGCACTAAACTAGTAAATAAGAGAGAAAAGATGGGCCGAGGGACAGATCAAATTGTTTGGAGGGTCTGATTTGACCTCTCTGTCGCATGTTGAATATGTATGAAATGTAATATTTTTCTCTTGCGTGCAGTGACGCTGGTGAACCAGAGGCGACATTTGGGACTACAGCAGAGATCTATGCATACAGAGAGGAGCAGGAGTATGGCATTGAGACCGTCAAAGTCAAAGCCATCGGACGACAGAGATTCAAGGTCCACGAGATTCGCACTCAGGCTGACGGGTGAGGAAGGGGGTTTAATATGAACAATAATGTTTTATTTAGTATTATTTATTTATTTTGATTATTTATTTATCTTAACACACACACACACAATATTAGACAAGTAAGTTTTACCTAAAACATCAATCATTAACTAAGTTTTTATTTGGCAAAACACTAAAACCCTAAAGCCCAAACTGAACTTTTATGATCTGCATTACCAAAATAAGCAACTAGAGGGCATGTGCACACTTCTGTTTAACATTTGACACATGAAAAATATCACATTATGATCATTTATAGTTAACATGGCAGCACATGGTGTAGTTGATTTTATTCATAATATTGTTTAAATGGTAAAGGTTTGTATGGATTATGATGTTTAGGGTTATTATGTCAACAGCTAAAAATGTGGTCTTCAAAATTATCATATTTTTTCTCTCATCTCTACCATGATATATAACTGAACTGTTACTTCCACCGGTTTGGTCAGTTAAAAAGTTTATTAATAACAATTTGAATAGAATTGAATCCTTATTAGATCAAAATTGTATTATTTGCACAGATTTAAGTCTGAGTCATTGAAGTGATAGTTCTGTTTAGAGCTATACTAATAATAGTATCTTACTTACATATGGCCTTTTAATGTTAAGTTATGTATTACCCAGAGTTCAGCAGGGTTCTTTCTATCCTTCTCCCCTGACAGTTGGAGTCACATAATGTATCAGAGCCTCCTATTTCCTCTATTACCTCGAGAACATTGAGCTTTGGCCCATAAAACGCACAGCTGATAAAGACGTATTCCTCCAATTCAGAAGTTGCTCTTGCATAATACATGTAAATTACTTGCCATTATCCGGTTGACCTTGTGGTGTCACTGTGGCGTTTGTGATATTAGTTTTCATATAATAAACCATGTGGATAGGCTAGGCTCACTAACCACATATAGCCTGCATATTCATTTGTGTTTTTAGAAATGAGTCCTCCAAACCAAAAGCCAAACATAAGCTGCCCCTCATGTGCTGTCTGGAAAGGGGTGGTGATTATGACTGCGTTTCAGATGACATCACAAAAGGGCTGCAAGATAAATGGCATTCAAAATTAAATCACAATTTGAATGGACTCAATTATCAAATAGCAAAGGCTAACATTTTTGAAGTTACAAAATTTCCTCCACAAACAACTAAATATCCTGTCTTATTCTGCATAAAACTGCTCACCCTGTAGTTTAGTACAGTTCTTAGTACATGTTCTGAAATGTGATTGCCGTATTAGTCATTTGTCTTTTTTATAAATTCTTATGGATGTGTTTAACATATAAACTTTAAATAGACATAAATTACAAATCTAATCGCATTGCTTGTCAGCCCCATATCTCATTATTTATTCTATGGACCTATAATATGTAATACAGATGGAGGGCAGCTAAAATTAATAATGTGAATATGCAGATTTTTGTTGTAATACAGTGAGTTCTTGGGTCTACTCAATAATAGAAATGATTTACTTCAACATTTTGGATATTTGGATATTAAAGTGAAATAAAATCAATAGTAAAAAAAAAAAAAGACTTTTGATTCCCTCTGGGATTCTGTCCCCTTGTTTAATAATACCACACCATTTCATTTTCATTTTATTTTGAAAAATGTGCAGAGGGAAGCTCTTTGTGCATTTGTGGATGAAAGATGCCTGTTATTTTCCTTTTGACTGGATTTAACAAAAATCCGATTTCACGGTTTGTTCCACTATTGTGACACTTCAATCAATCAGCTTGAAGTATTCATTTGAACATTCCGCCTTGATCACATTTTAGCAAGAGCAGATTCAGATTGATAATGTGTAGACCTGAAATCAAAAGCGCTAGCAATCCTGCTGCCAGTTTATTACATAAACTACGAATCCTATGGTGTCTAAAGATGTATAATACAGATTTTTAAATCCAGATTAGAATCATGTGCAGAAAGCGGGGAGTGCTTTTAACTAGCAGACACATTGTTCAGGCTGAGGACATTTTTATTTTATGATCCTCTCCAATTTTCAAACAGTCTGTCAGAGCATTGATAACATTACCCTGAAGCACTGTTGTTTAATCTGCTCCTCGTCAATGTGCAATACAACTTCACTGTGGTTCTTTAGCAGGGGTGAAGGGCAGTGGGCAACAATTTTTTTTTGTTGTTACTGCTGTTTGTATTTTTTTTGTTTGTTTGTTTTTTTGGAGCAACAATTGCTTTAGTTTGGGCAAAGTTATTATTAAAAAAATCCTGTCATGACCTCTGATGATATGCTACATTTACACATATGCACTCCCCAACCACCAATTGGTTCTGCTTTGCGTCAGTGCAAATTTACATTACATTAATAGAAAACCGGTTGCCTGGGAAGTCCAGAATGATATCTCTCTGTTTTTTGAAAACAGAAGTATATCAGTCCCACTCCCTCAGTCACATTGTGAGCCAGAACCAAACATGACAATCAAATTTGTTTATTTCAGTAACGTATGTGAAACAAAGGTACTCATTGGTCATCTGTCATTTTGAACAAAACCAAACATATGTCACCTCAGATTGACAGTTTAATGCTTTGCTCACTGATTCTGCAGAAATTCACAATGTTTATTTTTTTCCTTTATTTTTTCTTGTTGGCTGCCATGTTTGTATAGATATAGACAGACCATGCATGTCCCTGATTGGTTAACCACTTGTGATAGTTAATCTGACATGTTTATTTTTTATATTTTATGTTTTAGAATCAGACAGGCAAAAGTCCAGATACTCCCGGAGCGAATCCTGCCTGATCCATTATCATGTGTGCAGCTCTCGACTCTGTCTAAACTCCATCCACACCCCTCCTCCAGACCCCCCAACCAGAGCTGGAGGGAGGCTCAGAGATGGTGGAGCAACTACCAACAGGTTACATATATAGATAGAAGATTCACCTTACCATTGTACACTGCAAAAAGGGAAGTCGGTTAAATTATTTATATTAGTCTTAATTTAGATTTTAGATTTTCTTTATGTTAGATTATGTTATGTTAGATTATGTTTCATAACACCTCTGATTGATATAAAGAGGATTATGTTCATAAAAAATGTAAATAATTATGTATGTAATACATATGTGGATGTATGGATATACATTAACCACCGGGGAAACTTAGCCAAAGCCAAAATATAGATTAAAATATATATATATTTTTTTGTTTTTGATGTAGAAAATATAGAGAAATATGTGTCTTTATTGTGAGCAGGGTTTCCTCTCCACAAACCTGACTCTTATTTGGCATGGATGGGGGCCTCCTCCTCCTGTTTCCATGGATTATGCTCCTTTGACTATAATACACAGCTCAAAAAAATTCAAGGAACACTGAAAATGCATCAGATCTGAATGTGAAAAAAAAAAGCTGGATATCTATACAAATATGGAGAGTCTTAGGAACAAAAGGATGCCACCTCTTTTATTGGAAATACAATTTTCAGCCTACAGAGGACTTAATTTTATAGTCTCTCTGAAAATCAAAGTGAAATAATGATGAGGCTAGTCCATTTTATCAAACTTAAATTTCTGCAACAAAACACTTCTGAATATCTTATTTGGCCCCCACATGCTTGTATACATGTCTGTGTAAGGGCATCACTGAGCTCCTGTAGAGTTTGATGGATGTCTGATGGACCCACATGCAATGTCCCAGAGGTGTTCTACTGTTTTCTAGCTGGTAGACTAGGATATGCCTCCCCAAACCATCACTGACCCACCACCAAACCACTCATGCTGAACGATGTTGCGGCCAGCATAGCGTTCTCCTCGTCTTCTCCAGAATCTTTCACATCTCTCATAGGTGCTCAGGGTGAAGCTCATCTGTGAAAGGCACAGGGCATCAGTGGAGGACTTGCCAATTCTGGTCTCATCTAACAAATGCCAATGGAGATCCACGGTGCTGGGCGGTGAGCACAGGGCCCACTAGAGAACATGGCACCCTCAAGCCACCCTCATGAAGTCTGTTTGGGCAGAGACATTCATACCAGTGGCCTGTTGGAGGGCATGGGCAGTGCTCAGCCTCCATATTTGTTTAGACATTTTTTCACATTGAAATCTGATGTGTTTTCAAAATGTTCCTATAAGTTTTTTCAGCAGAATATTTCACAGTATGGCATAAAACCTTTCTATCTCTATAGAAAATGTTTTGAAGTATGGTTTTAACTGTATCCATGGCATCAGGTATGTTATGTGGTATTACTTTAAGGAATCTAAATTTGAGAAAATTACTCACATAAATTTTAAAGTAGCACAACGTAACTTTTTTAGTGCCAAGCATATAATTTATATGACTAGGGTAGTAGAAAGTTAAAGTGATACATTGGCACTTTCTACATGGAGATGCCTTATGCCATTCCAGGCAAAGCAAAAACATAGCAAGGGAGATAAGGTTGCAAACTAGGTCTGAGGTACGGAAAGCCCAGTCAGTGTTTTTTAATTTATTTAGTGCAATAATGCCTATAGTGTAATAATAAATGCGTTTATTTTTTGAGTGAAGCTTCAATTAATCAAGATGTTTTGGTGCATGACCTGCACAGTACATATGCTTGTAAACTGATCTTTGTTTGGTGATCTCATGACAGAAGAAGTTCAACTGTGCCCGAGTGACGCCGTGGCCGCCCTGGGTCTATGCTCTGTACGATGCAGTGAGTACGGTCCAGCAAGTTCAAATATAAACACAACATATGACCAATGTAAACCGCTGTATCTGTGTTTGTCTGAACAGGAGACGCTCATGAACAGAGTCAAAAAGCAGCTCCACGAATGGGACGAGAACCTAAAAGATGACTCCCTGCCCTCCAACGCCATAGGTCAGACATGCAATTGCACAAATGCATCAAATGTATCTTAACTACCAAATCTAGTATTATGATAATTATGTATTAGGCTTATATAGTGCTTCTCCAGACAGTCATAGTCTCTTTACAGTTTTGTGCATTATTAATCGCTCTACATTTGGTGGTAGTAAGCTACTATGTAGACACAGCTGCCCTGGTAAAGACTGACAGAAGCGAAGCTACAAATCTGCAGAATTTGCCCCTCCAACACCCACACCATGTTCATACTAGACAATGTGGGTGAAGCTCATTGCTTAGTATAGAGCTACTGCTGCCCCATTTTGGCACTTAGTATTTCTCCCAGCTCAGGCCAGGCCCAACCCTGCTTACCTTCTGAGATCAGACAAGATTGGGCATTGACTAGATGGTCTGGACACATGGTAATTTTGATGGGGTAACATGGCAATTTAAGGCGTACATTTCTCCTAATAGTCTACACAACATTTCTACGTTCAGTATTTCAATGATTTTGACAATGGTTATGACATGGTAAAAAGCTTTGAAGTACATAATAGGCTCTAACAAGATTAAAGATAATGGGGTTAATTATCAGGTTTTAAAGATTCAGCTGTTAGATTTTGCCAAACCGTAGGCTATACTTATCATTTTGATTGCTTTGAGAGAGACCATAGTCCCTGTTTTCTTTGCAAATTGATCCACTGAATCTTGCTTTATTAATGATGGATGGATCTTTATTGCATACTTTTGTGATTTTTGTGTTTGTTTCTGTTATTTCTATAATGAATATAGTGAATATAATTGACCACTCTTTCCTCTTGCAGATTTCTCGTACCGAGTGGCGGCCTGTCTCCCCATTGACGACGCTCTGAGACTGCAGCTGCTCAAAATCGGCAGTGCCATCCAGAGGCTGAGGTGTGAACTGGACATCATGGACCGGGTAAGGGCTGTACTGTCAGAGGGGTGTGCAAAATGAACAGAAATAAATATCTTTAAGTGGGACTTTTTGCAACTAAACTGTGTACATGGTGTTTCAGTTACATTTTTCTATTGTTCCTAGTCGGGTCAAGATACTCTGAAAGGCAGATATCTCGCATTTATTCAATAGCAGGTGTTTATTGCTTTAAAATATCTTAATAATAATCATAATCATATATTTAAATTAACTACATTTTAATGGCCGAGGTTGCATTTGGACATCAATGGTGAAGAATGCCAAAGGGTTGTGTGTATAGGTTTAGTATTTACATATTTTCACATGTACATAATATTTAATATTTACGGGGGAAGTTGCCCTCTACACTCAATAAGAAACATTTTGTTCAGTCTTAAAGAACAAGCCAGACACGAGACTATATTATCTTATTAATATAATTTGACATCAAACGCTAAAAATGCATCATTATCCATGTGTTAGGTTAAGGGTTAGGACAGCTTTTAAGATCATCTACATTCATCTGTTTTGAAAATATGTTTGCTCTATGTATGTACAGTATGTATAAATAAACGGCAATGACCGAAATGACCCAACTCAATAGCGCTGCTTAGAAGCGGATACCTATGGGAGTGGGGACAAGCAAAGAACGAAATTTGGAGCAGTGATAGAGAACAATGAGACAAGCCAAAAGTTGAATTGGTGCATGGCTCTTTGATGAACAGGAAATCGAACATATTGGATCAAAAAATTTGCTGCTGTTTTGACTGTGTTTGTAAAACGCATCTAAAACGTCCCTGGTTTTTGAAATTGGCTTATAAGTTGCGTGTCACATCTTATATACATAGGTTCACAAAAATTATGTGTTTTTTTGGGGATACTCATGGTTTGCCTCTAGCACATTTCATGGCCACAGGCATTGGTCTAGAGAGCTCAAATTCAAATCACAATTGCGTAATCCCGGCCTAAATCTAACAAATTATGAAGTCTTATAGAACTGAACACTGTAGCACCCCCTACCATAGACATAAAATATCAACATTATTATATACCTGAATATAATATACTATAAAGCACCTTGCACTATAATGCACCTTTAAGTCATCTGTAAATTTTCTTTGGAAAAAAAACATCTAGTTGTTTTTCAAAGTTGTTCAGCCCTCGGAAGTGGACTGTAGCCACTCCAGAAGCAAAGTCCTGAGGCATCAATCAGTTGCTCCTGGCTCCAGCTCAGCACTAACATCCATTATTAGCATAACACATACACGAGGGCAGGCTGGTCTATGTCTGCTCTGTTTGCTTGGATCATTCATGTTATATTTTACCAACCGAGTAGCAGAGAGAGGAGTTTGCTGTCGAAGTCTGGATGAAAACGTATTTATATCCTCAAGATGAATGGGGAATTTATTTAAACACATTTGCGCTCTCCTTCTAGGCTAGACATAAGCTCCATTGTGTTCTCCAGAAACAAATTCCAACTTGAATTTAGTTGATTTGCAACTTACATGTGACGTAGTATTAGTGGATAAACAGGAATGCATAATATATTTTTTCCTCTATGTGTTGATGCATACTATTGCTGTGCCTGGAATGTTCCACGGTATGGCATTTAATATGTCAGTGGACACAAGGTGAGAATTAAACTTGGCGTAGTTACAGATCAGATCTATGGAGAGGAGACCCCACTGTTATTCTTCAGTAAAAACACCTGCAATTTAATAAATGCCATACTGTGAAACATTACGGGTGAAGCAATAGAATCTCCATATTTCCATGGAGACAAGCAGGTGGCAAACCCCCACTAAAAAAAATTACATAGTAGACCTTTAAAATGCAGCCACTTGTAAAGGACAAATGAACTTAATCAAATAGACACATCCTCAGCTAGTAGTACCAATATAGTGTGGTCTGGCTCTTTTTATTTGTTGCCAATTAAACTAAATGTTGAAAGGACTAATAAACCTCACTGCCAATTTAGCAAAATGGCATAGTTTACCTGCCTCATCTCCAAATGATACTTTGCAGCTGATACTTTGCCTGTGTGGTGAAGCTAACCAGAGGAACTGCTCTATGACTCAAGTTAGACTTTAATTTGAGTTTTATTTTAGCACAAGCTAACCTTAAAGAAGTGATTTGGCTGGGACTACAACAAGTGAGCTGATTTGTGCTGTTGAACAAGTCCCTCTCAAATAACATTACAGTCACAAGCTTAGTATTAACCAAGAGTTTTTCCAGTTAGTCACTCTCACTTTTTCTCACCTTTTTTGTTGAAAATCAAACACCTAAACAGGTGCATGAATGCTCATATTGGTCACAGGCTCCTGAAAAATGTGCTGTTTAAATACATTCTTAAAACTTATTTGGCAGTGTTTGCTAATGTGTGCGCATTGTGTCACCATAGTAACTTCTGAGCATTCCTCCATACACATACATGTAGAACCCCTCAGTATCAATAAATTATCAACAGTTTACCCCAGGTCAGTTGTAAAATCTATTGTTCCTCTTTTTCAGTGCACCTCTCTTTGCTGCAAACAGTGCCAGGACACTGAAATCACCACAAAAAATGAAATCTTCAGGTAAGAACACAAATTTTCAATTTGTTTTCTCTTTCAAAATGGAAGCATTAACTAAAATGATGTGATATTACATTGATAATAGGTTTCCTTCACAATCTCCAAGTTATTATCAAGCATCTGCAAAGATTAGCCTTGTTTTAAAATCACATTAAGTCTGGGTTACAGAAGGACTATTACGCAATACAATTTCTAACCATCTGTGTCCCAATTTGTTTGTCTAAGAGGTCTGTCACTTTGAATTCTCTGCACCATTAAAGTAAGTGGTTGTGGCAGCAGTAATATTTATAAATTTGATATTGAAATTTCTAATCTCAAGATGAAGAAAAACATGTTTTTGGACAGAAAAAGTGACATTTTTGGACTAATTGAGGCTCTGTGCGGTTAATGAAAAATGTTCTAACCTTTTAAATATTCATGCATATTCTATGAGTAGAAAAAATAGACTCCAGAGCAGATGAGGACGTGCAGATTCAGAGGCACCAAATCAAAGCAGTCTTCATTAAAACTAGTTTAAAGGTGCACTAAGTAACTTGTCTGGTTGATGGTTCACCACCAGCTTGTCTCTATCGAGATGTTATTGCTTTGCCTGGAAAGTTTCACAGAATAGCAATAAAGCTATCTATCTCTATGGAGACAAGTAGGTAGCACCACCACTAGGCCAAGCTACATTCAGATCTGTGGTGAAATGACCATGTTCACTGTAAAAGTAAGTGTTTTTAAATGTATTTTTGAAACCTATATTGACACAATTGCAAGACGGGTGAACTTGATGCCATACTGTGGAACATTCCAAGCAAAGCAACAACATATTCATGAAGACAAGCAGTGACCCCTCTACCCGTTACATAGTGCACCTATAAAATCTAAAATCCGCTCAGTTTTGCTCAGATTATGATATAAACTACATAAATCAGAATTTCATCCAATTTTGTTCTTTTGAATGTGTACTTGACCATAATATTATATTTAATTACTGATAATTCTTTTGTTTTTAGTATCAGGATATGTTGTAATATATAGAATCGTCATAGGCATAACGTGATACATCATATGCACCATATCACCAGATTCATACACCCCTAGCTAACAGTACATTTTTATTCCTCAATATTGGTCATAGAGTGTAAAACTGCTTTACACTTAAATGAAGCTTTGTTGCAAAAAACATGATGGAATGTCTTACATTATGATTTAATTTGTTAATATTTTGCAATGTCTTTCTTCCCTGTGCAGTTTGTCGTTGTGCGGTCCGATGGCAGCATATGTCAATCCTCACGGTTATGTCCATGAAACTCTCACTGTTTATAAAGCCAATAACCTGGGGCTGGTCGGGAGGCCCTCCACTCTGCACAGCTGGTTCCCAGGGTAAGAAATACTCTAAGATAAAGGCTGGTAACATGTTTAATGCTATAAGAAAATCAGGCCTACATAGTTTGATCCTGGTTTAGTTCTGATGAAGACTTGGTTTGGTCTTGTTCTAGTTATGGTCTAGTTCACATTTGCTCTTGATTTAGACCCCAATTTTGATGCATAATAAATCAAGAATTATTACCAAATACTTTTGTGATAGGGCAGATTAGATTGCCTATGAATCATTGTTATTCCTAGTCCTTTTTAGGGGCTGCTTTTAGTCCATGATTAGCCACAGATCAGGGCTAAGTCCCAGTTTAGATCTGGAAAGGCTGGTCTGTCCCATTTATGTTGAAGATTTAATTGGCCTATGCCAGGACTGAACCAGGACTGAACCAGGATTTAACCCAGAATAACAGGGACCAAACCTTATCCCAACCAGGGCCAAACCAACTAAACCAAGAATTCTTACCAAATGCTGTACTATTAAATATACCATAGTGAAGAGAGAATTCAGATCTTGTTTAGTTCTCATTTGTCTTGTCTTAGTCCAGGATTGTCATTGCTCTTGTTTCAGTCCTGGTTTAAATCTGGTTCAGTCCTGGTTCAGTCCTGGTTATGATCAGGTTCGGTCCTGGTTTAGTCCTGGTTTAATCTTGGTCATGATCCAGTTTAGTCCTAGTTTAGTCCTAGTTCAGTCCTGGTTCAGTCCTGGTTATGATCTGGTTCAGTCCTACTTCAGCCCTTGTCTAGTCCCAGTTCAGTCCTGGTTCAGTCCTAGTTCAGATTTGGTTTATTCTTGTCTAAATGGTAGCATCTTGCCTGGCCGTTCACCAGTCTCTTAAGTGCATTCTTCCTCTTCTGACTAAACAGGTCATAAACTGTTAAAGGAGGCACTTTGATTATATTTTATTCATGACGTCTTTCTCTATGAAATCCAAGGCATCTGTGAAGTGTCATTTTGAGTCATGTCCTTGTGATGGCGCAGTCGTCTGGGGCCACTGTCGCCGTGGTAATTCTGAAAAAGCAGCAGGAGACGAGAACTGCTCAGAATCAGTTAATATAGAGAGAGAGATACTTTATTGCTCCTGAGGGAAATACAAATTGGCTTCAAGAACTGGACAAAAAGAAATCTACAAACTGCCTTGGTGGTTACTTTATTTATTCTTGACTTTATTTGTAAGGCAGATTTGTTTTGCAGCAATTTTCAGGTTTGGCATCAATAAACATTAGACATAAGACAATAACATGACTTTGGGCAGAGGTGGCTTTGGTAGAAACTGTTGTTCTGTCCTTAGACACAACTCTTCAGTTGTACTGCTTAGTATGAATTTGGTGTGTGAATGTTGATGGTGGTCAGATAGGTCATAGGACTCTGTGGCACAATTTGGAAGTCTCGCTTCTGGCAGTCTACCCCAGGACATCTGTGGCTGCAGTAGGAGCGTATCACTACAGAGTATGAAGTGAATGAATAATGAGTAAAGCACTTTTGGTGTCTTGATAGGCACTATATAAATCCAACATATTATTATTAAAAGTAAATGGACTGTAAAATTCTTCAAGTGCAAAATTATCACTTTAAACCATGGTGGAAAACTTTGCATGGCAAGAATAGTTTTAATCAGCTCTTTTTGAACCATAGCCTAGTTCTAATTCAGCATATTTTCCAGAAGGCATTTTCTAGACCAGTGGCTGTTTCTGTACAACAACAAAGAGGGTTTACCCAGGATTACACCAATGTCACCCTAACTCAAAAATTTCACCCAAAAGGAGGGCAAAAAATGTGGAAATGCTTGGCCTAAAGTGACTCTCGTGAGCTTTAAGCCAAGTTAGAATGTTGTTACTTCATCAAAAACATAGCCACAGTTGTGTTTTGTTTCATTCACACACGTCTGAGTAATCCGAATGATTCTAGTTAAGGTTTATAGGTGTTGTTTAGCCATGTTAGACAAATTTCAAACATCATCCTCAACCTTATAATAAATTGAAATAAAAATGTCCCTCTTTTCCTCTCTTAAGATACGCCTGGACCATTGCTCAGTGCCGGACCTGTGGCTCTCATATGGGCTGGAAGTTCACTGCCACTAAGAAAGACTTGTCTCCTCAGCGGTTTTGGGGTCTAACGCGCTCCGCCCTCTTACCCAGAATCCCACAGGCCGAAGGCGAGGAGGCCGGGAACAACTCGCGACTCTTCTGTCTGTGACTTCCATCCAATTGTCTCGCCTTTGGCCCAAAATATAATCCACAAAACCCTAAAGTTGGGACAGAAATGCAGTAATCAGTGCACTGCTCGCTGCCAGTCACCCCTTCGGCAAAATCCATCATATTTAGGAAAGGTTAAAGGTCGTTTAAATGGAAAGGGGGCGGATTGAAAGGGGGGCAGATTGCAGATTGTTGTGGATGTGACACAACACCTGCATAATTCCATGGAGATAGAAAGTTAAATCCATATTGCGGAACATTCTCCATGTAGATAGATATGTTTTATGCCATATTGCGGAATGTTAGAGCTTAAAGTACAAAATTTCCATGCAGACTTGTAGGCCAAATAGGTTTGTGGAGATGCAAGCCCACTCACAATACAGATGCATGTTTTTCAGTTCAATAAAAACATCCAAAATGTAAAAAAAAGCATGCATTTATTTGTTGGCTAAAAGTTTACACAGTGGGGCTTTAAGCAAAGAAACAACACACACGGCTTGGCTCCAAGGAGCAAATTCAAACTGTTTTATGGCATAAATCATTGCACATGGTTGTACAAATTTGCCTTAAAACATTGGAGACAGATTGTGAGTTCCTATCTGTAAGCCATGTCGCTAATGACTGCAACCTAGACGTTGTGATTACATTTAAGACAATTAAGTGTTCAGATGAAGTTACATTAAAAATTCAAATTAGACCTTTACCACAATATTGGTAAAGCTTCAACTTAAAACTTAAATATAGTTTAACCATGTCTTCTTAAGGATTTGTTAACTTTGTAAAGAAGTACAGAGTTAAAGCATCTATCCTTCAAATATGTCAATTACTGTCACTAAAAATTCAAAGTTCATCCCCTTTTCTTTGGTTTGATGGAGAAATGGACAGCAGCCTGTTGAACCAAGAGTGTATATTAAGAGTGTAATATTGTATTTTTATAAGTGAAAGATATTACCAAATGCTTAGCCATATCAGGAATACACTGGTGATTTTGGTATAAACAAAATGTAGGTAGGAAAAAACAAGCTTGATAGGATGCAACCACAGTACTATGTCTTTGTGTACTCTTAAAGGCCAATCTTGTGTGCGTCACGGTAAAAATTTAGTTGATTTATTTTTAGTCTCAGCGTGTGCCTATGATTTGTTTTGGAGTTGATTAAAGGAGGTAGAAATGTGAAAATATTGAATTATTTAAACTATTTTAATTTGTCTAATTCATCCCATTTGTTACAAGATGTGATATTTTGGCAAAATAGCAGTTTGTCAGTTATCAGCTGTATACATTGCTCTCGATTAATATTGCCACCAGTGACAAAATATGTAATGATACTTTGTTTTAGAGACTTTCTGATTTAATTCCCAACCAACCCAAATAGATTTTCATGGGTATTTTGGGAACCATTTTTTGACAATGACAACCTTTCTTCTAGACCAAGGGTGCCACAAACCAGGGCTCACTACAGTTAGTCATTCATTTTAGGTCTGTATCATGGTGCAGTGTGATGTTATTGATTATAGTGGAGAAACTGTTTAAATTTCCACTTAAAAACACTGTCTATGATCATTTGGGCCTGTACAGCTGGAGTCCTCTAGTTTGGACATCCCTGTTTTAGACGGATGCCCAATGCAGTTCCTATTTAAAGGTGCACTGCACAACTTTTCTGCTGGAGAGTCTGTCATCTGCTTGTCTCCATGGAGATGTTATTTCTTGTCTGGAATGTCATTAAACAGTTCTACATTACATTTATTCAATTACAGCTTGTTTTATAGCTAAAGGTGGTTCAGTCTCTGTGAAGATAGAAAGTTTTGTGAAATGTGAAACATTCCAGGCAAATCAATAATATCTTCACAGAGAAAAGTATTTGACGGACCTTCCACTAGAAAAGTTATCATACACAGTGCATCTTTAAGCATTGTCTTGGATAGGCCTGTCACGCTAATTATTGTATCGACTTATCGTTCAATATATGAAAGATCGAACAATATATTTTGGGGCTCAATATTTATCGTGAGTACTTTTTTCTTTGCAGTAGTGAGGAGGTTTTAGCCATTTTTCTGTGGCATAAAGTAATTTCAATATTATTGCAGTATATTGCTATAGTTTCAAAATTGATCTAGACAGGCCTAGTCTTGGAGTTGGAAAACAATGATTGGAGTATTTCTAGTTGCTTCATACCAAGGTTTAGGCCACTAAGAAAAAGTATAATCTGAAAAGTTATAATATCTAGAACTATCTCACTATTTCACACTTTGGTCATTATTACAAATTGTGTCAGTGTTACTGGAGGGCACTGTATATTTACAAGAATGGTTAATTTCTTATCATTATTGAGATTCTCATTGTTGTTTTATGTGTTCTTTGGGTGTTTATGTTTGAAAGAAATGTCTAGTTTTCTCTACATCCTTCCATTCATATCTTACATTGTATTGCTTTGAGGACTTTTCCAGACATAATACATAACTTTATTAGCTGATAAAATGCAATTATAATTGTTGGTTGCATCAATTCTACAATGTGAGTGGTCTTATGGGAAATGAAACAAACTGAACTACTTCATTTTGCTTTTATCAGCTCAGTCTAAGATTTCTTCATTTGCAAAACGCTTTGTTTAAATCAATAGTCTGACTCTTGTGATTGAAAACAACAACTGTACAATCTCAAGTAATAAAACTGGTGTCAGTATGTGAAATTGCTTGTATATTGTTTTTCTTATTTTTCTTTTGCAAAACCATTATTCATACTTATTAAAACACTTTTGGAGCTGCAGTTAACTGTAAGCTGCTTCTAGGTAACTCAGTACACTGAATAAACTGGTGAAAGAAGCAAATTTAGGAAAAACTGCAGTTCAATGGTCTTTTTTTACTTAAAGGTCCAATGTTACGCAAAATTAACTCCCGTGAGCTTTAAGTCATGTTATAATGTTACCACATCAAAAACATACCTGGCATTGTGCTTTCTTTCATTCACTTACTGTATGTTTGAGTAATCCTGCATTATTAGTCTGTCTACATCTCCAGAGCGCAAAATGCTCTGTTCCAACTTGGGAAGTCATGAAGTGATAGTTTTCAGTTAACATCTACCTTTTACCTTTTGCTTAGATGAGATTGGCAATGCCAGGCCTGAAATTATTTGGACCTGGGGTGATTATAGGGTCCACCCATAAGGTTATAAAGAAGTGTTCTCTGAAACTCTGGTACATAAGTTAAAGTTAAGGCATACAAGGCACTGTCCCAGTCCTGAAAATTGTCCTTTTGTCCTACTCCTCACTCGGTCACAGAAGCTCAATCAACATGGTCACAAAATATGAATAAATTGTGTTGGCCCCAGCTAAGACCCAGGACATGCTGGAGGGACTATGGGCACATCTCATTTCTATTTCCATGCTTCCTTCTCCTCGATCATTCATTTTTAGCTGTCAATCAAATATGAATATTAAGCGGTGTTCCTAAGCTCAGAGGAGGCAAGGGAAGGAACCCACAGAGAAAACATGAGTGAGGGTTCAAGATGTAGACATAATTTAATAATTCACTCATAGTGAGTAATTTGTATTGTCATAACTACAAAATAGGGACAGCAGCAATGGAGGTTTGGCATTAAAACGAATAAAAACATATGCTGAACACATTTATTTTAAAACAAAGACGTTGGTCTGACTTTGATATATAAAATCCTCATTATGTGGTGATTTTGGTCAAAACCAGAGCCTGAGGAAAGTCTGTCCCATTCACCCTCAGCTCGTGTCTTCTCCTTATCTCCTCTCTCACATCCTCACCCATTTCCTACAGAATTAAGGAGCAGAATCATGGAGAAGGAAGTGAGGAAAAAGAAAAGAGATGTACCCTATGTCTCTCAGCTGGTATGGGAATCTCTTGGGGTCCCTCTGGAGGAGCTGGAGGAAGTGTCTGGGGTAAGGGAAGTCTGTAGGTCTCTGCTCAGGCTCCGGCTCCAGATAAGTGGAAGAAAATGGAATAAGTGATGGAGGAAACCAGATGAGCAGATAGTGAATTAATGACAGAGATGTTACACAGCAAGAGAGGCACATACATCCAGTTTGGACCACCACTGCTCATGTTTATCTTTATACACTTCACCCACTTTCCCTTTGTATGATTTTTTAGTGTGATTAGTGTTTGGTGATGGTTGGAGCAGAAGTGGCCAAGAGTGGCAGGCTTTCTTTGTCAGTCTATCCCAGGGCAGTGGTGGCTTTGATTATCTTGAAAGACACAATATAAATCAAAGGCCAGGTCCAGAAGGTAGGTCAGAAGCTAAACACTTTTATGCAAATCTTTCTGTCAATCAAATGATCTATAATTAGTTACACTCCACTTGACTCCCACCCACACCTCACCTCTGCTCTGATCTGCGTGTAACAAGAGCCTGAACTGACTGTGCCTGTAATTTCTGTTGTGGTTGATAAATTAACGTGTTTCGTGACTCTTTCTGGGCATTCATGAGTTTGCATATCTTAATAACATTTGTGCATTAGCCTCCTCACATACAGGTACGTGTGAGTGCTGTGTATGCTAACAGAACAATAGGGTCATTGAGAGAGGCGCATTAGAAGAGGCAACGGGTTTGGTTTAATAAAGAGAGAAAGATGAAGGAAACGTGAGAGAGGAGAGAAGGTGGACATTTGGAGCCAAATGCAACACGTGACAGCAGGCTACTTCAACTCAGAGACTGAAATTGGTCTGGGAATTGTTTGTGAGCTGCCCTTGGTAACATGGTACATTGAATAAAATGGTGAAGGAAGCAAATTTAGGAAAAAACTAGGGCAGTGCAACTTAAAGATCCTATATCACACAAAGCTGACTCTTGCGAGCTTTAAGTCATGTTATAATATTGTCACTGCATCAAAAACGTACCTGGAGTTGTGTTTTGTGTCATTCATACATGTTTGAGTAATCCTGTATTGTTAGTCTGTCAACATCTGCAAAGCGTAAAATGATCTGTCCCACCTTATGGAGTCATGAAGCAGTATTTTTCAAGTTAACAACTACCTTTTACCTTTTGTTTAGCAGAGACCGGCAATTCCAGGCCTGAAATTATTGAAATTATTCTAGTGAAGGTGTATGGAGTTTAGAAACACAATGGAGCACTACTTGTATTACAGGCTTATATGTAAAATGTGTGAATGAAAAATAAAACAAAAACAAAAACAAACAAACAAAACAACAACAACAAAACAACAAAAAAACAAAAATAGCATTATAGAGATTGACAAAGATCAGAAAATAGCTTAATATAGGCCTTTTAAAGGTGCATTATGTAACTTTTCTGGTGGAAAGTCTGCAGCCTGCTCATTTCCATAGCCTCCTGAAATGTTCCACAGCTTGGCTTTAAACTGATCTCCCTGAAGACAAGCATGTCATACCACCAAGTTACAAGTCACATCTGTGAAAAGGTGATCCTGCTCAAAGTAGGAGCGTTTTTTTGGGGTTTTTTTTTTAAGCATAAAAGATTGGCAATAAAGTACACAGGAAGTAGAGTCACCACCGCTAATCTGCATCTTCACCACGATCCATGTGCTGTGTGAATGTAAAACAGGCCTGGGCATTGTACAGCTCCTGGGCCACATATGGCCCTTTGGTTGACACTGACCAGCCATTTCAGATAATTTGGAATTACAAAATAAACATCATATCAGTCTGACTGACATATATACATATATATATATATATATATATACACACACACACACACACACACACACACACACACACACACACACACACACACATATATATATATATATATATATATATATATATATATATATATATATATATATATATATATATATATATATATATATACACACACACACACACACACGCACGCACACACACACACAAAGAAATACAATTATACAGAATTAAGCATTAATTATTTTGGCATGGCTCTCCACAACATTTTCTGTTTCTCATGTGGCCCCATGGAAAAAATAATTGCCCACACCCAATATAAACAGACACACGTGAAGAACTACTCTTGCCTTTTTACTTTCAAAGAATGCCTGAAACTGGATTAATAAAGTGGTTTTGTGGACTGGATGTCATTATTTGTGGAGGACAATTTTTATGGATAATGGATAATAAAGTATAATAATGGATATATAAAGGATGAGATACTGCACTGTAAATTTACCACTTTATAAGAGGTGAGTAATAATGTCTTCTCACTATTTTTGCTAAATCCCGAGTTTGTATCTTGCATCTCTGTGTCCATCACTCCGTCTGCTCCTGATGCTTTGTTTTATTGGCTGTTACTGTAGCCTTGCTGATGTTTGGTGGTTACGATTTGACAGAGTAGCTCAGCGTTATACTGACCCCATACACATTAGGAGCAGCGGTTTCAAAATTGCACATGAAGAAACAAAGTCGGGTCACACCTCCCCGAACTCAGGAAGACGCAAATCACAGCCAAAATTGAGCACATTCTCCTTTAGTGTGTGGTGGAATTAAAACATACATGTATGAATCAAAATACAACCCTGGTCCCTGGGCAAGCTTGTGGGGAAGGAACACAGAATCTCATTGTCTCATTTAATAGTTAATATGTCCACTTTGACCATATGCACATTTGTCATACAGGAATGAGAGAGACATGCAAACTCCACCTACCTCAAACTCTCACCAGAGAAAGCTCCTGTCTCCTACCTAACCAATTGTAGTCTATAATAGATCAAACTTAAATGTACCTTATAGCGCAGACTACTTAATAAAGGTTCTCTTATATCTTAGCTGCTTGTTCTTATGGCCCTTTGCAACAGCACGGCTGTGTCCCAAGAAAATTAGTGACGCAAGTTCATTATGTCTGATTACTCTTGGCCAGTATACTGGGCAGGCGCAATCACTTAGGTGGTTATATAATTTCATCATTTATCATTAGAAATACAGTGTACATTAGTCTTTTATCTGAGAGGGATGAGGCTTTGCACCTCGGCTCTTCTATTGCTGACCTAATGGTCGAAAATAGAGCTCCATTATAGCAATGAATCAAACGCGTTGTGAATGAGTCTTTGTAGTAAATTCACATGGGGATCTTTTTGCTTTTTAACTCAGTATAAGGAGGGTTATGATATATAATGGGACATATCATAAATTATAATCTTACAATATATACTGGTTTGGATTGCCATAACATAAAGCATAAAGAAGCCAATGGTAAAAAATTGTAAAATGTCCCAGTTATATATAGCACTTTTTCACCTTCAAGCCACTCAAAGCTCTTTACACAGAAGAACCACTTGTCCATTCACACCACAGTGTGCGCAGACACTGGGTACAGATAGGTTAAGTGTCTTTCCCAAGGACACAATGTCAGTATTTATCTGTGGGCGCTGGAATCACACCGCCAACCTGTGATTCAGTGGATCTGACCACTCTACCAATGATGTTTATGTGGACAAAAATTCTCCTAACTGAACTACTGTTGCCAACTATTTTCTAAAGTGGTACTTGTACCACTACAAGGCATGAGACATTTGTGTAAAAAATAATGTAACATTTCTAATGAAGCATTTGCCTCCTGTTTGGGCCATGTGAAATGTTATTGCTTTTGCTTTCTGTGGAATTAAACATATCTATCTCCATGGCAACAAGCAAGTGACACCACAAGGCCAAGTTACAGGTCATATCTGTGGAGAGATGATGCTGTTCACATTAAAAATGCATTTTTGTTTAGCAGCAACCATACCTGCAATATAGATTGTGTATAGAGTGAAATGCCATACTGTGGAACATTTCAGGCGACAACTTCATGGAGACAAGCTGGTGCTGTATACCCTCATCGCCAAAAAAGTTACACAGACCATCTTAAAGTAAATTTCAATCCTGGTGTCAATGCGGTTTCAAGTATATTAAACAGTACATATTAAAGTAGCATGTAATTATAAAATGAATAGATTGTTCTCTGGGCCTTGTTTGAATGTTCTTATGCTCTACATAGTCCTATTATGGTCTAAGTGTTTATGACCTGGGCTGTGTCTGTCTTTGTTTGATCAGGACCAGAGTAAACTGTTGCAGTGGCAACTCAAAAATGCAGACTGCTATTACCTAACGGTAGCCCACTTTGCTCATTATTCTCCAATACATACATTATAACATACATTTACAGGGGAAAAACAACATCTTATTTGTTATTGGGGATTTCAACGGATAAACAATTATAAATAAATGGAAGTGTTATGCAGCTGTGTCTGGCTTCTTGTTCAATGGGGAATTCTAGTAAGTGGGATATATACGTAAAAGTGGGGCCAAATAATTGAAGTAAATTGTCTTGGTAAGTAATTTGTTCTGTGGCGTTTTATCATTAGGATCAATCATCTTTCCATTTGTCCTCGTTTGTGACTTGCTTGAAGCTCAGCTGCAGGTGCAAACATAAAGCTTCCCTCTTGACATTCATGTTTTGTAATGTGCTATATAGGTGAAATGTACAAAACACACTATTATTGCAAGCTATGAGTTTCATGTGACTGGAGAAAGTTTGTAAAATACAATTTTGATGGATCGACAGAATACAGCAATAAGTTATGACAACACTTTATTCATTGACTTAATTCATGAACAATACAAATGAAAATCATTTACAAGCATAGAAGTCCAATGCAGTTTTACAAAGTGTTTAAACCATCACTTCTCTGGAATATTCACAATATTTATATATTAGTTTGAAACACACAATCAGTATGTGTCTTACTGAAACCTGGCTAAGAACTGTGGTTGAGGACTGTACAAATTTCTATTTAAAGTGCATCCATCAATTTAATCCACACATTTCCTGTCAAAAAAGAAAATGTCTTTACACATTTGATACAGCTATACAATCATTCATCATCCTGAACCCTTTTTTAAACTGAGGACACATTGCCAGAGTCTTGTTGCAATGTCCACTTATTTTGGTCAAAGAAAGTTTAGAACAAATATTTATTTCATTCTCATCCCTCTTTGTAAAGGAACCATATTATGCTATTTTCTATTCTATGTTATAATGTTGTTTCCTCATCACAAACATACCTGGAGTTATGTTTTGTTTCTTTCTCACATGCTTAACACACAAACTTTGCATATTTCAATGGATTTCTTGTCTCAAATGAAAAACACTTTGTTCCACCTTGTCACATTGTAATACAAGAAGTGTTTTTAATATGTTTTTAATCTGGAATTGCCAATCTCTACTAAACAAAAGGAAGATGAAGTTGAAGACTACCACTATGTGGCATCACAAGGTGTTACAGCATTTTGAGCTTTGCAGATATAGATAGACTAATAATAAATTATTACTCAAACATGTGTGAATGAAACAAAATACAGCTACGAGTATGTTTTTGATGGGGTATTACAGCATCATTTAAAGGTCGCAAGTCAATTTTGCGTAATATAGGACCTTTAAGCCTCACCAGTGTCCAGAGGATTCATTTCTCCTTTTTTAGATATAGAAACATTCCTGAAGCTCATGTACAACGTGCTGACCAGCGTAGCCTCCTCGTGCATGGAGTCTTTACCCTCCCGATGACGCCTGCACAAGAGCGTCAGCAGCCTTTTGGGGAACTGGCCACTAAACGCGAGGTAAATGCAGGGATTCGCGCAGCTGTTCAGACTCGCCAGCAACATCAGGATGGTGAAAGTAGCGGCTGAAACGATAGAAAAGATGCACAAAAGTAATTTCGCCATTTGCACATTTGTTATGGAATGATACACGTAAGATAGAGCTGCGCGTAATCTTTGCGTAATTTGGCATGTTTGGCGCTTTGGTCTTGTGCGTAAAAGTATGATGACACATTCGTACTGCACGTTTTTCAAACACCACTCATTTAGAGGGAATATAAACTACTTAACATTGTATTCATGTCTTAAGTAAACAAATATATGTGAAAATATGAGGCGAAATTTCCGTTTTTTAAGGCTATGCGTAAATGTGAATAACTCGCTATAATGACACAATTATAGTGTCACACTATAACTAGAAGTGTTGTTTCTAACTATCCAAATGAACACCAAAACAATGCAGTAGGCTATACCAGCTTCTGTGGGAATTTATCAATGTGACTTTGGCGTTAAACATTAACCAAATATGGAGCGAAGCCTGACTTACTTTCTTTAGGTGCGTTGCTGTCCCACGCGGACCACAGCTGAACGGTGAAGAAGGGCGCCCAGCAGATGATATAAGCCAACACTATCACCACCGTCATCTTCAGTGTCTTCACTCGAGCTTTGGACATCCCAGCCACGCCGCTTGCTCTGTGCGCCAGCGGAGCTTTTTGGTACAAGTTGATCTGAATGGCACGACATATGCGCACTTGGCAAATCATAACAGTAATCACAGGCAACACGAATATAACCAGCGTGGTCCAAGTGATGTAGGTCTGTAGTCCCCATGGCTGGATAAATGTGGCCCAGCAATCAAAAACTCCTGGTTCAACTTCGATTTGGGAGAAAATAAAGATTTGCGGAACGCTCCCCACAAAAGAGATACCCCACGCTACACATACGGAGACGTTGAAGCGCGTGCGAGCTCGTTGGAACTTCACCATCGGGTTACACACGGCTTGGTAACGGTCCACGGTCATCACAACGATCATATACGTGGAAGAAAACATGCCAAGAACTTGTAGATACTTGACAAGGCGGCAAATCAAGTCCGGGCCAACAAATCGGTCGGTAATGTCCCACAACAGCTGGGGGCAAACTTGGAAAAATGCCACCACTAAATCCGCGAGGCACAGGTGAAATACAAACACACGCATCCTGGTCATCTGCTTTCGCTGCCGCCACAGGACGCACAGGAGCGCAGTGTTGAGGATGGCAGCGCTCACGAAAATCACACCGAGCAGCGTGATCTCCACCTTGGCCAGATACTCATCCCGGGGAATGTACTCCGGGAAGCCACTGCCGTTGACTGAGTGCATTGTTCACAGCGCTATATGGTCACACTGTACAAAAAAAAATGTAATTGCATCATATAGTTTAGTTTGCAATGCAATCTTATAATTTTACTCTTGTGAGGCCCACTGGTTAGGAGTAGTTCGTCTCTGATCTCTGAAATTGCACTGATCTGGATTACACTTCTCTAGTGAGAGAGCTTTTTATGTAAGGAGGACCCTGGGAGGAGCTCCACTTAGTCCTGCACTGTATCAAGAGCTGGTGACAGAATGAGATTTATTTAAAAACTAATCCAATCCAATAATGTTTATTTTTTACCTATGTTTCTAATCTACCAAAAACCACATTGTCACAGTGTAAGCTACTTCTCGATCACCTGAGCCACAAGCCACAGCATACCCTGTAAGTCTACATGGTACTGTATGTAGCATTGTGTTTTTTTTTTCATATTTTATAATAAAAGTTGTAATTATGCTTACTTTATTACAGACATTGGAGTGACCTGTCTTCCTGAAAAAAGTTGTGTTTTGTCATGTCACATGCCTGTGCAGTGGTTCCAGGTGTCATAGCTACCACCAGCACTTTAGATACAGACACAGCACCTCTCTATTTGAGACACACAACAGAAACTGCTCACTCATTATCAAGCATCTAAAGTCTCAAGACAACAGCATTTATAAACGTAAAACCAAGAGCCAAAATAATAATAAAAAAAACAACAACATAAAAACATGGTTATTTTACTACGCAAGATTGAATGGTAAGAGATTGCATTATGGATAGCCTATATAGTACTTTGAATTACTTTGTGTATGAATTGTCCTATACAAATAAACTTGCCTTGCCATAGCCTATGATTATTTACATGTCAACCAACTAATCATCAAGTTAGAGTGTATTGCTGGATTTCAGATGACATCACCACATTCTACAGTTTAATTTAATAGCTCAACAATAATCAATCAGAAAAATTGGCTCCTACCCTCCAAGTGGGATGATGGCTTGCTGGACTATGACAAAACGTCCACTGTCCTGATTTTGAGCAAGACTGGAGATTTTAACACTTTCATTCAAACGCTACAAGAACAGATTTGAGAACATAATCCAGTAACTGCTTTAAAAGTTTACAGGAGTCCTTTAGGCCTTTTGGCTGTGAACTTAATTTGACCTGACAGACTAATAAAGGATTACTCAAGCATGTGTGAATGAAACAAAACACAACTCTAGATATGTTTTTGATGAGGTAATAGTATTGTAACATGGTTTAAAGCTCAAAAGATCAAATCAAATTTGTGTAATGTAGGACTTTTAAGATTATGGAGACATAAGCAATCTATATTTTAATCATTTTATTTAATACAATATTTTGGTGTATAAATGTCACTACTGCACAAATTGCATATTAAAATGGTTACTTTTATATGTTTATGATAACCCTACAAGCATAAAGAATATGTTTTACCTTTTTTTTGCTCATATAGTTTTTAGACTTTAGGGGGGCCACCATACTCTCCTCTATTAATGGGAGACACTAGATACAGTCAAATCTGCCTAGATCACATTAAGATTGGGCTAAAAGTGGTAGGTTTTACTCCAAAGCAACTCTCTCCATTTGTCCAGGCTGGGAACTGGCACAAAGGGACACACTGGGCCCTTTGTGGCTGGATTAGGCCCACCAACTGTGCTAACTGCATGCAGAGACATACAACAAATTGCAGCCCAGCCTTTGAGGGATGTTGACCTGTGAGAACTAGTTAAGGTTATGTGAAACAGTTTGATTAGGTCTGAAAGAAGACATGTCAAAAGAGTCAGTGTTACAAATTACAACCACAAAAACAATTCAAATTCAACACACATTTGAACCACTTCGGGCCCAAAACAATTACCATAAACAATAGCAATAGCACCACAACACTATGATATTTATTAACCTTATGTAAACCTAATGTCAGTCTCAAACCCAAAGGTGAATTTTGAACTATCACATGTTAATACAATGTTCAAATGGAAGTGGAAAAAAGTGGAAGAGAATGAAAGAAAATAAAAGGTAAGGGCCAGAGCCCGCACACTTAAAAATAAACTTGTGCAAATCAGTTAGACAAATTCTGAGCAGACAAAAATACCTTCTTAAAAACCCCAAGATTGTGAGTTTTATACCTAATTTGAACTCTAAATGAACATAGAAATTAACACCAGTTCAACATGGGTATGTGTTAGTTCAGAATAAGCCATTTCAGTGGTTCAATGGTTTATACCAGCTGAGGCCCACACCAAACACAATACAAGGGTAAAAAAAAAAAAAAACACAAAACAAAACAAGCTGTGGAAATTATGGTCTAAAATTCAGATCTGGTGCACATTCAGATAATATCAAGAGAGTATGCAGTCTTCGTACAATGTTTAGAATCTGTCCAACATTTGGACCAGTTTAGGCCCAAAACCAAAACCATAGACTAGGGGTGTCAAACATACAGCCCGGAGTCTGGATCTGGCTCTCCAAGACCTTTAATCTGGCCCTTAGCTGATTTTCTACTAGAATATTTTAATTATGTTTTCTATTAAAATATTAGTAATTTTCCAGTGCCTCTGTGCGTGGTCGTCTCCCACCAGAGCAGCACAAATGAAGACTTGCCACTTTCCAAATGCTCTTAAAGGACTATCGTTTTGACTGTTGACTGTGACACCCTCATCAGCAAAATGTCAAAAAAAAAAAAAAAAAAAAGCCAAAAAAAAAAAAAAAAAATTGTGTTGGGATTGCATTTTTCTTAAAGTTTCAGGATGTTCATAATATTATAATATTTTGTAAAAGAAAGATTAAAAAAGATTTCTGTAATAGATTTGCACACATATTTGAACTTATTGCTATTTTTGGGGTATATATGACTTTTTTTTTTTTTTTTTTTTTCGGCCCCTTTGGTATTAAAGTAGGTTGGATACGACCTCCGGACCAAAATGAGTTTGACACCCCTGCCATTGACAATATCATTAGGACCATCAAAATATTCAGACCTTGAAATGCACCTCCCTGGATTAAAGTCTGCATGGACAGAACTAATATAACATGTAGAGCGTGGAGCAACTTTACGCACAGCCACTCTAACCAGCCTTACTTCAACCAAAAGTTCCAAACGAAGACACTTCAATATTAGGCTACTGTAATAGGGATTTCGCATCCACAAACAACCAGTTAGTTTACCTGTCCTCTTCCATATCCATGTCTGATGTACCGACGTGTGTGGTGATCTGGACACTGCTGCACTCAGTTGGCACCATTTATTAAGTGTTCTTTTCTAGTAAATGCGTATAATTTTGGGAGCAGTTGCATTTCTAATATATTAATTCATAATATATATTGCAAACCAAAAAACATTTTCACCTTTGTCAGCTTAACCAATCACACAAGACAACTGACGCAACGTAACTTCAAACCGGAAGTGATTGTGTAAACAGAACAGAGAAAAAAGTACAGTCGCGGAGATGTAAGAAAACTTGTTTAATAGTGCGTTTCTTTTCTTTTTATGATGTAATATATATTCAAACGTGTAAAATAACTATGAAGCTACAAATGTACATCAGCCTTTATTAACATCTTTGCTTGGTTTATGCAGATAGCTTAGCACTCAATAAGTAGTCTCAGTTTGTGCTAACGGCTAACCTGTTAGCTTTAGACAACATGCCGCAGGACGGGGAGTCTCTACCGCTGGTCCGCTCTTTGAACACCAGGATTCCGGTCAGTGCTGTTTTCTGTAACCATACTTCTCGTGTGGTACGACCGCTGTGGGTGGACTTCGATGGACAACCTCGGCCCTACCACGACATACAGCCAGGCATAGGAAGAAAAATGTGCACATTCGTAGGTAATAACGATGACGCATTTCTTTAACAAATGCAATGGCAATCTAGTAATTTTTTATTTTAACTAAGGTCATATTTGTGTGTTTGGGGTTCAGGTCACCCGTGGGTTTTCAGAGATGCGGAAACGGATGACCCCTTGAAAGTGAATAGCAAAGAACTGTTTCTCCCCACACCAGCGACCAGTGGAAACCCTACAATGGCAAACATCACTTTACCAGGTGTCCCATATTTCTTTAGGGTGACCACAGCTATTAGGGAAAATGTATTAGATCAATAGACACTACATTTCATCACAATTTCAGTGTTTTTGTTGGCAAGACTGATTTTCGTATCACGTTTTTCCACAGTTTACACACTGAAGGATCGTGCTCTTCAGGTGATACGCCGACTGGTCAGACCGGAAGACTACAGGAGCTTAGATATTGCTCGCTGTCTACATGAGGAGCTGGAGGACAAGCCCAGTACAGTGAAGGACCTGATGCGCATGAACCAACGCGTGGAACAGCATCTTCTGGACACTATACAGGGCAGGGAAGGGACATGAGGGAAGACATAGAATGTGAGGACAGTTTGAACTTGAACTGGGACCAAAAACAGTTGAATGACTGATATATCTTTGCAATCTTCCAAGACATACTTTTTACTATATTTTTTTTATTTGATAAATGGAAAAATGCTTTGTATCAGATTGTAAAAACATTGTTTAAATAGATTAGCATTAATAGATGTATTATTATTTTAGAAACATGCGTCTCTTTTCAATTTGTACTTAAATTTAATAGGATAATATATATGTATGTATTATGTATTATGTATAAATTATACACTGAAATTTACCTCTTTATTTATTATTGAAAGTGGTATAAAATGTGCATTGAGGCATATAATGGGAGCAGGATTGTTGACAAATGCGTTGCTAAGGGACAGTTGTAACTGAAGACGTGTCTTTCTTGGTGCACTGCATTGAAGAGTAGTCGACCTACAAAATGCAGACTGTGGACAAGAAAAAAACATGGGATTCAAAACGCTTCAGACAGGAGCAGTAAGTCATTGGAGACTGTGACATTTGTACATGTTCAGGATTATGTTTATTTGCACTTAATGTTAATATTCACTGTATCTCAACATCCTTCACCAGTATGACAGTTTGGCCACGGACTCACCCAGTTGTTTTTCCTCATCTTCAAACTGATCACTGGACCAAGATGAAAACAAGGGTGAGAATAAACAGTTATACACATTCAGTACATGGTGTACCTTAAAAGATAACCCAATACAAGACAAGTCAAATGGAAAAAAATGACTCTTTCAGTAAGCGCTTGTTAGGTAACTTGGGCTGGAAACTATTTTAATTTGAAGAATGACAAATTTACACACTGTTGTAGTGGTTTTGTAACTATTTATGCTACACAGGCACCCGGTTACATATCAACACTACCTACTACTTTACTGAAGAAGACCGGTTTGTTAATATGATAAACCTCACAGCTAAGATTGCTGCCAAAAAGAAAGTCTGGAGTTTATAATTTGGAATACTGTTTTCACAGGTACTTCTACGTGTGAATCAATTGAAGGAAACAAGAGCACATTGCCCCCTCTGACAATGGATTGGAGTTATCAACCAGAAATGATTATATCCCATAGTAAGTCATTAGGGTCAACAATACCTCTAAGCACATAAGAAAATACACGTATCAAGTAGCAACAAAACACTCTGGGTTTATATACCAGATGTCCAGTCAAGTACAAAACTTGAACTCAACAAAGACCACACCAAACCTTGAATCATATAACGCTAAACAAAACCTAGATCTACATATATAATATGACCAAAAATATAAAACCTGATGTAACAGATACATTAAGGACTAAATGTTATGTGTAAGGACTTCTAAATGAACTGTACACAATGTACAGTTCATTTAGAAACTGTAAATATTCTAGCATCACCAGTAATTACATTATTACCACATAAGTTATAAACACTGCCTTTGCACATTTACCGGTATGTAAAATAGTCAGCTTCTGTTATGCCTTTCTTTTAGGTCCTACATCTATCAGGCCAAAAACCTCGTTTTCAATTTATAGCATGCCCCAGTACAGAAATGTTTACAATGATCGGGCAAGATTGGGCTTTTGCTACTGGCTCATTGAGAAGAAGGCTCCAACATGTAAGTAGAGATGCAAGCTCACAGCAAGTATCAAAGTAGTGCAATGTTCACATATATTTGTAACTGGACAACTAATCCTAACTTGTCATATATTTGACCTGTTACCAGTCGTCATATTATTATTATTTGTAGGCAGTGCAAAATGTCAAAGATACTCAACTCTGGTTAAATGATCCCAGGTCCAACATTTTAAAATACAAACTAATGATTTAAGGCTATTTATAAATATAATCAAGTCTTCTTCTGTTTTGTTTGTTTCCTCTTTCTCTCCTGCAGGTAAAAACTACAGCTTTGGTGCCTATAAGACCTTTTTGGGACTACCAAAAGTCTAACTTTATTCAAACTCTTGTTTAATAACCTAACTTGTAGTGGATTTACAATTCCCAAAATAAATGTTATTTTCATTCATTTCATGGCTGTGCATCACTCTTATGCTATGTTTGATCACTTGTTGTGGCTGTGGTATTTTTTGTATGTACTCACATGTAAACACTTTATTATCAAAAAAATCAAAAAGTTTCTTTCCTGCATTAACTTAATTTTTGAAAGAAACCGAAAATCTCGCGATATCTCCTTAATTGCGTTAACATTAAAAAAAAAAAAAAAAAAAAAAAAATTCAAATTTCACGGTTATGTAAAGAATGCGACACGGATGCGTTGACAAACACAAACAAACAAGCAAAAAACAAAACAAAAAACCCACAAATTTCATTTTTCGCCTCTCATTTGCATCGTAACTATCGCAGACGGCGGTCGATGCTATCTTGGCTAACAGCTAACCAACTCCTCGGCTCAGTGTCACGTCTTCTACGCCGCGAAAAAGGTATAGTTTTAAAAGTAAAATCTTTCTCACTTTATAAGTAAAGTCTCACATATTCACAAGGTCTAACCATACAGCTAAATAAACCCTGAAATAGGTCATCACGCTTTTGGAATTAAAAGTGAACTTTGTGTAAACTTATTAATTGGGGCAATGCTAGCTCTTAATTGGCTTATTTGGAGCACCTTGCAATTTTATAAAGGCACTGCTGAAATGAGATAATTACACTATTTCTTGTATGCCAATATATGGACTTTTCATGATATTTATGAAAATGCATGATTTTGTGTTCGATTTGGCAAAGTACTGTGTGATTCACTACAGATGGTGAGCATGTTGAGGTTTGGCTAGCTAACAGACGCAACACACCCCCCCAGCCACCGTGCAACCTCAAAAATGGATTAGTTAAATCTATTCGGTTCAAATCAGAGCAATGAGCTAGTTTGCGATTTTCACACAAGTAATGACTATAGTAAAATGTGTTAAATCATTGAATATACCATTAAAAAGAGACGGAGTACGAAAAATCAAAATCTGTGCACGTTTTTTGAATGACACACTGACATTTGTCTCGTCTAACCTATGACCTTTTGTTCAATATTTGGGTTAAGACTGCAAATGCTCTGCTACGTACAGTTCAAATACCAAAAAATATGAATTTTATGTTTCATAAATACGATGCTAGAATGCTTGTGTTTGTTAACAATGCAGTGCTTGAGTTGTAGTTATTCAGTATCTAATATTGTTTCTCAGACTGTGGTAGAAGTACCATTGGTGGTACGTGGAGTCCTATGTAATGAAATACGTTTAATTTAATGACAGTGTATTCATATTTTTGTCCTTTTTTTTGTTAACCCTCTTTTAGAACAGTTTCAGACATGGTTTGGTAAATAAAAATAGCAGTTTCTGTCTTAATGTAGAACTGATGTAATCTTGATTACAGATGTGTTGGCACTTTGGAAGGCCAAATATTTTCTTAGGTGGTACTTGGAATGAGAAGTTGAGAACCACTTTTAATACTGTTCTGTTGTTGATCATCTTGTGTAAAGTTTGAAAAATTGTATTAAATGTCACTGGACCTTTACAACTAGGATTAAAAAACAATTATATCAATAAAGCAGAAGTGTTTTTTCTCTTTTTTTTAATTATCTATTTATTTAGGCCTTGCAGTATGGACAGTAGCAGCCGACAAAAGGTAAAGTTCAAGTGGCTGCGAACCATTGTGTGTCCAGGAGGTTCTCTCCAGGGCAGAGATGTCCCATCCACGCCCTCATCGTCTAGCGACTCCTCCTTCACTTCCCCCATCGGAGAGTCCCCAGGATCAGCTGCCTTTGGAGACCTGACCCTCTCCACACCCAAGAGAAAGCCAGACAGTGACAGCATGGCATCCTCCTCCAAAATCAAACTCCGGAAGCTCTCCAAAAAGCGCTTTGAGGCCTTGGCATCTCCTGAGGTAAAAGGCTGCTCTCTATGGCATTAGAAACATCATCAAAAGATGTTGAATATCTGTGAATGACGTAGCTCTTTTGAATGGTTCATTAATGTGAGTGGTTGGAACCGGATCTTTTTCTTTCTATTTTTTCTGCTTTTTTATACAAATTTACACTGAACCAACACAAGAATCAGCACAGAATCAAAGCAGGCAACACATGTGAGAGCTTTGTGCACTAATAAACATTTACCATGATAATAACAGTTAGTTTTTTATTATTGATACTGTAGTGTAAAATTTTATTTAGAATATGTGTTATTTCAATGGGTAAACACACTCCCACTCTCAGTATGAACTTTTTTAAACAAATGTTAGCCTTGGTCAAATCTCTGATTAGTTTGTTATTTGTTTGTTGTTTTCACTTTGGCTTTTATCGTATCATAAGATTACTACACATTATTACATATTAAAAGAACCAGTTTTTTGAACGGCTCTTTAGCTCTTTTAACTGAATCTTTTGGATTTGTTCATTCCAACGTCCCATTACTACTAAATATGAGATTTGAATGAGGTTTGAAAAAAATGCCATATTAATAACTACATTTTATATCAATACCGAAAGCACAGATATAAATGCCGAAGTTGTTAATGGGTTTGAAAGAGAGATGTAATAAGACCAATATGGACTATTTTATATTGATATCTACGCTTAAACAGAACTTCCATGGAGTTACTGTTCAAAATTGTCAAACAAAAACTAAAGTAAGGACAAGATACTTGATACAAGATATAAGATACTTTTATATGAATATGTTAGATGGTGATACAGTCGCTAATACTTTACCACGACCAAATATGGAAATGAAAATCAACCTTGAGTTATATAAGGTTAATGAAGCATTCAGTTATTCTTGCTAAAATCATTTGATCACATCCCATCTAATTTGGTTCTCGGTTTCTTAAATGAGGAATTTTCACTAATCACTAATGTCATCACTCTATATTAATTAATTGATAATTAAGGGATTTCGAATGTTTTGCTGCCTCACCACTTGACTTGTTTTAATTCAAATCAATATGCACTTTTTTTTTATTCTGTAGGAGCCAGCCATTGACAAAACTCCTCAAAAGTCAGACACAAATTCCCAACAAGAAACCCTGTCTCTGTCTCACTCTTTTGTTTTGAAAAGAAAAGAGCGGACACCCGAAGAGGGCTCTAAAGCCATCTACAAACATGCCCTCATGGCTGCTATTAGCAACATAGGGGCGAAGAAAAGTGCCAAGAAAGAGCTACAGTTGTGCCCACCAGAGGAGACCAGCCCAGTGTCTGTGGAACTGAACACCGTGGATTTAAATGGAAATGGATTAGGAGTGCCAAAGTGGTCCCCCCCAGCACTGATCCTGGACTCTGAAGATGATGATGGAAGTGCAGTAGCACACACTGAAAACAGGGTAAGTAAAACAGACACTGGCCATATGAGAGTTTTAATAGTGTTGTAATTAATTTTAAAACTAGAGAGAACTTTGACTCTGGTGTTATTGTTGCACTGTCATGATAACAAAGTGAGCTTATATTGCTGTAGGAAATATCACAATAAATGATACGATCATTTTGATATTACTTTATGCCGCAGACTCTATAACCCAAAAGCCATATAATCACAATAAACCCTTTTAAAAGTGATGACACAAAAGTTGCAAAAAGTAAGACCACATTGAATTAGTCACGTTATTTTGTTGTGTATAGTATAGTGTTGATATTTATAAACACTAACCAGTCATAAATGGATGAATAAGCAGATGAAACAACCTGAAGCAGTGTTACACCATTTTAATGCACTACATTAAAACAGTAACACACCGCACCTTGTTGTGTTAGGCCTCACTTATACCATTCTCATAAACATCTGCTCCATCATTTTCCAAATGTTTTTCACTGTTAACCTTTTCACAGCAGAAACTTGCTCACCCTCAAATGCAGTAAACATGACATTTATAATACATTAGAAATTTGTACAACCATATTTTTTAACTCTACATCAAGCATCAAATTCTTTCAAAGTTTTTCCCTTTTCAGATATATTTTGTTAAGAGCACATGAGGACTATTTATGAAAAGCTGTGTTCTTTCATGTCCATTCAGTTGTATCCATCCTGTATCCTCCAGTAATGTGATTATTTTTCACTTTTCAGAGCTTTATGCTAAAAGAAGATGGTTCACCAAGTACGTTTGTAACACCTACTGAAAGTCATGACTCATCCCCATCTCTGGAACCAATGCAATATGCAGACTGTTGTTTTTCATCCAATACTGAGAAAGAAGGTGACACTGCTACTTCTGACCAAGGAAGGGAAAGTTTTCTGTCTACAAATCAAAGTTTGACTGAATCTGAAAACTGGGAGACACCAGAAAGAACAGTCGTCTTTTCGTACGAAGAGCAAGTTAAACCTTTGTCAAATTTGTCAAACACCACTAAAACTGAGACGGACAAAACACAACCTCAGATTGTGACAGTCGTGGATCCGTTCGCTCTTCCCGTGCTCTCAACCAAACGAGTTCTCAAATCCCGAAGACAGTCTGATGTTGGCATATCAGCACACTACCCTCCTTACTCCTTTACTCAGTCCAGCACCCCTAAAAGAAGGTGGTCTATGGGGCCTGAGCCAGAGCGCGCTACATGTCCCACAATATACAGCAGCACCGGTTTCCTGGATACCCACTGCCATTTGGACATGCTCTACGGGAAACTTCACTTTAAAGGAAGTTTCAGCAGTTTTCGGAGGAAATATCAGGATAGTTTTGCGCCGGAGTTTGAGGGATGTATCGCAGATTTCTGCAACCCCAGAATTATGGTGAGGGAGGGCATCTGGGAGGGGCTTCTTGCGGAGGATATGGTTTGGGGTGCATTTGGGTGCCATCCGCATTTCTCCAGAGACTATTCAAAAACCCAAGAGAGAAACATCCTGGCAGCCATGAGACATCCCAAAGCTGTGGCATTCGGAGAGATTGGACTCGACTATTCCCACAAGAACTCCACTGACTCCTCCCAGCAGAAGAAGGTACCCATTAGAGCAATGCAGTAGTGAGATATGAATCATGATCAAAGAACTAATACAAACAGGTACAATAAATTCTCTTGAATGGCATGGATGCTTGTTTTTCCCTCAAAACCTTGAGGAAATCACTTATTTCATTTAATTGATTTCACTTATGACCCCAATAATCACTATGATTTTTCCCATAATCAAGCAGCAAACTGTAAGATGTCTTTTGCATTTTCAATTTTGTATATTGTAATAATATATATTTGATTGGCTATATACCTTTTTAAAATCTTTTAATTCCACATAAAATTTGTTGGAAGTAGTAGGAGTTATCAACCTATAGATAATATATTGAATTCAGTTTCATAAAATGACTATTTAAAAAATCTTTTTTGTATATATTTTTTTTAATTTTATACCAATATAAGTCCTTCACCAAATCAGGCTTAACCTTTATACAGAATATGCATATAGTGGTCATGTATTTCTGTTTTGCGTAATTTCAGGTGTTGGAGCGTCAGTTGAATCTGGCCGTGGCAATGAAGAAGCCTCTGGTGATTCACTGTCGGGACGCAGATGACGACCTGCTGCAGATCCTCAAGAAGTGTGTCCCTAGAGACTACAAGATCCACCGGTCTGAGTCTGCTCTACTCTGAATGTGCTCTATGTCAATGGTCCCCAACATTTTTTTGCGTCACAGTTTTATGTCCGACAGTATTTTGCGTACAGGTGTACGGGAGGAGGCGCAGTCCACGCGGCATATGGGAGGAGGCGCGGCATGGTTTAGTCCTGGTTTAGTCATCGTTTAGTCCTGGTTTTAGTTGTAGTTTAGTTCTGGTGTAGAGGCGTTGCCCATGCAGCGTAGGAGAGGAGGCACAGTCCACGCAGTGTACGCTAGAAGAAGGTCCATGGGGGAGCCTCTACTGCAGGACTTAATGTTCACATATCACAACCTAGACATTGCTAGAGGGATTCAAATATGTGATCAAGTTTGATAATATTTTACACTTGACAAACCTATTTGTAGTGGGAGTTATAAAATTTTTTTTAAATATATATTCTCTCTCTTTATTTCTTTATAATAGCCAGACAATATTATAGACATTATGTGCTAAAACATGCCTATACATTTCATGGGTTAAGTATTAAATGTACAAACGGTAAGTTGGTTTTCTTTTTAACCTGCTCTTCTTAATATTTTCTTTGTAGAATAAATACTTGATCTAATTTTGCCGAACCAATAATTGCAGTATTATATTTTTTTCAGTACACCTCCTGTCACTAGTTGTTATATAATTTTACATTAATGTATTTATATAACCCACTAATAGGGCTCACAAAGTAGTTTGATGTCCCAAGACCTCCACATTTCATTTCAACTGCAAAAAAATGATGGTTCATGTATAGTTGTTTTGCTATGCTGAACTGAAATTACTGAAAATGTTTTTTTTCAGGCACTGTTTCACCAATGATTACCCAGTGATCGAGCCATTCCTGGAGGAGTTTCCAAACTTGTATGTGGGCTTCACGTCGCTCATCACTTACTCCAGCGCTATCGAGGCCAGACACTCTGTCCGAAAGATCCCCCTCGAACGCATTGTCCTGGAGACTGATGCCCCATACTTTCTTCCCAGACAGGTGCACAGCTCTGGGCACACATGTACTCTCAGAAGGATCATGGAGTAAAATAACAAATCAGGATTAATTACGACTTTTTCTTTGTTGCCTCTTAAAGATTAGGGTGCCTCCCCTTGAACATTGTAATTGTTGCCAACTGGCTACAATCAATATTACATAGCTAACATAAACTGACTGCATCATCTGCCAGACATTGTGCATATTTAAATGTTTGTGTACTTTTGAACAGTTTATGTAAGACAAATTTGATAAATGTATTTAGCTCCCTTCAAACTGTGATATTACTAGTCAAATTAAGGCTAGATAATATGTGAAATGTTGTTTCACAAATCCTGAACATAAGGGAGTCAAACTAAACTAAAAATTGTTATCAGTCCCATTCAATACAAAAGATAGTCTAATTCATTCTTTCAAAGTCTTAACTCTGCTCCAAATCTCATGCTTTTGCTGAGACGATTGGCTTTGGACCTATTGATTTTAAAAAGGTACAAGCTGATTATTAACACTTTGTAAATTCATTACTTGCACTGTTCTAAATTAAAGTATTTGTAAATTATTTTAAAAATATAATACTACTAAATTAAATATGAACATTTGCCACTTGTGTGTTGACACTGCATTACTTTCTTGTTCCAGGTGAGTAAAAATGTGTGCCACTTCTCTCACCCCGGGATGGGCATTCACACTCTGCAGGAGATCAGCCTTCTTAAGGGAGAGTCCATGTCCACTGTCCTCGGTACCATTCGGCAAAACACACATCAGCTCTATGGAATCTAAGCCCCTGTAATATTTTATGTACAGTTTTGTTTTAATGCACTTGTTTCCCTATATTCTGTTTATGTGCATTCTCAAATTATAATTTTAACAAGTTGAACATTGAAAAACTGCGTCCTGTTTGGCGTTCAGTGTATAAGTGTCTTAATGTTAAAAAAGTGATTGATATCTAGTTTTATGCTCATGCGTGTGGTGTTCTCGTTTGTCTTGCATGGCCGCTGTGAAACATGGAGCAATTTAATACAGTCAACAAATTGAAAGCTTTTTTTCTTGTCATTCATTATTGCAGTATTCTTCAGAATAATATTATTCTATGATCTCGTAGCTAAACCCAAGTGTAAAACAAATATGCACAATGCACAAATATTTGAATTTGTATTTTTATTTGATTAATCGATAAAAAGACAAATTTAGAAGTAAAAACAAGTAATTTCTATTTTATGTGAAAAGTAAACCTAAACATATAGGATGATCTTGACAGCAAATAAATTCTGTATAGAGTACAAAGCATTTTTAAGCCACCCAGAGAAACGTGCATTGTTGACTTGTTGGTGCACAAAAACATTAAAATTTACACAAATTAACTTACTTTATATAATATTTTAGAGGCAAGACTTTTCTTAAATTGTCCATTAAAATGAATATATCTGCCATTTTTTAAAAGTATTTTTAGCATCTTCACATCTCCATCGGTTAACAGGCTAACAGAAAGTTTTGTTAGGTATGACGATAGGATCTCTACAAGCCAGTAGAGTACAGTAGAGCAAGTAGTTGACGGTTGCCATAGCAATTATCAATTCTAAGACAAAATGTGTTATATAAACCTTTGAACGGTGAAAATCCCTCAAAATGTCTCCTCAGGACACTGAAACCATAAATACTCCATTACTACCACTCTACACAGCTGGAATGTGGGGTTGCTCTCTCTCTAAAAGCATCATGGGAAATGGGTTCAATTTTCTGATGTGCTTTTTATTTATTTGAAGAACTTGAGTGACATTTTTGTCGAAGAGGCCACTTAAAGTTTCTGAACAAACCTGGGAAGATGTTTGCTTCAGCTTTTGACAAGTTTAATGGACATTTCACACTGCAGAGATTTCTTTGGAAATGGGTCACTGTTCGTACAGATGATGTATATTTCAGATAATAAAGACCTCTCAGGACAGAAATACCTGTAAAAGGGTTATGCGTGCAATGAATGAGGCATCGCTGCTTTGACCCACTTTCTTGATTCTGTATTATTAGAACCGGATGCTTAGAAACATCTAGAGTTACTGTGTACTGTTTATCGCAGGCTAATTTTGTATATATATCTTATTGCCTTGCAATGAAGGTTTCACATTGTGGCATTAAATATATATTAAATACAGTATATACATATATATAAGTATATATTTCCATGAGGACAAACAAGCAGGTGACGACACCAGGCCAATTTACAAGTGAGCAAAAAACAGTGATAATTGAATAAATGTAAGATAATTTTGATGTCATACTGTGGAACATTCTAGGCAAAAGCGATAGATCTCCATGGAAACAAGCAGGTGCTTGGCTCCCACCAGAAACATTACACACTGCACCTTCAAAACAAATAAATAGATCTAAAATATTAGTTTGTAGTTTGATTATTTAGAAGTGATTTAAAACTAAAGGACAAGAGGTACTTTAAAAGATTCAAAAATAAGATTACTCATTCGTGCTGCTCAACAGAGATTTTAATGCTTTGCTATTAGCACAAAGAATACAACATACATCAATACATGAACTGTTAGTGACGAAGCCAATAGAAGTTAATGTAGCCTATAGCAATGGTTAATTTATTATTTTGATTTGACAGTATTTTGAAGTTATAAATCTAACATCTGAATAATCAATAAATGCAGAAAAGGTAGGTTTAATTCATTAAGAGTATGGTTAACATGTTTGTCAGTTGTTTGGACCTGAAGGTGCAGCTTCTCCAAGCAGATTTTTAAGAATACGCTGAAGTATCTCTGTAGTAGCTCCATAATTCTCAAAGTCATGTTCGTTAAAAGTGAAGCCGAGCTCAAATGGAGCAGATATCTGTGCACAAAACAACAGATTTACATTTACTGATCGCTGTTAAATTAATATATCAGAAAATTATATATTTAAGTATCATGATGTTAAGAACACCTCAAGAAGGTTCAACAAAGAATACAAATGAACTACTGTTGCTACTATTTTTTGTTTATAGCTTAATATCTCCATCAACTTTTCACCAAATATATTTAAAGGTCCTATATTAGGCTATTTTCTGATCTGTTATATTATTTTCTCATCACAGACATACCCAGAGTTGTGTTTTCTTTCATTCACACATGTTTAACACACAAATCCCGCATTTAGGCTGAGTTCTTCTCTCAAACATAAAACATTCTGTTCCACCTTGTGATGTCATATGGTAATACAGAAAGTTCTCCACTGTGTTTTTAAACTCCATACACCTAGAATCATTTGGATAATTTCAGCCCTGGTCAATTGCCAATCTCTACTGATCTAAAGGTAAAAGGCAGCTGTTATCTTCTATCTTCTTATCTATCTACTACCACTACATGACATCACAAGGTAGTGTTAGGATAAAAAACTAGGCTTGGGTGGTGTATAACTACTGCTATGATGTTATTGATGTACTGCTATATTTTATTATTGTACTATTAGAATTCACTATACAATGACCCAGAAAACAGGGACTAGATTACAGATAAAGGATGCAGAGATAGGTTCAGTTCATGTAAAAGATATTCTATTTCTATCTATATGTCTAATCAATTAACTAAATAGGGCAAGGACTTATTGATAGGGATATGCTGACTCACGACTCATCACCCTGGTCAGACCAGCAAGACGCTCCCGTGAGGGGAGTGTGATGAATCCGGGGGATCCTTGTCAGAATCGGACAAGATTGTGCAACGTGCCAAGAGGCCTGGCTGCACCAACGAAGAGGCACTAAGTCTAAACCATGGTCGCCTCCCACTATAGTTTGCATATAAAAATCATTGTATAGGTGTAAATATTCAGTCTCTGCATGGGAATGTCAGCACAGACTCCTTGTACAAGTATGACTTTGGAATAAGTAAATTATCTGGACTTTATTTCTGTTTCAAGTGTAATTTTTTGTCTAATCAGAAACTAATGAACACGAGAGGAAAAGGGTTATTTCCTCAACAGTAGAAAAGAGCATTTTGAGCTTTGGAAATGTAGACAGACTAATAATGCAGGATTGCCCAAACATGTGAGAATGAAACAATACATACAGTAACTCCAGGTATGTTTCTGAAGAGCTAACAACATTATAACATAGTATAAACTCACAAGAGTCAATTTCAAGTAATATAGGACCTCATAGTCACCAGATTGTGTAAATCTATAGATATTTCTACTCACTTGGAAGTCATTGTCTGCTGTGGGTTGACCAGGTCCTTCACCAGTTTGACGGCCAACTCTGGATTTCACCCTCATCTGTGACACAGACACAGATGATAAATACATATAATGCATGTCTTTTGTTGTTGTTGTTGTTTTTTTTGAGCTACAAAAAACCCTGTAATTAAATCAATCTAATGCCACACTGTGGAATATTCCAGTCATTAAATATCACTCAGTTTTATATGGTATTTATGTATAGTAACATTTACAACACACTTTTTATACATTAATTTTGCACTTCACATTAGTTTTGCACTTATCTCAGTTGTCAGTCGCAAAGCCGTTAATATATAAATTAGCCTTCAGTACTGTAGCCTATTTTTAATGCAGCATTACTGATTATTGACTATTTTTATTCTAAATATAAATTTCGCATAATATCTTCGCCCATACCTGAGGCTTATGAGAAGGGCTGAGATAACTGGATCCTGCAGACGCCATTTTGCACCAAGCAGTCAAAGAGCAAAGCAAAAAGGCTACAAGGTAAGTGTTCCTCTGGAGAAACATGGTGGATCTCTCCTCTTCAAACAAAATGAACTCAGTGTGGATTTGCACTGTGCAGGCTATTTATGTAGGATTGAACTGGCTTGAAGAAGCAATACCATATCTTCATATTAACATGTCATATACAGAATAGTAGATTTTCTTGGTTACACTGGACTGTTCAAATGTTTTCCAATTGATAACAGATGGGGAATATTTCTGTATTGCTGGAACATTGAGTAATAGCAAATCTGCCATAGAGATAATCATGGAAAATTACTATCTCAATGGCATGAAAATGTTGTCTCAACAGAATTAGTTTAAACATGACGACAATAGTGTAGTAGTGTAGTATCATGTTTACAGTATATATATATATATATATATATATATATATATATATATATATATATATATATATATATATATATATATACACACACACACACACATACATACATACATACATACATACATACATACACACACACACACACACACACACACATATATGTATGTATATATATTATATTTATATATTCATATTTATTTATATATGGTCAAAATTACCATGAACAGATGAATTTACTGCACGTTTACAACGTCTTAATAACCTCTGTAATGCCGCGTGAAGGCAATACTCCAGTTGACCGCTTGTTGGCGATAGCAGCACCTGACTGTAGAAGGCGCAGTAGAAGCAGTGTAAGTGTTCCCCATATGAAACTGTGACACGTTTAACACCCAATTGATAAAACATGGATAAAAAGAAACCTTTTTCCGTAACAGCATCATCGGTAAGTTCCGTACAGTCGCTTTAGATGTGGCTAAAAATCTGAATAAATCTAGTTCCCTGAAACGGTTATTAGATGAAATATTATTAGACTTGCTACCGTGATGCTAACACTGCTAACATCAACATGTTGACAAAGTTAGGGACAGTTTTCATTCGAGTTGACTTTTCTACTTCTAAATATTTGTCATATTTTAATGAATATGTTTTATTCATCAGCTGGTGGACCTAAAAGCAGAATTATACAGAAAACAGGAGCAGTTTAAGCAAGAAAAACTCGCTCAAGTAAGTGGTGGAGCTGGAAGCAAAGTCAAAGAGAAATTTACCACTAAGGTGAGTGTGAAGTCATAATAATTGATGCATATATATATATATATTACACATACATACTAAGGTTGCCAAACAGATGTCTTGTGATCTTGTAGAAACCTTCTGTGTGGAGTAAACAAAATGCAGGCGTTTCAACCAGAGCTCAGAAAGATGCAGAGCAGTTGGCAGAGGAGCAGGACAACCTCAATGCTGCAAGGTGAGGAAAAAGACAAAATATTCAATATACAAACCTATAATCTTTTTTTTAAGTTAAGATGTTAATGTTGCATGTCGTTTGGGGTAAAATTATTACAGCGTGTGGCATTGTTTTATGTTATTATGTTATTACAGATAGTTCCCAAATGTTATTACCGTGGTGTAAGTTCTAAGCTTTTAGCTGATAAAATGGAGGGGGGTACTGTTAGTAATGTGTACATGCTAAAATTTGCATCTTTCCAAAAAAAGTCCAGAGTTGCTATAAAGAAGCAGACTTGGTAACTATAGAGCTCTGTGTTGTGCACAAGGAACATGTCACCTCCTGACCCTGCTCTCCACATTAACCACCTGCTTGTCCCCATACCTGCCAAGAACTGCCTATTTTTGGACCACTTTTGAACTTTTTTTGGACTCACCTTTGGTTTTGGGGGAAGAGGGCTCTTGCTTAGGCATTTAGTTATTATTTAAACCATGGAATATAGAAAATAGATATTGGCCCATATGAATTTGATCCTCCAAACCTCTCTGAATATGTTGTGCATAGATTAGTTAGAATACCACCATAGTCATCTTTGTATAGGAATTGCAAAGATTTGACCCTTGGTGAATTTCAGCTTTACACTACTTTTATTGCATTTAAATGAAGTGATGAGTGATGATTATAAAGTGTATTTCATCCCACTCCTTTTCGAGTGAAAGTGTTTTTGACAGATTTGACAAATACTTGGTCATTGCTGAATATTGGAAATGTACACATTTTCTTTGTTCATCCTCAAAATAAACTAAACTGTAAGCTATACTGATAATGGATGTTTTTTTTTTTTACTGTTTTTACTTCTCTAGGCACAAATTGGAACAAAAGGCAAAACTGTATGAGCAAATGTCAAAAGGAGATTTACCTGGTAAATCAAGAAGATGCATGTTCTGAATTATTATTTTTTTTTACTATTTCATTTTAACTAATCTGTGTGCATTTCTTGTCAGATGAGGAAACAGAGGGGCTGTTTCTGGTCGACTTCACTCAGAAGATAATTGATAAAAAGAAGGAAACCCTCTCACAGCAGGAGAGACAGAGGGAGATGGAAAGAGAGAGGGAGCGAGAGAGGAAAGAAGAGGAAGAGGAGGAGAGAGAAAGCATGTTACCGATCCCTGCTCCTGAAAACCCAGATGAGGAATGGTAATGTTATACTTTTAAATCTATCAGTATCGATCAGTGTTTTGCAGCAGTATTTCATTAAGAGATAAGTGATATTTATTTGATATAGTTTAATATAACGTAATTAGGCTCAAGTCCCAAAATCAGTTCTGGAGGCCTGTCACGATAACAAATTTTGAAGTGTAATATAATGTTACAGAAACATCACTATAAAATATACTGTATTGAAACTGTCACTAAACAGTATTAGTGGATTTAAGCAAGGATGTGGTCCCAAAATAAGAAGGTCTTGGTAGGTTTATTTATCTAGCCTGTTTAACTGAACTTGTATATGCTGTAAATGATCGCCACCTACTGGGTGTTTGTGGCTACTACAATGTTCGCTCAGTTTGCCGTAATGTTAATGAAAACTTGTTACTGGTTTTACTGAGTGGAACAATTTGGTGAGCTTAAATTTGGTCCTAATCGTTTTTCACGTTGATGCTTGCATACCATTCATTGTTCATCTTTTTTGATACTGTTACAGTCACTTATAGGAAATAGATAATAGTGAACGTAGTAATCGCACAGCTTAATAGTTACTGTCCGGTGATGTTTACAATGGTATATCCATTTCAGCGACTGCACATTTCTTACGATTTTTCCTTAAACATGTGAAGGGGGGTGCACCGTTCCTGGAGGTACTGCAATACCAGGTCGATGCGTGGAGTGGACGGAGCAAGCCCCTATTCCATCTCCCAGTTCCAAAAATCAATTTAATATATGGTCCCCGGGTAGGGGACGTATCAGATATTAAACTGATAAGAACAGATACTACACTTGATCTTAGCCAAAAGGCCGAGAAGCGATAACGTGAAATAGTTAGAGTCTCTGAAGCCATCCTGTACCATGCCGACCTCACTCATGGTTCCAAATACGTCAAAACGAACAATTCAAATTTTACGAGTTCCAGTGGATTTACAGTGAAGACTCAAACCTAACCATTCAGGTGCGCCCATTTGGAACTCATAGTTAACTACAAAAGGCGCAGTTTGAGTTTTATTCAGCAAAGGCGTGTAGAATGATAGCGTTTGTAGGTCACGTGGTATGCCATTGGCCAATAACATTCAAGGGAATTAAATAACCCGTTAAAACTGAATTACTTGATTAAATGGGCAGATCTTACTGGATTTGTCAGATGTATATATGCGCGCGATGTTAACGTGGCTTCTAGTGTTCTTGGTTTTCTTTCTGTGTCGATGAATTTGTCCTGTGCTACACGTGGCTCTCAAGAACGAGTGGTAGGCGCCCCCTAGTGTTCGCAAGGTATTACTGTGTAGCTTTTCTATTGGAGTTCTGAAACGGCTTGAAGCGTGTATGAGCGCTTTCTTTACTTCAGTAGTTTTCTTTAAAATCAGCACAGTTAGGAAAATTTATCTCTGAACATTACCTTTTGTTATGTGTTTCCAGGGTGGACTATGTGGATTCTTTGGGACGATCTCGAAGATGCATGAAAAAAGATCTGCCTAATTTCCAGAGAATGGACCTGGATTTGAATACAGGGTATTTAAAACAAGAATAATTAAAGATAAATGATGTGTTTTCAATCAATACAGATTCTTCTCAATAGTCTTGTTGAAGTAACAAATTATATCATCATCTTTGCTTCTTTTATTGCACAAAACTGATAAAATAAATAAAATAGGCTCTTATGTGCCACAATTCTCATTGCTGAGATGATACATTTTGTGTATAGCTTTATCAAATTTGATTTTTGTTGTGTCAGAAAAGTTCCTGATGATCAGAAGACGCTGCTTTCAGAAGATATGCGGCGAGAGTTACAGAGAAAGGAGTGGGAGAGAGAGGAAGAGGAGGCAATGAAGAGGCCAGTGGGACCAATCCACTACGAGAACATCAGAGCACAAGGTTTCAAATGTTGATCCTACAGTTATAGTCTGACTATTTGGATATATTGAGATGAACAGATGCCTGTAAAGCCTACAGACTTCCCCTATATATGCATTTCCAAAATGCATGTTTCAAATGTATGGTCTTGTTTCAAGTGTAAAATCCTTCCATGTAAAAGAAAAAAAAATCTATTTCCATTGTTTTGTTGCAGAGGCGAGGGATTTGGGTGTGGGGTATTTTGCCTTTTCTCACGATGAAGAGGAGCGACGTAAACAGAGGGACACTTTGGACATGCTCCGAGACCAGGTGAGAGAGAGAGGAAGGGCGAGAGGGGGAGGGGAATGGTATATTGTCTCAGAGAAAACATTGTATAAATAATTGCAAACAAGATAGCAAAAACTATATTCATTTATAATTGTAGCATGTCAGTTTACCAGCATTTGCCTTGTCATAAATAAATAAATAAATAAATATAAATATAAAAAAAAAAAATAATAATATTATATATATATATATTATATATGGAGAGTACTGTTGTAAATGTGCTGTATAAATAATGTATATTGTGAACACCACATATTTATATGCTCACTAAAAATTTTCATATCAGTATCTTACATGAGATGTATTTGTTCCCAGACAACAGATCAGCGTAACAAACGTGAGCGTCTGAAGGAGAAGAGACAGGCACTGCTTCAGGCCCGACTTGCCAAAGTTCGACAGAGGAAGAAGAAGAAGGCCAAACTTGATGGCACTGAAGAAGAAGAGGAGGCCAAGGAAGAGGAGAAAGAACGTAAGACCAGAGAGATAGATCAGATAATATCATGTTTATAGGAGGTGGAGTGTCTAGTGTGGTACTTTTCTAATTTAATTAATTAGAATGGCATTTTGGTTGATTTGAACTTGTTCCAAAAATACTGCAATAGTTTCATTTAACAGTTATTATACAATTCTACTAAGAACAATAAATTATAAAATGGTAAACATTCTAAGCAGTCAGTGATATTTTATTAGCACCATGTTTTTACAGGTCCTGGTTTTTCAAATTTCACATTGATCTACAATTTTGAACCTACCCTATTGGTGCATGTAAAGCACTCAAATTAAGAAAAGTGCTATATATGGAGTTCTTAATATCACTTGTACCAACCTCATGTTTGTTTCTCTAGCAGAGGAAGAGGAGGCAGAGGTGTTGGAGGAGGACGTCCCGGTGGTGAGCATCGTGAAGAAGGTGGAGGTGGAGATCCAGGAACGAAGAGATACTAAACCTGGAGTCCCCCATGTCCGAGAGTGGGACAGGGGCAAAGGTAAACACATGATATATGTTATGTTTCTTTTTTACATAATGATGTGATAATTACAGTACAATCACAAATCATAGCCTGTCCATGGATTTCAGAATGATGAGAAATTAGAACAGCTGCCATAGCAATTAACTTTTTAAAAATATATTTTTTCACTGGGAAAAAGTCCTCAAAATGTTGTGTAGCCATGGGTTTCAGCTTCCTGTTTATAGGCAATATTTGGATGACTTTTCACTGTACAAATGACATAATATTTATCTTTACATTTTTAATTGCTATGGCAAAAGTCCTACATTTTCATCATTCGAAAACCCGTGAAAGATTGGTTGGAAACAAAAGCTGAAAGTTATATTTTATAGGCCTGTTTTACTTGTGTACTTATGGCATAACAGTAAATGTAATGCATTTTGATTAAGTGAAGTTATTTTAAAATCAATTCCATTTTCTTGATGTTGTAGAATAGTCTTGATATTTTATAAGAACAGTTTAAAAGAATAATTATACATTTTCGAGTTAATGCTTAAAGGTTGTATGGAGGATTTTTTTTTTTGTTTCAAATTGTCAATGATAGCATTATAGAGATGCAGTAGCCTTGCACCGCTCCCCTCTCCTCTCTCCTCTCTCCTCTCCCTGCTCCCTGCTCCCTGCTCCCTGCTCCGCTCTTCTCCCTGCTCCTCACTTCTCGTCCGCGCACGAAATGTCCGCGCACCCGCTCCCCCCGCTCCTCACTTCTCCGCCTTGCCTAACCAACACTGTAGTTCTGTAGTTAGCTGTTTACAAGTCATGTGCAGCGCACCGGCTGTAAACAAACCTGTTTCTGGCGTAAAGAGGAGGCGGGAGGAGGCGTTTCTACGTAGGGAGCTGTAGGGGAGGGGGGGTGGTTTCACGCATGCGCAACATTTGAAAAAGGACAAACAGTCGCTGGATTTCTCGTTCCTTGGAAAATCCTCTATACAACCTTTAAAACATGAAATATTAGGTCATAAATACCGATACACAAAATCACTTTTTCCAAATGCAATCTGTGTTTTTTATTTTTATTTTAGCCTAGTAACTGAATAAAGTTGGATAAGCAAAAATTCCACACGTACCGGTACTATATCATATTTTTTGTGTTTCTTGTTGCAGAGTTTATGTTTGATGAATGGAAAGATCGTCGCCGTAAAGAGCGAGATTCCGAGTTTGCTCCTCCATCTGCTTATTTCAAAGAAGACACCAAGAAGCACAGATCAGGAAAACCCCAAAATATGACAAGCCCTGGTCAAAAACGCTTTTCAAATCAACAAAAGATACAGAAGAGCCACCAGTAACCAAACCAGAGGCTCCTCTATCTCCTCCATCAAATGAGCCAAAAGTACAGCAAGATCTCCCCAAACAACCTCCAAATGTTTGTGTACCACCACCAAGTTTTGCCCCCCCAAGGTTTGCCACAGGTCCTCCTCAAGGTTACACCACATCTGAGCCACTTCCTCCTGGAGTGTCAGCTCCAGTTGACCCCTCTCCCAACTACCAGTATCCACAGGCTCCATTTTGTCTTCCTTTCCCTCCTCCATTCCCCCCTCCTCCTTTTCTACGGCCAAATATGCCATACCCACCTCCACCAGTAGGGCCAATTTATGCTCCAAATTATCAGCAGCAACAGCCACAGCCTCCTCAGCCTTCTCCCCCAGGTGAGCAAGAACAGGTGAAACCTGGGAACCCACAAAACAAAGAGTCTTCACAAAGTTTGGATGACATGCTTTCCTTCTATAGAAATGCAACCTGAATGTTAAAGTCTTGTTTTTTTGTAGTAGTTGAATGAGCCTAAATACGTTTTCTGTTTAATATGCCAATAAACTGAATTGTCCATTCATCCAATAAATCTGAAAAATTACACCATGTTTTAATTGTTACCATATATACACTATAACCATTTAACTGAGCAGCATATCTGGCTGTGGGCATCTGCTTACCAGTTCCTCCCCTAAAAATTAAAAAATAGAAATTATAATGCCATTTACCTCAAGTAAAATAAAAGTGTGATCCACTAGAAGATTATTCAAATTGTATTAATAGGGCACAGAGGTGGGTAGAGTACTAATATTTTTACTCATGAATGAGTATTTAAATGTACTTTAAAATAATAATACTCAATACCTAGAAGGACAAAGTACTGGTCCAAGAAATTACTCAGGTAAGAGTAAAATATGCAATCGTAAGGATAAAACATTCAATTTAAAAAATAGGTCACAGAAGTACAGTTGCATTAAGAGCAGTGGAAATATACTGGTGGTGGTGAAAACAAGTTGATCAGAGCAATGAAGTTGTTTAAAACAAAAAAGTGTATCAAATGAGAAAAAAAAATCCTCAAAATGCTGTGCAGCTGTCAGTTTCAGCTTCCTGTTTACAGGCAACTTTTGGATGACTTTTCACCATTTAAACAACGTAATATTTTGCTTTAAATTGTTAATTGATGAAAATTTAACACTGCTGCCATAGCATTCTGAAACCCATGATTTTATGGGTCTGTTGTACATATGATCTAACAGAAAATATAATGCCTTTTGATTAAGTGATTGAAGTTGATTTAAAACCCATGCATTGCGCAATGCCTTAATATAGTTGAATAAGAACAACTTAAAAGAAAAGGTAAATTTTGCATAATGGGTCTACTTTAATCTGCAGTGTAATGCAATCATGTGAAATCTAACTTAAATCCATACAATATTCACTTAGATTTGCTGATTCACCATTGTAATGTTTTTAATTAGTCTTTTTTGGGACAGAGGGGTGTCCATTGACTACCCTGCCCCTTCACGCAGGAGCAGGTTTGAAAAATGATTTGTGGATCTGGAGAAGGCAGTTTTAATCTGACCATGGAGGAGCTCAAAAGCTACGCACACACACACACACACACACACACGCACACACACACACGCACACACACACACACACACACACACACACACACACACACACACACACACACACACACACACACACACACACACACACACACACACACACACACTGTTTTTATAATGGGGAATAAATGACCCTGAGTGCAGAGTGGATGGAGCTCTGGGGAGGATTTAATGATGCTGTGAATGTGGTCCCAAGCAGAAAATGAGAAACTAAATAATTAAAACTAACTTTATTTTGGAAATATGTGATTTTTAAAGGTGCACTATGTAACTTTTCTGGAGGAGGGATCGCCACATGTTTGGCTCATTGGAAATGTTATTACTTTGCCTGGAATGTTTCCAGTATGTCATCAAGCAGTAACTTAACCACCATCTCCAAAGAGGCAAACAGGTGATACCAACAGTCCAAGTTACCGACGTGTCAGATCTGTGGAGAGGCAAGTCTGCTCTCAGAAAGAATGCTTTTCAAAGTATTTTTGAGCAATAAAAACACATGTAACTGAATAAATGCAAGATATAGATAAAGACATCCACTCAAGACATGCTGAATGGTAGTATCAATGTTAAAAGATCTTTTGGGGACAAGCAAAAATAACAATTCTATTTCTGTTTTTGACATGAAAGGCAGAGTTTACCGTAAAATTTTAAATACCGTTTTAATGAGAAAAGTTCATTGTTTAACTGCGTCCCTGACTGTGTGTTTACGACTTTTCCTAATTACTCTAAATTGAAGTTGTAAATCCGCTCATTTATTTTACGGTTTCTGTTGCTAAATTATAAACACATCCTAGAGACATTGTAAAATTTGAAGTTTAATTTTAGTCTCAGTTTGTGGTGTAGTGCAGTAGACAGGCCTTTAGTTTAGACTGTTGTTTGGCTTAAAAGTTACATAATGTGGCTTTAATTAAGGAGTTAAGTCTAGGGTATTAAGTAGTTACTAAGCCTGAATATTTCTTAATAAACCTACAGGTACCATATTCTCAATTTTCTGATGTATGTTATGTTCTTTCCTCATCAGAAACATACCTGGAGTTATGTTTTGTTTTACACACACATACACAAAATCGCTGCAAATTTAGGCTGAGTTCTTCTCTTTCTTATTTTTCTTACTGATCATTGGCAAATAGAAATGACTCAACTGTGCAGCCCATGTTTACAATAGTTTTGCAACTGTAATTTACCTCACCTCGTACCTCATAGAAACTCACAGACTTCATTTTGTCCTTATTTTCTGCATAAATATATTTGACTTAAACCAGAAGAGGTAGTCCCCATTCATCTTAAAGAGGCACATTGAGATTCAGTGCAGTTTTTAAACAGCTCCAGATCAATACGTCCACAGACAGTGACAGGAGCGGCCCTGTCTTCAAACTGCAGCTCATTTAGGCTCAGTCACAAATCAATATCAAACACACTACAACACAGTCTAAGATAACAATGTGTATGTATGTCTCTTTGTGTAAGCCTGTATCATGCCTCTTAATATCAGTATCATATTATTAACTTGTGTTTTTTCTGAACTTTCGAATAGTCATATAAATACTAAATGTACCTTAAAAACAATGTATCCTCTTTTTACAGATTTAAAAAAAAAAAAAGCTAGTAAAAAGTGTACTGTACAACTTTTCAGGTGGAAGAATATTCCATGGTATGACATTAAACAAATTTATCTAGCATTTATTCATTATATGTGCTTCTATTGCTGTGAATAGGGACGACTCTCCACAGATCTGAATAGTAAAGTAGTGCAGTGCTGTAACCTGCTCATCTCCCTCGTAATAGATAGGTTTAATCTATATTGCGGAACATTCTAGCCAAAGCAATAACATTTCCATAGAGACAAACAGGTGGCGGACCCTCCACTTGAAATGTTACACACCTTTAAATTTAAATTTTCAAGTTTACAGCGGTCCAAACATATTCCTCTCTTCCCTGGCATAGCATAATAATTATTTGCAATAACAACTAGCATGCTTACAGCGCACCAGCCTTACTTCCATGTTTCACGGATGATATAAATGACAGCACGCAACAGTCTCATTTAACCCTAAGAGCTGCTTCAACAATATATTATCTCTACATCTTTTCTATGTTTTTTCAGGATGATTATTGAGTCAAATCATTGTAGAGCTTAAAGATGCACTATATAACATTTCTGGTGGTGAGTCAGCCACTTTTGTGTCCATGGAGATCAACAGCAGCATCTATCACTAATGAAAGTTGAATAATGTGACCAAACCAAGATACAAGTCACATCTGTGGAGAGGAGATCCTGCATGTTTCACTTTGCTCTCACCAACAATAATATTTAGGGAAGTGAATGGATGATTGAAGAGTTATTTTCTATTTAGAGCATGCTATGATAAATATTGCTTCTTCATGTTTTTTATAAACTTACATATTGGGAGCTCGTATCTGGCCAATAGTTGTTTACAACAAAGCCAGAGCTATTTGTGGGATATATTTGTCTGTGATTTGTCCATCTGCTGATGAGGCCTGCTGTCATAGTTCACTGGCCCCAGTCTGTTTCACATGAGGAGGCCGTGTCCTGAGCTGTGGGGGGCGCCGCCGTGTGGAAGGCTTCCACTGGAAGCACAGACAGGCGGTGCTGCAGAGATCATTGGTCCCATCACATCCATGAACACCTGCTGTGATCCAAAGGAGGAGGGAGGAGGGAGGAGAGAGGAGGGAGGAAGGAGGGACACTGTTCACTGATTTAGAAACAGCACCAACATGGTCAGTGCAGGAGAGATAGGGTCCACACTGAAATATTTTTATTTTCAAAAACTGCTAAATTTCCAATTATTTAACTCTACAAAAACAGGCATTTATTAACAAGGACAGCATATGCTTACTTTGTATAATATACCAGAGTAAGCCAAGAGATTTATTACTAACTAATTAAAGATGCTTTATGTAACTTCTCTGGTGGAAAACCTGTCACCTGCTTGTCTCCATGGAGATATTATTGCTTTGCCCTAGTATATTCCACACCACAGCAGTAAATATATGTGTATCTCCATGAAGATAAGCAGGTGATGTCACCAAGCCAATTTACAGGTCCCGTCTATGGAGAGGCACCCCTGCTGACAATAAGAAAGAAAGTTTTTACTGGTATTTTTAGCAATAAAAAACCAAACCTGCACTTGGGTCAGAATAGAGTTTAATGCCATGATACCCCCCCACCAGAAAAGCTACATAGTGGACCTTAAAAAACAAAACCAACATACATCTGTACAAGATGAGGCCCTGTGCCAATTTCTTTCCATGGATTTGTGCAAAATTTGCCCCAGTACAGATATATTGTATAAACTCTTGAGGTCAAAATACTTCATTTGTGTATTGTCTGAATCTAATTATAAAGCACTTTATTGTCAGACAATCAGGAAGTACACCGTTAACATGCTAGTGTCATTAGCATTGCTGTGATGCCAAAACTCATAAAACTCATGAACACGTTGTGGTGAATAATTAGGATGCGCATAATGCATAAGGTAAGTGAGGAATAACTTTGGACCATGGTAAACTCTTTAAAATTAACTAGTCTTGTTTTTCATGTTTTTAAGACAGTAAAAATCAGGTCCAGCGCCTTTATCTTTCCAAGTCCTCGGGTTATTGTTTCTGTTTTGTCACGTTTACAGCTGCTTGTCATTAAACCCCATTGTCTCGTCTCTTCTTCACAAACAGTGTCCAGCTGTGTCTTCCTTTGTCGTGAATCAAACTGAGCTAAAATTATCCTCCACCACTCACCAGAACTTTAACTTTATCTGAGGGTGTGACCACCCAACAACCTCCAGGAACAAACAATTCAACTGGGGGACTTTTTATTCATTCACTTCCACATTTTTGGCTAGTTAGTATTAAAGGTCCTAAATTACACAAAATTTGATTCTTGTGAGCTTTAAGCCGTGTTGTTACCTCCCTAAAAACATACCCAGAGTTGTGTTTTCTTTTATTCACACGTTTTTCAGTAGAGATAGGAAATTCTAAGACTGAAATCATTTCATGTTTCTAGTATAGATGTATAGGTGTTTAAAAACACAGTGGAGCACTTCCTGTATTGCCACATGACAACACAAGGTGGAACAGTGTTTTAGTTTGAGAGAAGAAGTCGTTTTAAATATGCAGGATTTGTGTGTAAAGCATGTGCAAATGAAAAAAAAAAACACAACTCCAGATATGTTTGTGATGAGGAACATTATAACATAGATCAGGAATTGCATAATATGGGCTTTAAACTATGACATATATACCTCATAATTTCACATTCATGTATTCATTGTAAACTGCTAGAAAGGCTTAGTAATAGAAATAGAACCTTTGACCTCAAAGCAGCAAAACTGATGAATTTTCACGTCTCAAGCTGATTTTATTGTTGAAAAAGTCTACATAAAAATATGAAACCTGTATGAGTCTGAATGTTTTTTGAATTGCAGGTAAGTACAGTACAGAAGACAGGTATAGGATACTGAACTTTTCTGAACTTTTCTACGTTTACTTAAACATGCATGAATCAATCAAAACACAAATTAGCTAATGATGAGGAAACACACGGATAATAATGGATGAAAGCTCATAAAAGTCGCTTTTACAAATTATGTCCCCCTATAAAAGAAATGCACATAATAATAATTCAGCAGACTGAAGGGGAATGGAGCTATGAAGATTTCACAAGCCTCAAACTTCCAAAGCAGATGTTGTTGTGCCCTTGGGCAAGAAACTGTTGCCACATTTGTATTCTTAGTATCATAGTGTTCAGTAGTTTAAAAAGTAAACTGTTTTTCTGTTAACACTTTATACTTGTTAACAGTAGGCCTGTCTTTATTATAATTATTATATCCACTTATCGTTCATGAAAGCTGGACCAATATGTTTTGGGGCTCAAAATTCATCATGTGTACATTTTCTTCATAAAAGTGGGGAGATTTGGGGTACTTTATTTGTAATACAATAAGATTTAAGCTGTAGAGGGTTGAATAACTAACTTCTATGGCTAATTATTGGTTCCTTCTGCCATTTATTTGCTGCAGCTCATGCCACTTAATAATACATCATATTTAGAGATGGTTTACTGGGATTATCATGCATTATTGTTATTGTATGGAGTTGAAAAACACAATGGAACACTTCCTGTATTATCACATGATATCACAAAGTGGAACAAGGTGTACATTTAAGAGAAGAACATAGCCTTTATTTTTTTTGAAGAGATTGTGTGTTAAACATGTGTAATGAACCAAAACACAACTCCAGGTATGTCTGTGATGAGGAAACAACATTAAAGTTTAGATCATCATCAGAAAGTGTAATATGGGCCTTTAGCTTGTTTCTTGTTCATTTACCAATTGAACTGAGGCAAACACACTTTCAGGTTTGGTATTGGTGGGAATTTGTTTTGTAAATAGGAATTAACAATAACAACATAACAAATACACAGATATTAAAGCTTATTACAGCCTTAGTAGTTCAAAAACAGTATTATCTTGTGTTTGTGCCCCGCCCTCGCTCCAGACTGGACAGGGGCAGGAAGGAGCAGATCGGCGCTGTTCCTTTTTTAAACGTCGTATTGTTTTTTTTGTTTTTCCTTGAGACGCCTCAGACATTTTCACGCATAAACAGGAGACACAGAGACAGGGACTTTACAGGGACAGTTGAGACACAACTGTAAACACAAGGAAATATAAGGCTGGAGAACATGAGATGATGACATGAGCTATGTTTTGATGGTTCTTGATGGTCCATATACCCCATCCTTATAATGGCTGGTTGATTAAAGAGCCCATATTATATTATATTCTGGTCTATGTTCTAATGTTGTTTCATCACAAACAGACCTAGAGTTGTGTTTTGTTTCATAGGTCTTTAACACACAAACAAATTTAGGCTGAGTTCTTCTCTCAAACTGAAAACACTCTGTCCCACCTTGTGCTGTGGTAATACAGGAAGTGCTCCACTGTATTTTTAAACTCCATACACCTTCACTAGAATCATTTACATATTTTCAGCTTTAGAACTGCCAACTCTGCCAAACTACCACTTCATGACATCACAAATCAGTACAGGGCAGTTTGTCGTTGGGAGATGTAGACAGCCTGATAAAGCAGGGTTACTCAAACTTGTGAATGAAACAAAACACAACACCAGGCATGTTTTTGATGAGGTAACAATAAGCATAAAGTCAACATTGCATAATAAGGGACCTTTAAACACTTATTTTTCCCTGTGAAATTTACATCTGGAGACAGCACGTCACCTGCTTAGCACCATGGAAATAGAAAGTTAAAACCATACTTTGGAACATTCGCCATAGATAAAGATACATTTTATGCCATACTCTGGAATATTATAACCAAAGAAACAACATTTCCATGGAAACGAGCAGGAGGAGGCTTTCCTCCAGGGCAAATAGGAGTCAGGTTTGTGGAGATGCAAGCCCGCTGACAGAAAGGACAAAAGATTTTCAGTGCAAAAACTGAAAAAAACAAAAACAAAAAAACAAACCAAACCAAACCAAAAACATATTTTTAGATAAAGTTAGTTAAATTAAATATTTATTTACAGTGTACACATTTCTTCTCCATTATTTTCATGTGAAAAAATAAGAAATAATTCATATAAATTGGTACACTATAACTTGGTGTAAATATGCCATACTCTCTGATCCTTAATCTGCATAATCTATAACAATACAACACTAAAATCTGATTTGACTCATTTAAACACTTTTCATTCACCTGATTCATGTTTGTGACTGTACTTCCCTTTGACCCAAACTCCATCCTCTTCCTCCTTAGATTTGTTTGTTTTTATTTCCTCCACAGCTCACCTTCCTCCTCTTTATCCATTCAGATGAAAACATGATTATTTCACTGACAAAATGGGGTCAAACCTGCAGTGTAATGTTTAGTAATGAGCTGAATCAAATACCTCTACAGAACAAGAAACAGGGAAAAATCTCATGGGACCTTATTACTGTGAGGTGGAAGAGATAAGCAACTGTGTCAGAATGGTGAATGTCATTTTCTAATTCCAGTTAAGGCATGGCTAAATTAATTGCGTTCTTTTATTTCAAAACAGATAATGCATGCCTTTTTTATTAGGATATGAATGATACACGACTATACAAACTTTTCTGTTCTATTCGTTTTCCTGAATAAAGTTACGTATCTCCATGAAGAAAAGCAGATGATGCAACCAAGCTAAGTTACAGGCCACGTCAATGGAGAGGCGAGCCTGTATACAGTAAGAAAAATGTTTTTTTAAAGGTCCTATATTACACAAAACTGACTCTTGTGAGCTTTTGGCCATGTTATAATGTGGTTACCACCTCAAAAACATACCTGAAATTACATTTTGCTTTATTGCTGTCTACATCTCCAAATCTTAAAATGACATCTTGTTAAAATGACATCATGTGATGTCATGAAGCAATAGTTTTTGAGATAACAGCTACCTTTTACTGTTAGTTTAGTAGAGATAGATATATAGATAGATAATGCAGGAAATTATGGCATTCAAGAAAATAGTGGTGGTCTGTATTACCACATGACATCACAAGGTAGAAGAGAGTGAAGAGCCTAAATATGAAGATTTTGTGTTAAACATGCAAATGAAACATAACACAACTCCAGGTCTGTTTTTGCTGAGGAGACAACATTATAAAAGACATCAGAAAATAACATAATCTGGGCTCTTTAATTTTTCTTTTTTTTTTCAATAAAATCAAAATGCCTGTAATTGGCTGTATTACCTAAATGACTTGGTTGAGGTTCAGTTATCGCACAAAAAGTGAACTGACTGTAAAATGTGCATAAATATCAGCTAAACTTGGAAGATTACCCTTCAAAATTCTTTTCTTTTTGTTTTTAATCAGCTCTATTTTGCAGCTATTTAAAATACTTTTTTCTACTATAGGCTAAATACACAAAATTTGAATTTTACATACCTCCAAACCAACAATTTCATGTAGACATTTTTTGTTATATTTCCCACCTCTTGTGTACTTATTTTTTGTCTCATTTTTGAAGACATGGCACAAACCGTGCCAAAACCGGTCCAAAGCATTGACGGATTTGGGGATTTCCTTGTGTTACATTAGATTGACTTTGACCTCATGGTGTAACGAAATGTAATGAACATGGTAGAAAGCTTTTACCACGAGCCCAGTCCCCAAATATTGTGATTTAACTTCTAATCTAAAATCATATCTCTAATGTAACCTCTATTGATTTTAATCCTGTGTGGTCTTGTGTGTACACTTGGCTGCGCATGTTTAGTAGTTTCCATAAATCTTGTCTAGCTGAGTGGTCATGGAAATAGCTCAAAGTAGGAGCCACACACAGGGGTTAAATGTGAGGGTTTGGTCCATAAACTGTGGAGGATGTGAAGCAGGAAGCAGAGAGAGCAGGTTCCTGTTATGTAGAGACAGACTGCAGCAAACAAGGACAGGAAGACCCATCACAAACAAGTCTATTCAATGACACTTTATGGGACAATACTGTATACTAGTCTGTGTACAGTCAGTGATTCAAGGTGCACTATGTAACTTTTCTGGTGGAGGATCAGTCACCTGCTTCTGCCTCCATGGTGAGGTCATTGGTCCCCCAAGAACATTCCGTGGTGTCCAGCTCCATGGAGATCTGTGGAAAGTAGAGGATGCTCAGAGTAAGGATTCATGTTTTTCAAGTTATGAAACACCTGTATTTGAATAAATGCAAGATAGATAAGTTTAATGTCATGATGTGGAACATTCAAGGCAAAGAAATCTCCATGGATACAATTGTGAAAACAAGCCAGAACAAGTACCTATGGCCTACATGTATTTCCAAGATATTTTTTTCCAATTTAGAAACACCTGCAGCTGAATAAACAGAAATGTTTAATGCCATAATAACTTTGTCAAACTTTATTGATCCCCAAAAGAATTTATTTGAAGATTTCAGGCGAAGAAAATCATGTACATAGTGACAAGCAGGTATTGGCGGGTTTCAGATGACATCACAGCATTCTGTAGTTCAATATTAATGAATACAGATGGGGGCAGCTAAAATTAATAATGTTAAAATGTAAAATGATGTTGCAATATAGTGAATTTTTCTTCTTTTTCTTCTTCTTATTAATTTCTTTTATTTATTTATTTATTTATTTTTAAGTCTAAAAAAACCCATAAAACTACATTTACCAGTTTACCAGTTTCCAAACTTTCTAATATTTTCCAAAGAGCGTAAATTTTGTAGCCTAACACTAAATCAGCATAAACATATGTCTAAATTTACCGTATTTCCTACGTTCGTCGACTCACCTGCTGCTCCCGCTGTGATGTTGTCGACCTGGACCTCCGCCATTGTGTTTCCAGTCTGGCCCCGGCTCTGGACCCGGAGGAGGAGGGGGAGGAGGGAGGGCGCGAGGCGAGCGATCAGCTGAGCAGCCCCCCCTCCAGCTCACCCGCAGTCACGGAGGGCGCGAGGAGGAGCTGGAGCCGTTTGTAGTGACACTCCTTTTGAACGCGAGCAGAGGTGATGTGAGCCAAATGTGAGAGAGCGACTTTATTCAACACTACACGTGGATCTGAGCGTTTGCGGACGACATGAGAGAGACGACAGACTCAAAATGAACTCCGGTAAGATTTGGATTTTGACCTTCTTTTTCTCCTAGGCTATTTCCCCGTGAATTTAGGCTATCAATCAAAAACAGATAGACTACATGTAATAACTACAGGTTAAACTGGTTTGCTAATAAATTTGTGCTTCCTCCGGAAGTCCATTTACGCAAGGTTAAACTCAAGTCATAGGCAACAAATTTGAGACCCAATAAAACTATTAAAAAGTGTGTTAAGAAAAACCATACATTCTTGCTCAAGGTGAATGTAACTTGTAATTTCAACATGTGTACAAAGATATGCTATGTTTTTGTTCTGTAAGTCAATAGCCTACACCAACATTTAAAGATCATTTAGGTTGCTGTAATTGTTATTAAAGTTTCACCAAGTAACTTTTTGGATGGATGGTCCACCACCTGTCTTCATGGAGATATATACTAAGTAGGGTATTTTTTCCAATAAAAAAACGCTTGTGAGTGAATTAATGGCAGGTATAATTCCATACTGTGGATACTTCCAGGCAACACAGTAGCATCTCCATAGAAAAAAAAAGATAAGAAAAGTTAAATAGTGCATCTTTAACTGTGGTTAAGTTAAGTATGATAAAGTTAAGATAAAGCTAACCGTCATAACCTGGTAAACTTGATATATCTACAGAATGATGGTCCACTTGATAATTAGATCATCTTATTATGAGAATATGACCCTTTAATTCATTTGTTCGTTATTGTGAGTAATTTTGAGCGTTGCCCTTTTACTGAAGCCTCTATTCTTTTCTGGTCCATAAAAGCAGCCGAGTGCTCTGTCCAACTTCAATCGCAGGAAGTGAGTCAGGGAAATCCCTAAATGTAATGTATTTTTTTTAGCTTGGACAATGGGACACATAAATATGAAAACATGCCTATATGAGGTTAAAATTATGCTGGATTAGACTGTATATGGTGATAAAACTATTCAAATCACCTTGGGACAGTTTAAATTTAGTAAAATAACATGTTTTAACATAATGAAACAGGACTGGTTCACTTATATGTCAGGGGCAGCAGGTGGTAGTGGCTTATTCCAACTATGGACTTTGAATGTTAATATAGGCCTATAATTAGCCCATGTATGTGCAAACTAGTGATTATCCAAAACTAGAGACCTCAGAACTAAGCCAATACTAGAACCATGTCTTGAGTTAATCATGACTAACCAAATTAAACTTACTAAACAAAACTACCAGTAAATCCAATCTAGGATACTTGTACGTTAGCCAAAACTGCAATGGCAAACCCAGGACTAGTTTATAAATATAACCATTTCCAAGCCAGGATTAAACTTGGACTAAACCAGGCACGAGTGACCTTAAAGCTATTTTAAAATATCACTATACTCTACAACTTTTCTGGTTAAGTGCACACTACCTGCTTGCGTCCATGGAGATGATATTGTTTGGCCTAGAATGTTCCACAGTGTGGCATTGAACTTACTTTCTCCACCAGACAAAGTTACAGGTCAGATCTGTGAAGGGATGACCCCACTAACAGTAAGATACATGTTTTTGAACAGTAAAAACACCTGTAATAAAATTTAAATGGTCAAAATGATTTATGTTTATAGGAGACAAGGAGCCACACGTAAAGTTACACATTACAAAGACAAAATCAACTAATCTGGTTCAAATTGGGACTAAACAAAAGGTTAACAAAACATCACTAAAACCAAGACTAAATTCATAGGTACTGTTTAATGCCATATTATGGAACATTCCAGGCAAAGCAAAAATATCTCCATGAAGACGAGCAGCTACCAGGAAGGTTACACAGTACACTTTTAAAATACTTAATATGTGGTTCAAATTGGGACTAAGCAATGATAAATAGTACATAACCAAAACCTACATTAAATTCTTTGGCACTGGTTAATGCCAGTGCCATACTGTGGAACATTTCAGGCAAAGCAATAACATCTCCATGGAGACAAGAAGCCATCAGAAAAGTTATGGAGAACACCTTTAAATGACCTTATCAAGACCTAATCAAGACTATGTAAAAATGAACAATTCCAATTTATCTTGGACTAAACCAGGTCTAAATCAGCATATCAAGTCTATGTAAACGGACATAAATATTAGCATTGGACTTATTAAACTTGAACTGAATCTATTTCTTACCCAGGTGTAACAACCCTAAACCTCTCAGTCTAAACAACTGAGACACAATACAAGTGACCTTAAGCTATTTTAAAGCCCACAATCTTACAGTTTCCTTTTTCCTGTTGTTGTTTCAGACTGGTCCAAGCCTCCTCCAGTGCTCAGCTCACACTCCCCGCTCATGTCTTCAACTCGGGGTCCCAAACCATCTGTCGCCCCTAAACCCAGAAAACTCTTCCATAATGGGATGCCACCAGAACTGCCAAACCAGGTTGGCTACCCTAACGGCAGCTTGAAATGTAACTTTATCGACAATGGGAATGTTCTCAAAATGCAAGATGTTGTGCAAATCGTCTTGAAGAATGGTGACGAAAACAAAAGAAAAATTGATGAAGATTGGAGATTGAGTACTTTGACTGAAAAGACGGATTCGCTGGAGACTTTGGATACAGTTGAAGAAGTTGATTCGACTGAGGATGTTGTTGAGGTGGATGTTTACGATGGAGGTGAAGCAATGGCCGACACAGATGGGATTTCAATGGGAGATATTTCGGTGAATAGTATTGGCCTAGCGTCAGAGGACAAAATGGAAGACATGAAGGATTCAAATACAGATTGCAATCAAATGAAAGCTGTTTTAAGAAAAGATTTGAGCCCCACGAACAATACTGCATCACCAAAACTTAAACCTTTCAAATTCCATAAAAATGTCTATACGCAAAAACAGTGCAATGAAGAACAAAACAGTCCGGATTTGAAACTTGAGACTGACAATTTGAATGTGGATAGCAACAAATTAGCACAGGTTATTGGTAAAAATTTTAACATAACGAACAACAATGCGTCACCCAAGGTGGTCCAGGTTAACATTGAAAGAATTGGTTCTTTCAACTGTCAGAAAAATGCATATGGAAAAATGGTGGCTATGCAATGCAATGTCAAGGAAGAAGAACCTGAATATGTATTTCCATCCAAACTTGAAATTGGAGACTCAAATTCAAATTGCAATCAACTAGAAAACATGAGCAAAGATTTGAACTTAAAGAATAACAATACATCACCAAAGCTTGTGTCTGTTAACATTGACAGAGTTGGTTCATTCAAACTTCATAAAAACCCTTACAGGAATTCGATGGGAGGAGGTATAGATGAATCAGACTATGTTTTGTCTGAAGAGTATGTTGAGATTGGTAGCAAAGATAAAACCAGTGATTCAAACACATTTTGCACATGCCCGGACAAGAATTTTGGGATAGATAAGCAACAGAAAGCACCCATATTTGAGCATTGTTCAAATAGTCCAGATTGCCAGCCAAGATTCAGGCTTGTATCCATTTCAAAAGCAAGGGAGACACAGCTATCATCGTCACTGTCTGAGCTGCTCTTTCCAAGCGACTTATTCGACAAACTGGACTCTCCGATCGCCCCTTTCGACTTGGATTTTAACGAAGACCACGTTTACGATACACCGGGACGCAAGACTTCAATAGGAGCACGAACTGGATCAATGTCACAAAGGAGTAGTGATTTAAGAAGCTACAAAAGCGGTATTGTTGGACATAGTGGTAGCCCGATGCTAGTGAGACATGCAGGATATCAAAAACCTCATTATTTACCATTATACCCAAGATCTTTGTCAATGGAGGGACAGGAGATGCAAGGTTCCCCAATGCGAAATCGTGCAATGTTTGCAAATTTTAGCCAAAATTCACCTCTCTCCACACCAACTTCAGTAGTGGAGATCCCGCCTCCATTCGAGCTAGCGTACATCACCAAAAAGCCGATAACAAAAAGTTCACCTTCGCTACTTATTGAAACTGACCCTTCTGAGAAAAATAAAAAGAAGAAATCTTCCTTGAAACGATTTTTGATGTTGAAATTTAAAAGGAAAGGTGACAACAAGCAACCTGCAATTTCGCCTACCAGTAGATTGACAGATTTGGATACACATAGCTTGACCAGTTCGCCAAATCTGAACTCAAGAAGTCAACAGCAAGAGCCAGCTTTCTTACATTATGATAGTAAGAAAAAAGGTGGTTCGGTGTCTTTTTTGAATCGTAGCATTGTCAGAGTTGAGTCATTCAATGATCGCTCCCATGTCCCTTTTGCACCTCTTCCTCTCACTAAACCTCGGTCAATTTCATTTCCAATCACAGACAATTCGGATTACGAAAATGTCCCAGCGATAAATTCGGATTATGAGAACGTTCAGGTCCCACAGAGGAGGCCCATGAAGCAGTTTCCCTTCACTGAGTATTTTGAACGGTCTAACCGACAAAAGACGACAGCGAACGACACAGACGGATATGTGGACATGAGCAGCCTGCCAGGGTTTGAGAAAAAAGTGCATCCTCCACAAGAAGAAACTGAAAGGTAAGGTAGAAAAGGTAAAAAATGGTTGTGAGTTCATTGCCTGGAAAGTTCCACAATAAAGCATTAAAGGTGCTATATGTCTTAATAAGGTGAAAAAATAGCTAATCTTTTTACTAGAACTAAACCGGTTTGCAGTTGTCCAAATGCAAACAAACTGTTCATAAACTGTAGTGTTACATAAATGTGTACTGCAGTCATAAATCATGCAATACAGTACAATATGTGTAAGGTAGTTCTTCGTTGCACTTCCCCTCAAAGTATTAATTGCATTTAAGGCACATGAATAAACAACAACAGTAAGCCATATGTATTTGTATGCATTCTTTATTTTTTTTTTTACAAATTATTGCATTTTAGTGCATTTCAAAGAAAATGCTCTTTCTTTTGAAATGCAGTGTTGGGCAATAGAAAGTGAATGCCCTCCTCAGCCTGGAGAGGCAGTGGGTTTGGTCAGACTTAGGGCAGTGGTAGAAGGCTCTCAGTTCAGTATTCAGATGGGTCACAACAGCTGCTTCAAAAGCAGCAGTGTCTGGAGCATGAGGAGCACTCAGGAAGGCACCAGCGGAGCCATACTCCACTTTCAGATGCTTGGCTGCTTTTTTGCCGGTTATCTGTAAATGTTTAAAACTGATCTCACAACAAGATGATCTCTCTATGCAGCTCAAGAGCCATACGATACCAGTCATCTTTTGACCCATCCATTTTAAGTACATTTTAGACCAAAGCTTGTGTCAGGATGAACAGCACTAGTTGCCCACTACAGGGTGCAGGTTGGACCTCAGGTAGAGTGTTGGAGTTTGGTGCACTAACTGGCTCAGCATTAGCCATATGCTCAACAATTGTTTCTTTGGTATGGAGCACTGCAGAGGTTTTGTTGGGCTCGAGGTTTTTCAGATCAGTGGTCATTTTGTTTTTTTGTGGTTTGACCACTGCTGGGCTGACTTCCCTCTGATTCTCTGGTCCATCTATAGTTTCAGTCAAAGCATCAGTCTTCAGACATCATTTTCAGACTCCACTTGGTGTGTGGTGGTTTGTTTTGGTTCATACCACTCTATGATGCCATTGTTCTCGTTAATAAGCATAATGAAGGTCAACTTAGACAGAATTTCTGCAGGCAGTACTTGTAAATTCCCTGATGGGGACTTCACATCCACCTTGTTAGGGTCAGCATTTGCATTGACCTGTGATCAGGTGATTGCTGTTGGATTAGTATAGGTCAGAGAAAATCTTGTGGAAATTCAGATATTTCTTCATTTTCCAATGGCCTATATACGTATATAAATGTCCCATGTGAGAGAAGGGCTGGTGATTTAAGAGAGCGAATACGGCTGCCAAGTATTAATAATGAACAAATCCAGTCTAAAGCAATTTATGTACTTTGGAAGACACTTTATATCCAAGACATTTTAACTATCAAATCGCAAAAGAACTACAGATGAAGCAGGACTAAATAGGGACAAAACCTTGGGCTAAACCATTTACATCAAGAGCACATTTTTCACATTTGTTGAACATAGTTAGCAATTTTGTATCACCCTAATTGCTTTAATTTACTCTTTTAGCACAAATTAATTCAATTAAATATTGCTGTTAGAATTACCAGTTAATGTCTAGTTTTAGCCATTATTGTGTTTATCATGTGGAGCGTCTCATGTCTTGAAGTCTAAAAGTGCTGTTTGTGCCTCCCTAAAGTAGCAGAGCATATTGCTGATGGTCATTGCCACATTTACACAGATTGCTGCAGTTTTCTATTTGTGTGGAGTTAACTAAGCTCCCTGCAAAGAGGATTTACAAGTGTTCAGGCTCTGATGAGGTGAGGGAGGAGTGCATTGAACCCACGCTGAGATATAGGGCGCTGGAGAGTGTTAATGACTCCCAAACTTTACAGTGAGTGCACACCCCAAGGTAACTTTAGACTGTGAAAGTTGTGTTCATGTTCAAGAATTTGATGTCAGATGGAGGGCAGGGGCCTTTTCATGGATTTTTATCTTCCCGTTAGATGCAACATTTTGAGGACTTTTTCCCATTTTAAAAATATTATATTTTGTTTTAAATTAATTTATCTAATTTGTCATCATTCTGCAACCCATCTATGAGAGATTTTTATTTTTATTTTTTTTAAATAAATGCGAGTCCTTTCCACTAACAGCAATCATGTCTTTGGGGCTGAGTAATGGCACCTTTTTAAAGAAAAAGAAATTTCACTTTTTTTCTGACTGAGAAAACATTGAAGAGTTCAAAAGCAGATATGTACCGTGAATTAAAACAATATAAGCAGCCCTTGAGGTCAAAAGAAATTTGCTATGTGCTGTGTGCATTTAATTATACTTTTACTGTCCATTAAGCAGGAAGTGCACAATAGCATGCTAGCTGTTGTTAGCTTTACTGACATGACAAAATTCTGCACTGGTCTCTGAATAATTAAGATATTTGGAATGCATAAGGTAGGTGAGGAATACCTTTAGACAAATCATTTAAAATGGACTGGCACTTTTAATAATCAATTTATAATTGTAGCTTTTTGCCACATAGCACATAGATGTGGTAAATAAAAAGATCTTGCACAGCGGAGCGTTTGAACCCATGAGCCCTCCTGCTCTGGTACATGTGGAGTGTAATGCAGTGTGCTGTGAATGCAAAGATGGTATCTGCCTGTGGTTTGTGTCATTGCAGAAGAACGATGAGTACAAAACCACCTCACTATTAATCACCTGAGAGTCAGCCTGGACCTACCACTACCACTACAATAAGAGGGAGGGGGCAATGGGGATAGAGAGAAAGATTAGAGAGAGCGAAGGAATGCAAAAGGAAAGAGAGATGGGGAGGGAGTGAGAAGAGAGGAAGAGGGGCAGAGGAGAGTGATAGATGAGATAGAGGTAGAAAGGATAGAAGGAGAGGAATAGATAGAAAGAAGAAAGAAAGAGATGGGTTGGAGAAGGTGGAGAGAGGGGGAGAAGGAGATAAGATACGGATAGAGAGGGAGAGGAGAGAAGAAGAGGGAGCGAGAGTAGAGGGAAAAGAGGATAGGAGAGAAGAACAGGGGACAGGGACACAGAGGAGAGGAAGAGGAAGAATGAATGGAGAGAGAAGGAGAAAGATAGAGCAGAGGGAGAGGAGGGAGAGGTGGACCAAGGCAGGGCTGTGTACAGCTAAACCATATGTCTGCATATCAATTCACAAGAGCAATGAGACAATTTTTTATTGAAGCTGAGGTAATTTTTACCTACAGTGAAAAAGGATTTAAAACAACTGTATTATGGTATTATTTTTTGTTGACTAAGTAAACTACGTGTAGTGTTGTATTTAAATTGATCAAGCCATTAGATGGAATTGCACAAATTTAACCACAAGGAATTAACTCAAATAATTATCTGATATAATCCATAATATATATTTTGGAACACTTTTGGAGTCATTTCTGATATAAAATGGTACATGGAAGTATGAAAGTGTGGATTACTTAATACAGTTGCAGAAACAATTTTCCTATTCAACTGATTCTAATTAGTTGTATAATTTGGAACTAGAGCCTAAAGGGACAGTATTATTGCACACTTTATTGCTGTGTTCTCCAGCAAATTCTTGTCAATAAATGTGAGATTAAATTAATTCACTAAATCTAGGACAAGACCAAGATTAACAGAACTAAACTATGGCTTCCAGGACTATAACAGAACTAAACCAGAACTATAACAGGACTATACCAGGACGAAACCAAATTAGAACTAATTCATTACCAAACCAATCTTAAACCAGGACCATCACATTATTGCATGCCATTCCTTCTCAACTCTACAAAACAAATAATCCCTGTAATAAAAAACATGAAACAAAATGAACTCTCTAAATCTCTTCTTCTTGCCTCTGGTCATCCATATGCAGAGAGTGTGACAGTGGCTGTGATCTAACACTGTAATAATATAGGAATCTGTGCATGTCTTTGGCGCCTTGTTTTGCATATCACGTTCCAAGATAGTGCACGCTAATGATCCGTGTAGCCTGAATGTGCTGGATGCAGAGAAAAGAATTGAGTCCATATGCTGTTCTTATGTAGCTAATTCCTATCTCAGTAGGGCTGGGTCCATTGTAAAACATGCCACAAAAGGAATGCATCTTTATTGTAACTTTAAGCTTTTATTCTCACACCTCCCACAGCGTTGAAGAGATTAGCATTGTCAGTTAGTGCCACAGAGAAGACTGGAGAATGTTACGCTACACACTTAAGGTCAGGATGACACTGCAAGGACATGTTTAATAGACTCTGGTGGGGACATGTGTTTTTGAATAGCAGGGAGGGAGGGTTATATAGTCTTAAAGGTGCACTGTGTACTGATTTATATATTTACCTGTCCCTTGCTCTTTTTGCTTCTTATTTTTTTGAATTTATTATTACCATTTATATTTATATTCTCATCACAAACATACCTGCAGTTGAGTTTTGTTTCATTCGCACATGTTTAACACACAAACCCTGCATGTTCTTCTCTCAGGCAGAAAACACTCTGTTCCACCTTGTGATGCCATGCCACTTACAGAGTAAGTGCTCAATTTTTAAACTCCATATACCTTCACTAGAATCATTTGGATCATTTGCTCTGGAATTTCCAATCTCTACTGAAGTAAAGGTAAAAGATAGCTATTAACTTGAAAACTACTCTTTCATGACATCACAAGGTGGAACTTGCCATTTTGAGCTTTGGAGATATAGACAGACTAATAATGCAGGGTTACATGTTTGAATGAATTGAGTTTAATAAATTACAGCTGTTTTATTCCTGCATTTATTCTTGCATTGTTATTGTTGCTGGGTCGCCTCTCCACAGATCCGACCTAGCATAGTGGTATCACCTGCTTGTCTACATGGAGATGAAGAAGTTAAATGCTATACTGTGGAGCAATCCAGTCAAAGCAATCATGACAAGCAGGTACTCGCACACCAAAAAAGTTACATGGTGCATCTTTAATATAATGGGGATTGTGCCCCAGTACAGATATTCTGTAAAAGCAGCTCTAAAATGAGACTGTTGTGTGTTGTCTGCTTAAACTTTAAGCAGACAACACACAACAGTCTTTAAGCCTTAAAGCATTTTTATCATCTGTGAACCACAGAGTAGCATTGGCGCACTGTTAGCATACTAGTTGTTAGCATTATCCTGATGGCAAAACTCCGCACTGGCCTCATTGTGGTGTATAATTAGGATGTTAGTAATCTGAAAGGGAGGAACACATTTGGACTACTGCAAACTCTTTAAAATGAGCTAGATCTGTTTTTTGTGGGTTTAAGATGACATTGTAATACCTAAATAATTGCAGATTGACAATCACAATCTGTATTCAATAGACAGACAGCGAAAGAACACTGAAAATATGGGAAGAAGGGTGCAACATTTTTGAAGACTTTTTACCATTTACATAACATTTGCTATGGCTATGGCTAGTAGGGCTACAGCCTGCAACTAGTGATTAATCTACCCATATTGTTTTTTATAAACTGATATTTGATCAAACTGATCATTTTGAAAGACATGTGAATTTTGGATTTTTACTCAATTTGACCCAGGTGGTGCTAAAGTGATGCTACATGACCTTGGATTATAAGTAATATTATATATTCTATTTTGATTCTCTTTCTGTATTTCTCCCAGTGCCTACACAGAGGCGTACAACGTGTGCTCGGTAGCTGTTGCTCCAGTGACAGACGAAGAGCAGGGACCCACTTCAGACGAGGAGGGCTGCAACGCTGACAGCTCCTACCAAAGACAGGTCACTGGGGTCATGTGTTTAGACTCATTGAGTTAACTGGAGCAATAAAAAACAGATTTAAATCCATCCTTTGGGCAAATGCCCAAAAAGGTATCAACCAGTTTTTTGTTGTTTTCTCCTAGACTTAGACTCTTGACATAGTTCTAGACTTATACTTAGACTCTAAACATAAAAATGTTACTGAAAAAAAAAGTCACTCAAACAATAAATACAGAAATATAAACATAAAATGCAAAATGAAAAAAATATACTTTGACAACAATTAGGGCTCCTCATGTCCTGACAAAGAGTAAGGGCCACATCATTCTACCCTTGTAGAGCACCTGTACTGCGTTTTTAAAGACATTTTTTATGACCCAGCGAAGCTCTTACCTCTCCTCTTAATCTGAATTATTTAGCATTTTGAACCAAACCAGATTTTCATGAAAACATAATTTAGATGTGGGACCCCCACCCCCAGACTTCAAATTTGTATTGGCTTTCTTATAGATAGTAAGGCAACTTTGGCAAATATTTGATAACTGGTGCGTGGTCAATAATAATGTTGCTGACTGTCTGTATATGGTTGACAGCCTGATGGTCTCTCCAGAGCCTATTATGTGGCTAAAGAGCTGCTGGACACAGAGCGACAGTAAGTAACTATATTAATATAAATGAATTTATTGTGCCTAATTGTTATTTTTATTAATATTTTCACAGACATGTAAAACTCCTCAAGCTTCTTCATGATGTAAGTCACAACATTTTGTTTCCTTAAAGGTTCACTATATAACTTTTCTGTTTGAAGGTCTGCCACCTGCTTGTCTCCATGGAGATGTTATTGCTTTGCTTAGAATGTTCCATCTTATTTTGCAATTCTACCAATATTGTCATGAATGTTAGACAGTTAAGAATATTCCACAGTATGGCATTAAACACTTCTTTTTCTCTTCTTACAAGTTATAAGATGCATCTCTTTCACTGTGTATTCATATTGTATTTAACTGAAAAGAATGTTTATTGTCATATTATGGAACATTTCAGGCTAAGCAATAATATCAATAGCATGTCCATGGAGACTAGTGAGTGACCACTAAAAAAGTAACACAGTGGCCCTTTAACTGATTTTATCTGTTCTTGGTTTTGTGTCAGGACTTCCGTGAGGCGGTGCTGTCTGCGGTGGACTCAGATGGGCAGCCCGTGGTGCAGGAGGAGAGGCTCAGGGAGATTCTGATCGAGTTACCTGATGTCTACAGCCTTCACCACAGGATCCTGTCTGAGCTGGAGGGACGCATCCGACTGTGGTGAGAAAAAAACTAAATACAAATAACAAAGACTCAAATACAAACAGTAATTGAATAAAAATATAGCTTCATTTAGTAAACCATAAAAACATAGCCTACATCAAGTATTAAAAGTATATTTTTCTCTCTTCTCTATAAAGATTTTTTTTTAAATTTCAGTTAATTTAATTTTCGATTCCCTGCTTCGTCCTCTCCTTTCATTCACACATGAATTGAATTTAGTCTGTCTACATCTCCAAAGCTCAAAATGCTCTGTTTCCCCTTGTGATGTCATGAAGTGGTAGTTAATTAACAGGCAAGGCAAGGCAAGGCAAGCTTATTTGTATAGCACAATTTGTACACAAAGTAATTCAAAGTGCTTTACAGAATAAGAAATACATTAAAATCATAATAAAAACAAATCAAAACATAAATAATCATGAAGATTAAAATTAAAAAAGAGAGACATAAATTGGAGAGAAGAGTGCGGAATGAAAACCTTTCAGTTATATGCACAGTCAAAAAGAAATGTTTTGAGCCTGGATTTAAACAGCGTCACAGAAGAGGCCTGTCTCACATGTTCAGGAAGACTGTTCCAGGTTTTAGCTGCATGAACCTGAAACGCTGACTCCCCTTGTTTAGTCCTGACTCTGGGCACCAGCAGGAGGTCGGTCCCTGAGGTCCTCAGAGTGCGAGAGTGTTCATATGGCACTAACATGTCACAGATGTACTTTGGTGCTCGGCCATGGAGAGATTTGTACACAAGCAGAGCTGCTTTAAAGTCTATTCTCTGAGCCACAGGAAGCCAGTGCAGAGACCTGAGCACAGGACTTATGTGCTCGTACTTCCTAGTTCGAGTAAGGACCCGAGCTGCAGCGTTCTGGATGTTCTGCAGCTGTCTCACAGCTCGTTTGGAGAGACCAGTGAGCAGACCATTACAGTAGTCTAACCTACTGGAGACAAACGCATGGATAAGTTTCTCCATGTCTGCTTTAAACAGGAAACCTTTGATTTTTGCTATGTTTTTTAGATGGTAAAAGGCTGCAGATGTTATTGATTTGATGTGGCTGTTAAAGTTCAAGTCTGAGTCCATTATTACCCCTAGATTTCTTGCTTGATTTGAAGGTTTTAGAGAGAGAGACTGGAGGTGACTGCTGACACTGTCCCTTTGTTTCTGTGGACCAAACACTATGACTTCAGTCTTGTCAGAGTTTAGCTAGAGAAAGTTGTTTTGCATCCACACACTGATCTGTTGGATGCAGTGACAAAGTGAGTCCACTGGTCCATAGTCTCCTGCTGCCAGAGAGACATAGATCTGAGTGTCATCTGCATAATTGTGGTAGGACACATTATTGCTGCTTATTAACTGGCCTAATGGCAGCATGTAGAGATTGAACAACAGGGGGCCCAGGATTGACCCCTGAGGCACCCCACAGGTCAGGGCCATGTGATCTGAGACACAGTTTCCAATTTCAACAAAATACTTCCTGTCTTCTAGGTAGGACTTGAACCAGTTTAGTACAGTACCAGAGATGCCCACCCAGTCCTCTAGTCTCTGTAAGAGGATCCCATGATCGACAGTGTCAAAAGCAGCACTCAGATCTAACAGGATCAAGACTGAGACTTTGCCTGCATCAGTGTTCAGGCGGATGTCATTTGTCACCTTGATAAGAGCAGTCTCAGTGCTGTGGTGGGCTCTAAAACCTGACTGGAAAACATCAAAGGAGTTGTTCATTTGGAGAAAGTTCGTAAGTTGTTGGTAAACAGCTTTTTCAAGGACTTTGCCAAAAAACGGCAGATTTGAGATGGGTCGGAAATTGTTCAGTACTGTGGCATCAAGACTGCTCTTCTTTAGGAGAGGCTTAATGACCGCAGTTTTCAATGCGTTTGGGAATGTTCCAGATTGAAGTGACATGTTAACTATGTGAGTGAGTGGTGAAAGTAAACTGCTGAGGACGGACTTTAGAAATCTAGTGGGTAACATGTCCAGACAGCAAGTAGATGAACTCAGACTGGTAACGATCTCTAAAACAGTTTTGTCAGTTACAGGTGCAAAGTGATTCAGCTCTAAGTGTCTCTGTGGCTGCATGCTTGTTATTTGTGTTGTGGAATTGATGGCATTTTTGATGCCCTGAACTTTGTCATTAAAGAAAACTGCAAACTCATTACATTTAGATGTGGAAATTAGTTCTAGTGGCAGTGGAGCTGGAGGGTTTGTTAATCTGTTCACTGTTGCAAACAGGACACGAGAGTTGTTACTGCAATTACCAATAATGTCCGAAAAATACTTCTCTCTTGTTTTACTCAAAGTGTAATTGTACATATGCATTTTTCCTCTGTAAATCTCATAATGAACCTGGAGGTTTGACTTGCGCCATTTCCGCTCAGCCTTCTGGCACTCCCTTTTCTGTGCTCTGACTGAGTCATCATTCCTCCATGGAGCTTTTTGCCTATCTTTAACCATTTTAACCTTTATCGGGGCGATGGCATCCAGAACATTCAAAACACTCAAAGTCACAGAGTTCAACATATCATCAACATTAGAACATGAGGCAATTTCAAAATTTATCATTTCCATGAACAGTGCACCTGTGTTTATGTGTCTTCTTCAAACAACAGCTAGCTTTTATCTTTTGAATCTTTAGAATGGCAGTTCCAGAGCTTAAATTTTCCAAATCATTCTGGTGAAGCTTTATGGAGTTTAAAAATACAGCGGAGCACTTCTTGTATTACCATATAACATCACAAGTTGAAACAGAGTGTTTTCTGTTTGAGAGAGGAACATGCCTAAATATGCAAGATGTGTGCAATATGTGTGTTAAACGTGTGTATAAAACAAAACAAAACTCCAGGGATGTTTGTGATGAGGAAACATCTTTGTAACATAGATCGGAAAATAGCATAATATGGTCCCTTTAACATTAGAATCAGTCTCCAGAAAATTAATGCAATGTAATGTCCCCAAAAAGCATGGAAACTCAATGTATGTGTCTGTACAGGAGTGACAGTCAGAAGATAGCAGACATCTTCTTGATGAGGAAGCCTGAGTTCCTGGTCTTCACCACATTCATCGGACATTACGACCGCAGTGTATCTCTGTTGGAGGAGAGCTGCAGGACCTCTCCAGGGCTCTATGATGTGGTCCAACAGTTTGAGGTGAAACTTCATTTACACTGACAAAATATGGAGGTCTTTCAAATCAGAACCATTCCAATAACTGGGAGTGCTGTCACGACACTAAAATTTCAAACTTCATTTCAATACCAATGAATAGACTGCATCCTCACAAATTAAGATACCAGGGTGATAATTAAAACATGCCTTATGTAGACAATAGAATGTGATTTTCAACATTAAATCAAAGTAATTTCTTCTATATTACTGTGTGGTCTTATATCTCTAACCCCTCAGTCCTCGAGGTAGGTTCCACAGTGGTCCATGGGCATATACTAGTCTATGTGCTCTTATACTTGTTCTGATACAGCTCAAGATCATTCTAAAGGTATTCAGGAAAGGTACATTTCTATCCTGTCAATGTGACTTTTTTAGCAGTGATACCTGTTCTGATGAGTATCTAGTTTTAATACTAGTTTTAGTGTGGATTAGCATTTGATTTTCTATACTTTTGACAAACCTTGAACGTCTTTTGAATGGTCCTCAAAATGTGTCCATTATAAGGTCTGGTAACTTCATATACACATTTACTTCTACTTCTGTAAATCTTGCGTCTTATGATACACTTAGATATGCATAGAAAAATCCTATGTAATGTTTGCAGCCATCATGTGATTGTATGTAACATGCATGAAATGAATATCTAACTGAGACCAGAATCTAGGTAACTCTCGTCATTTTATGGCTTTGGGTAAAATGTTGAATCACTGTTCATTCTTTTGGATTTTCACATAGTTTCTCTACTTCGGCTTTAAGAGTCTGTGGGTAGAACATTCACCTCTGGACTAGAAAATCCCTGGTTCGAGTCCTCACCATTGACCTATGTATAATGCCCTGGAAGAAACCTTACATTAACACTGACACTACATTTACACTTTGTTTAATGTCTACTTCAACAACACTTAAGAATCCTGTAGTGACCCATAAACTATTATGACTTCCCAAAACACTAGAATAATAAAGTTGTTTTGAAGGAAATAGTTTATGGACAAGTTATAATTAGCCTTCATTAAATAAGATCACAAGACACCTGTTAACAGGTATTCTATTTTTATTCCATCTAGAGGATATAAAGATAGATTAAAAATAACTGGATTAAAAATAAGTAACATGATGAGACCTACACCTTGAAAGAAGTTTTTTCGGTCTTTTTGAGCTACAGTGCTCAAGACTGCCAGACTCTAATGTCTATGTCCTCAATAAAACAGTTTTAAACAAGGTTTAACCCATGACTAAATTACTTCTAAAACCAGGTCTACAGCACCTTTGACAGATACTGACCACTTCAGACCATGAACATGAACAACCCACAGGAGAAGTTCTAAACCAGGACTAATCCAGGACCAACTCTGGACTAAACTAGATCTAAAGCAGCACTAATTCAAGACTAAATTAAATCTAACCAAGGTGTACAACACCCCTGTAAGATACTGACCACAGCTCTAAACCAGGACTCTAAAACAGGAAGGTAACAGTCCACAAGATCTGTACTAAACTGGGTCCAATCAAGGACTAACCAGGACTAACCTTTGTTAGACCTAGTAAACTAGGTCTAACCAAGGACTAAACTGGGTTTACAGTATCTCTGATAGATACTGACTACTGCAGGCAGGGAATACCCACAAGAGCTGTACTAAACCAGGTTTAAACCAAAACTAAACTAGGTCTAATGCAGGACTATTACCAGGTTTAATGTAGCAGATAGTACAGATAATACTGTTGCTTAGCTATCACAGCTGTTGCTAAACATAACTTAATATTTACCAAGTTTTCATGCTTTAACATAGCAACATTTAAATCTAAATATTTTTGCCTCATACATATCCTAGGCCTAATGGCTACTATAAAATTAGAATTATCATAAAACTAATGTTATGTGTATAAATGTTATGTCCTATAGTATAGTCTTCAACATCTGTTCACCATTTATTCTGACTTTTACAATACAAAATGACCAGCTGCAGAGTATTGTCCAGCTGCCACCACACATACATTTTCCTTTAGTTTTTCTCTTGTGGGATTTTGCTACATGAACAAATTTCACACATTTCCATGGTTCATTTCAGCCCTGTGTAATAATGCAGGAGGATAGTGGAAAATGCAATGACACTAACTTGGTTAAGGCCCTAATGGGCAGAGCCTGTTGTATTTCTTGTTGGTTTTTATGGAGCTCGGAGGAGAGAGAGCGGTCACTAATTTAGAACAAGTGTAGTTTAAAAGTCCTCAGATTCCCCTAAACATTTTTCACTAATGCAAGAACCTGCAATACTGCCTTTGTCATGAGTTTAGTTTTAATTGCAGACTTGATATAGGAACTTTGTTATGCTGGCAGTTTCCAAATTGTGATGTGTAGGAATAATATAGTTTTAATGTAGAAGGACCGTGTAATAAAAGTTTTAGCTTTTTAAGTGAAATCTAAGGGTGGCTTCACAGTTTACCTTATTTGTCCTGGTATGGGACCAATTTGAGTCCTATTGTAGATTTGGTTCTGGTCTTGTTCTTTTCCTGGTTTAGTCCTGGTCTAGTCCTGGTCCAGTACTGGTCTAGTTCTGGTTTAAGCCTGATCTAGTACAGGTTTAGTTCCAGTTTAGGTCCATGTTTAGTCCCAATTTTGATGGTGATGTGGTGATTGTGCAAATGTGAACACACCCTTGGTCTTGATGTAGATTTGGGTCATCCTGTTCTAGTCCAAGTTTAATCTTGTTCTACTGTAATCCAGTTTTGCTCCAAATTTAGTCCCAGTTTTGATGTGATGTGCATGCAAGTGTGAATCCACCGTTAATCTAGACTAAAGCAGCCTTAAACTAGGAATAAAACAAAGTCAGAACCAGGATTTAACCAGGAACATTAACTGGAATTCAAATACAACCTTTGAACTGAAGTTACTTATGAACTTTTACCTTTCACTCTGTTTCCATTTGAATAATTATATTTGATGCCAACCAAACAATAATCAGTAATCACTATGGTTCCCATAAATTTATAACTAAAATGCTGAGCCCTATGTCTTTCTCAAGATGTCTTTCCTTCATTGTGGCATTGCAGTTCCAGTAAATGTACATCATGAATTATAGTTTAAAACAAATTATGATAAATAAATACTATGACCAGTTGTAACATTAAAGTTTTTTTCCTCAGATTTCTCAAAAGTCGTCTCTGAAACACCAACTGCTGCAGGTGATCGTCCGTGTGGCTCAGTACAGAATGCTTCTCACCGGTGAGTATGTCAAATATAGATTTACTATTTCAGTGTTTGTTTTACACAGTTTAATCTCACTGTGTTTTATTTCCAGATTACCTCAACAACCTGTCCCCCGACTCCCAGGAATATGAAGACACTCAGGGTATGTACCACTGTTGGCTCATATTGTGTTGTGATTGTCCATATGGTAACTGTGGTGTGTAGAGAGACAAATATGGAAGTCAGTTCAGACCCTCTTCACTCACATTTCACAATCCAGTCACAGGATGTTGCTTTTAAGAGACTGGAAAGGCATGGGACTTAATACATTGAAAATTTATGTTAAAAAAAAAAGTCCCAGGTTAGGCCAATCTTGTAATAAGGCACAATATATCACAGTATCTCAGTTAGTATAAAAAATAAAAATATATAAAATTAGTTTTTATCTTTACAAAATCAGGCTCTATATATAAATGAACAAAAGCTAACTTGCTAGCCACTGCTTCCAAATAGGAACTGAGCTCCAATTCACTTTGTATTGAAAAAAATATCACCCCTCTCTCTGTAACTGCTGCTGCCAGACTCACCATTTTGGTCAAAAAATTTTCATATTAACCCACTCTACACGATTCTGGTGTTTTTATTTCGATATTTGGTCGATAAATCAATTCCTAGTATGGAACTCTGCTCGAAATCTGCTTCTTTAACCACAAGCCTTATGAGCTTCATTTGACTGGAGCCGAACACTATGGGTGGTGCACACTCAGTCTACTTCTTTTGACAGTGTATGGGCAAAATTTCTGAATATTTTTATTTACAACACTGACTTGGGTATAAGACTGGCATCACAGCATCCGTAGGCTACTAAAAACTGCAAATTACAAGCAATGATTTCACCTATCCCACATTTCTATTAAACATTCTACACCTATAGAGTAGTAATGTCATCTGAACCACTGCAATATTATCACTTCCATTGTTAAGGTGTTCATTCTGTCTGTCCCATAATACCCCTGAGCTATACCTGAATGGTGGACACAGTGACTAAAAAAGATCCCTGTGGACCTATAGAATCCGTATTTGTTGTTTTGTGTTGAATTTATTTGCAATCATTTGACATGGAGCAGCGATCATGGAACGGCCAATTTAGCACAGCCCAGACCCTCCAAGCACTCATTTCTACTCTTATGTGCCTACACTAATGTTTAATGCATTAGGGGACACTTGCACTATCTCTGTCTTATGTCTGATCGGGGAGCCATACTAAAGCTATATGTGTGTTTCCTCTATTCTGACTTTAATTAGTTACAACACACGCCTCTAACTCATCATGGTTATTTTTGCTCATTCAGCTGCTGTGACAATAGTGTCCGACATCGCATATCAAGCAAATGACAGCTTAAAGAATGGGGTAAGTTGTAATAATAATAATAATAATAATAATAATAATAATAATAATAATAATAAGTAAGATTTACATAATAATGTATGTTCAAAGTGAGTTCAAAATTGTATACAATGCATCGATTATTCTTATATCTCCATTATACATACACTTAGGTATCACTCATTCACTCAAGACATGTTTGTTGCACTCAAGTGGGACTTGATACTGAATCAACATCTTTTGCTATTAAACCATGTATGTGCAGTTTTAAGAGCATTATTGTTCCTTGTCCTACTAGTTTTCTCCTCACTCCTTTAATCCTGGCACAGCCCAATTAAGCAGATAATTTTGGTTTGCAGCTGTGGGCGGACTATAGTCCAACTTAAAAAAATTCATTCAATACATTTTTTTTTTCAGTGATAACTTGTACAGCCTATTTAATTTATTTATTTATTTATATGCAGAAAGCTTTACCTTTAGCTATGTGTCTGTACCAAAAGCCCTTTTGAGGCACACTCACTGAACTGTGCCCAACTGCTCCAGAGACCAACAGAGCTGGAATTAAACCACCAACCTCTGGGTTTGTGGGCAAACGCTTCAACCGCTGAACCTCTGTTGCTTGGAATTTCATTACTGTTGTTCATATGAGTGAACAGGAGTGCATCTCTCTTTTCCATATTGTAGATATATGATTTTCTTTTGTTTTGTCCCAGGAAAACTTATTGCGTTTGGTCAATATCGACTACAGTGTCAGAGGCCAGAGGGACCTGCTGCAGCCGGGGCGGGTACGAACCAAAACAAAAACTGCTCCTGCCTGCTCCTTTTTGCAGTGCACCTGTCACACCCAGAAAAACTCATGTTCAATCATAATTTATATTTTCTTTTAACAGGTGTTCATTAAAGAGGGAACATTAATGAAAGTCAGCCGGAAGAGTCGACAGCCTCGTCACCTGTTTCTGGTGAACTATTTTAAATATTTTTAATTCATCCAAAATTTTATGTCCAACAAAAAGTTAGAGTGGGACATGTTGGGTCTAGCCTCTCCTCGTCCTCTCTGTGGGGTTTTCCTGCAGGATGTTTCTGAACACTCAGTTCCTGTTCTCTTTCTCACACAAAACATATGGAGGTCAGACAAACAATATCATCAAAGATTTTACGGACACACTTTTGAATTTAATTTAGATTATACACATAGATCTGGAGATGTGCACAGGTAGGAGACAGAATAATTTGCATTCATGTTCTATTACATAATATATACATAATCAAGTGATTATGTCATATTTCAGATGGAGGGCAGGGGCTTAGATAGGCTAACTCTTTGGGAGATTCACTGTCCTCCAGCTAATATAAACTATAGGGATTCAAGAATATTGTGATGTCATGTGACCCAGCCTATACAAAATATAATGGGTACTGCCATGTTTCACTTAGATGCAGCACTATAAAATCTTAAAATCAAAACTCTGCTCATCTCTGAAGGGCATTGTCAAAGTTTATATCTTGTAACTAATTTGATCTGCTGCACTGGGATGGATCAGTAATAATGATTTTTTTTTTTTAATGCTATTTTTTGAAATATTATGTTCCCTTTGATAAAAACTTAGCATTAAAAATAAACAAACATGTTTAATTAAGTGCAACTCACCCAGTTTGCACATAGAATAGAAGTTAAGGTGCATTGCCATCTAGTGGACTATTAAAATACATGCAACAATATATAGAATAGGTTGATGTTATGATTCCTTTCTACCAAAGTAATAAATGACATCTATACCTAGTGAATTTTAATATACTTTTTTTTTATTTTTTAAATTAGCTTGTACTACAAATAAAAAAGTTAACTACAGCTTGTTATTATTGAAAGTTATTAATGACAATTTATCCAATATATATTTATGTTCAATATGTGATGTTATTTAAACCTTGACAGATGAATGATGTTCTCCTTTACACATTCCCTCAACAAGACGGAAAATACAGACTTAAAAACACACTGCAGCTGACTGGGCTCAAGGTCAGTCTCAAATTTGACAAATACTGTTAGAATAAAGTCATTCTTCTTGTACCTCTATACAAGCTTCGTATTGTGACTGCACTAAGTGGTATATATTTCTTTTTGCAGGTGAGTAAACCTATTGTTGACAGTGTCCAAAACGCTCTAAGGATCGAGTCAGAGGACCTCTCCATCACTCTGTCGGCCAGGTGTGTGCTATTAATCCTATTACTACATTTAAATTTAATAATCTTAAGAATGCTTTATTTTTATGAGCATGCTTCATTGTATTATTCCAGTTCATTCATTGAGAGGGAGGAGTGGTTTTTCACTCTGAGTCACACAGTGAATGAACATGCACGTGGTTCAGCTCCGAACAGTCCATCTGATGTGAGTGAATTTACCTTTTGTCAAAATATATAAACTGTAAATGTGTGTTTTTTCTCATTGTATTATAAGATTAACCCCATCTGATATGAATATCAGATTTATTATTTCCTAAGCTATTTGGAGGTCCAGTGCAGATAATAAAAATCTCCCTGATGTGATAATGACTATATAGACGTTATTGTGACAGACCTGCTCCCTCCCTGTGTCTTCATTTGTTTTGGGGTTTTTTTCTCCAGCCCAGAGAGCCTGTGTGGTCATGTTTAGGGGAAAAAGCTCCTACATTTGTCCCTCTGTCTGAGCCGACAATTTGCATGAGCTGTACCTCAGAGTTTAGCCTGACCTCTGCGCGCCAACACTGCCACAGCTGCGGAAGGGTACAGTATAATGCACTGTTTCACATTAACTATATATTATCTGTAATTAATGATTAAAATACAGATTGCTTGGGCCACCATAGTCTCAGAATAAATCTATGGGAAAAACTGTATAATCAATATTATTATAATGTCATGTTACAGGTTGTGTGTAGAAACTGCTCCAAAAACAGATTTCCTCTGAAGTACATGAGGTATCGAATGGCCAAAGTGTGTGAGCACTGCTACAGTGAGCTGAAGAAGAAAGGTGATTCAAAACTTCAAAATGTATTAGCTGTTTTTCTTCTTCTTTTTTTCTGTTTTATGTTATAATGTTTCCTCATCAAAGGAAATTTCATTCACACATGTTTAACACACGAACCCTGCATATTTAGAGTCCTTCTCTCAAACAGAAAGCGGTTCCCCACAACAAGCATGATAGGAAATTGAGCTTAAAATGAACTTTACATAATTTATTTGTATAATGTACTACTTTATATCAGTGAGCCCATAGACATTATAATATGTAAGTTTTACATGTACATTTGAGAGGAAAACGTTACATATTATTTCCAAATGAGTGTGAGTGAAGCAAATTCCACATATGGTTTTGATGAGGTAACAACATTCTGAGATGGCTTAATGTGCCAATTTTGTGTAATTTAGGACCAAAAGTCCATGATTCTTTCACATTGCACACTTTGATGTTGGCAATTCCAAAACATGAATTGTATATACAAGTCTTAAATGTGACTTTTGGTCTCTAGGTGAAGACACAGCCCCAGGAGCTGACAGCCCTCGCCCGGCTCGCAGTCGCCCCTTGTCTGCTGTGTTTCAGAATATCCACACCCCCAAACACCTGTGGAGGCACCGCAGAGGAACTCTCTCATTCAATCAGGTCACACTCTCACACACTCTGTACTAGCTATCAATTTATTTGTTTACTCTAATATTTTTATGGTAGAACTTAAAACCACAGGGTCAGGAGGCAAAAGTGTTCTTTTGCCTCCTGACATCTATGCCCAGGGAGGCTTAAAGGTGCACTCTGTAACTTTAGTGTTCCACAGTTTTCCACAGCATTGCATTAAAAGTTTATCTTGCATTAATTCAGTTACAGGAAAACATGAACTTCTATTTAGAACACTGAACACTCTCAGAGCCAATCCACTGACCTTGCAGTGGCCTGGTAATATCACATGCTTATCTCCATGAAGATAGTTATGTTTAATGCCAGGCAAAGTAATAGCTCTATGGGGACAAACAAGAGGTATTACCAGTTGAAGTTACATGTTGGGTCTGTGGAGAGGTGACCCTTTAGAAATGCAAGTAATATATTGACTGATTTGCATTTTATGTGATATTTTAAACCTATTATTATGGATTTCATTTTCAGTAACAGTCATTGTGTTGTGTCTGTGTTGTGCTCAGGTGATGGTGTGTGAGGAGGGGGCCCTCAGTGGCTCTCTGCAGCGAAGTAAAACAAAGAGGAATTGGAAACGCCTGTGGTTTCTGCTCAAAGACAAGGTGCTTTATACCTACAGAGCGCGAGAGGTGAGGGGGCCACACCTCCCTTAGACCTGAGGAAACTTACACTAAACTAGTGCTATAGTGCTAATTTAGACCTGACCTAGTCTGGGTTTAGATCTGGTACTTGGAAAGCGACATGTAGTACTGGGTGTGAAAAGTTAGAGAACCATGACCATAGGCTATAATGTTAACATTTGCCCATTTGTCTAGTTACTGATGTGTCTCTAAATGCTCCTCCCAGGAGAAGGTGGCGTCAGAGACCTTACCTCTCCTGGGCTTCACGGTCAAACTGCCGGACAGAGTTCAGGGAGAAGAAGAGGCCACTGTGTTTCAGCTGTACCACAAAAACACTCTGTTCTACACGTTTAAAGCAGAGGACAACTTCACTGCTCAGAGGTGAGACAGTAACATATACTTTAAATACCCAAAACATACACAATTGGCAAAATCCTCCAGCAAAGACAGTCATGACCAAGACTAGTGGCACTGGTTGAAAGATCGGCAAAATGCAGAGAATGAATTTCCACCGAATTGCGATTACAACTGAACCTCTGATGCCTGTCATAGAGTGTTACATAGAGTCTTTTTGGGGGTTATTGCAAACAATTTTTTTGATCTGGCAACCCAAAGTAAGGAACTCTTTCTACTTTATGTAAAATGTTATTATAAATACAGCAGCATTGTATTTTTATCTTTCTACCTTTAATTATTATATATATATGTGTGTGTGTGTGTGTGTGTATGTGTGTATATATATGTATATATATATATATATATTTATTTATTTATTTTAATTTTTTTACAAAAGTGACTTGACCAACCAAACTGCACATAATTTTATGTTTTATATTTTGTCATTGTTTTTTTCTACAGATGGGCCAACGCCATGGAAGAAGCTACTGTTTTATAGGGACCATTTTTACACTTGTCCTTGCACCTAAAATGTGACTGCCTATGCACATTTCCTTATTGGACCAAACGGACACACCTTGTACTGTCGGAGGGGACGCTCTCGCCTACTTAACCAGCCTCACTGCGCCCTCCCAGCTGATGCAGCAGGTGGGCCCAGGGAGAGTGGCCTAGATACTTACCACTGTGCAGTCTGACCTGTATTTCTGCAATGCAACTGGTTCACACAGCTGCCTCCTCTGAATCATGGAAAATATTGTAGATTATTTTTATATTTGAGAAAGAAATGTTTAATTTATAATTGTACAGGGGAAATACACAGATTTTGGCCACATTATGGGTACATGTGTTTGTAGATATTCATATAGCAGCAATTCAATACATTTAGTCCTGTTGACAGCAAACAACCTGACATTTATATAAAAATACAGTTTACATAAATGTATTATTTTGTACCGAAAGAAGTGTAAAGTTAAAGGGCCTATATTGACTATGTTATGCTAAAGTTCCTATTTTGATTTTTTAAATTTGTTAAAATGTTATATCCTCACAAACCTACCTATATAGTGTTTAGACAGTTTGGTAAAAAAAAATTCTGGATAGATTAAACAGAGACTAAACAGTGGGTTAGAGTTTTACTACAGCTCAGCTGTACGATACAGCACAGTGATAATATTGTAGTTAACAGTGTAAATAAGGTAATTACCCATGGAAACAGTCTATGTGCTTTATTTTCTAGTATTTTCATGCTTTAATCTTATAATCTCAGTATGACATCTAAATGACCTGGAAACATCAGTCAGTATTGGTAAATAATATACCACAGAAAGTTAGTGCAGAGACCTGAGCACAGGACTTATGTGATCGTACCTCCTGATTTTAGAGACTGGACCAAGCTTTAGCAATTCAAAACTAAATATTGTATCTGTCAAATGCCCAGAAGTCTTCAAAATGGCACCTTAAACAGGAAACCCATGAATATGCATATAATAGACCCTACACAACTTTGTGGATTTGGTTAATAATACTTTGACTTTGAGTATTTTTAGCAATCTTAAAAATATAGTCTTTTAGTCACGTTTTCATTTATTGTCACATTTACAAACATTCAAACAATTGTACCTAATAATGTGGCCATTGCTGATAAGTAGTTCCCTCCATCTCACAAATGCCTTTATGCAAACTGTCATTGCCTTTAATTTAGCGTTTAGTGTTCTTCTAACGGGATTCATGTATTTACTATGGAGTACTTTTATATTACTGTACTGTAACACTGGGGCCATTCTTCCAGTTATTTTGATGCTTTTTGCACTGATTTAAAACAAAAATAAATCTATAAAAATGTTTTAGATAAAAGGATATAATGTTGCATAGTCCGAACTCTTAAATGTGCACTTAATGTTTTATCATATCTGTAAGACCAATATCTTTTCTTTGGAATATATTAAACCTAAAGTATTATGTATTATATTGAGATAATTGTAAAATGTGAGTTCAAATACAGATTTATCAATATAGCTTCAATTGTACTTGTATTATTGAAGTTAATTTTTGTATGTTCAAAGGAAAGTTTCCTTAACACAAGAACAGATATGTCTCTCTTAAAGTTCCCATATTACACTGTTTTATGATCTATGTTATAAAGTTGTTTCCTCATCAAAAATATACCTAGAGTTGTGTTTTGCTTCATTCACACAAGTTTAATGCACAATCCCTGCATATTGAGTTCTTCTCTCAAACAGAAAACACTTTGTGATGGATGAAAGGTTATTAATTGGAAAACTACCACTTCATGACATCACAAGATGGAACAACATTTTTGAGCTTTAGAGATGGAGACAGACTTATAAACCAGAATTTTTCAAACGTGTGAATGAAACACAACTACAGATATGCTTTTGATGAGGTAACAATATTATAACATTGATTAAAGTTTGTAAGAATCAATTATGTGTAATATAGGACCTGTAAATGTGCTTCCCAAAGTAGGGTTTCGAACTGTACGGGGGGTCATGAGACATTATCATGGGGGTTACAATATTATTTCAAGAAATAAGATTTAACATTATGCCTCTGTGTTTAATGTACTATTTGATTTAAAACCATATTATTTGTGAAATTAGCTCCACTAGCACAATTAATTATTGATTGAAATAAGCAATATTAACCTGATGCAACATACACTAAAGTCCCACGATATTCCATTATATATATTTATGGCACCACACCAGAATTACAGGTCAGATCTGTGGAAAGGCAATCCCACTTACAGTAGAAAAAAATACTGTAATGAAATAAAAGGATACATTCAATGGCACATTCAAGTGCTCACCATTTAGTACAAAACCACTTATACTGTTTTGGTTGAAATAATTTTCCCTATAATATGCCTTAAACTCTTGCCTGGGATCCAGAATACATATGTTTTCAATACTTTCTGAAGATGTGAGTCTGGTCACCAGTGAATCTCCCAGAGTTCAGATGGGTGTGATTGACAGGTGGATTAGCCATTCAGGGACACACATGGTCTGTCCCTATCAAAACAAATATGCCTGCTTACAAGTAAAGGGACAAATAAATATCATGGATGTCTGCAAAATCAATGAGTGAAGCATGAAACTTTTAATCTGAGGTGAGAGAAATGTCTTTTTGTCATTCTGCGTCACTGAAATAAGATAATTATCATGTTTGGTTCTGACTCAAGGGCATGTTGATCAGACTGTTATTCTTTTGTATAAAAATAATATCACTCTAGATTGGCCAAACTTAAATTCAGGAGGCAAATTTGCTTTTCCTGCTGTTTGTGTTTATGGAACTCAGAAATGTTGGCCCCCATGACGTCAACCTAAACGTCAGCTTAAACAGATTCCAGTCCTCTACCTCCTCCCCCTGTTCCCAGTGCCTTTAGTGCATATTTCTCCTTCCCAGTCTTCAGTGACACAAACTGGTGAGTGGTTAGTGAGTAGACTCCATTCTGCCCCTGCTCCTTACATAAGAAAATCACATTGCTGTCTGTATTCCCTTCACAGCAGTGCGGCCATGTGCTGTGTGACCTATTTGAACCAAACCAACTGTCTCACAGAACTGCAGCGAAAAGGTGTCAAGGATCTAATTGATTTTGTACAATTATAGATTTTCACAGTACCATTATTATAAAAATGTGAAAATCTGATTTAAATATACTGTATGTGTAAATATGTCATTAATAAAAGGTTTCAGTTTATTTCTTATTTGTAGCATAAAAAATACAATGGAAAAAAGCATTCGTTCATCAATTCAAAGCAGAAATAACACAAATTCAACCCAAATAAAATGATCAACAGTCCAGCACAATTAATACATATATTTAACAGAAAAGATGTTATATTTTTAAGGCTAGATAGACCCCTTAGCAATATTTAAGTTTTCGTTAGTGTGCTTGACTTATTTTGATAACCAAAACTAAATTAATATTTTCTACATTTTCCCCAGTAATATATAGTTATAGAAATACTAAATAGGATATCAGTTAATTAATTACATTTTTTATATTGCAACACTAAAATTTTGCATCACACCACAGCTTATTGTGAATCCTGTAGAATGACAACACAGAAATGCCTGATTGACCAGACCTGTGGGACATATTACACTTTTATCTGAGTATTTGGTATGATTTGTATATATCCTTATTTTACATTTGGCTTTTTGTAAACCGAAACGTTCTAAAACAGTTTAATAATAACCATTAACTTCCTGTTCAAATTTGCAGAACTATTTTACTGGAACAATAAGCATAAATTTTTTTTGTTATTGCTATGTGACATTTTTTTTTTTTTTTACCCAACATGTATAACCCAGACTGAGTAGTGGGTTGGGTGGATGGTAAGTGAAAACTGCAATTCTCAGAGCACTCAAAACTCAAATGCACAATGCAGGATTACTCAGTCGAAATGCAACTTGAAGTAAACTTATATTGAGGGAACTTTGGAATAATATGATTAAATTTTTTTTTTTTACATATATGTCCCCTTTAAGGCCAGTCCAGTCCACTCCTCCTCTACCCCTGGAGAGGATGTGACCCCAATATCTCAAAGTTTTGGGTTTTATTTCTGGGGCTGATGAAAAGTTGCCTTGTCCTACATAAGGGACATATCGTTCATCAACCTCTTCAGACCCACTTCTCGTAGATTCTCCCTCTCCTGTCTGCTAATGCACTTTACTAAATACAGCTATGAGGAAAACATGATCACACTGGACAATTATTATGTTTATGATAATTTTAGAGGTGAAAATTGTGCAAAATGGTGATGAAAATCTAATTATGTGATTCCCTGCTTTTTTGTTTAATGAAGCTCTGTGCTCAAAACCCCACACTTTCCACTGTCCTCTCCTCCTATGCTCTGAGTGACAGGTGGATTTAACCAATCACAGTGAAGAGAAAACTTTCACAAACATGAATTGTGATTAGAAGAAAATTGCAATATACATTTTTTGGCATATCACCCACTTCTATATCTACTCTTTTTTTTTTTCTTCAGCGATGTATTTATTTTAGTTTTAATAAATACTCACAAAAACACATATAAACCTTTGGCCCTGCCACACATAGTCTCCTAAATTAATTTTGGTCCAGAGTTCCTAATAATAGGATTGTGTTCAATTGTGTTGGTTGCTTAATGAGTATGTTGGCACTAGTTCTATATGTATAAATATAGTGTACTATATGTATTTGTTTACTTTTGGTTGCTTAATGAGTGTGTTGTTGCAGATCCTGTGCACACACGTTCTTCAGCCTGAGGCGTTTCTCCCACATTCCTCCCAAATGGTGTTTTTGTCCTTCTCTGTCTCTGCACCTGCTTCTTCCCACTAAGTCCGTCTGCTGGTACAAACTTCTCCAGCTCAAATCGCTGTGATGAGGAGCTGAGTTTTGGATCAGGATCAAATCTGAGGACAGTGGGATGAGAGATGGAAAACTGCCAAGAATGAAACAACCACCACACAAAGAGAGCAATGGAAACAATCATTTTGACTTCAGCATCTTCTGTAACCAAGGAGACAGAGAGGCACTCAAAACCCAAACTGCAATTATTAATGGTTACAAATCACAGAGGTGGAATTATTTATGTAATATATAATGTCCTCTGCCACCAACACAATAGGTCTTCTCCAAAAATCAAATTATGAAAACCCTAGTTTACACCTGTACAGTAGCTCAGTTGGTAGAATGTGACTCCCCTGATCTGAAGGTTTGAATTGTGTTCTTGATGTAAACATTGAGAGGTCAGATCCACTGACCCCCAGATTGGTGGTGTGATTCCAACTCCTACAGAACAACATGAATGTTGTGTCCTTGGGCAAGATACTTAAACCCCCTCACCCCCAGTGTCTGTGTACACTGTTCTATGAATGTGTGTGTAAATGGGTGAGTCGTTCCTTGATGTAAAGCACTTTGAATACCCTGAAGGTGGAAAAGAGCTATATAAAAATGTAACCATTTACCAGAGCTGTTCTGATCTTTTGAAACTTGAGGCATTCCTGGAAATACATGTTGTAAACCAGGGTTCTCCAACCTGTAGCTCACTAGCTACCAGGAGCATTCCACCCTCTTCCAAGTGGCTCACCGAAGGCTTTTGGAATTATACCATTGTGCTGAATAAGAAAAATGTGGTTAATTACATACCCATTACTATTTTAAATATATAATTTTGAAGCCCAACTTTGTGCACTAATGAATGGACAATGGTTTATGTATTATAGGCCTCTAACTGTACCCAAAGGCTCACCCTCTTTCTTTGAATCATCTCAATTTCTTGCGGTCGCTAAAATGAGTAGCTCTCTGGCATTTTTGTTTTGTAAATGTAGCCCACTGGAGGAAAAAGGTTGGAGACCCCTGTTGTAAACTGAATATTAAAGCTGCTCTATATAACTTTTTGGGTGGTGGGTCCGTCACCTGCTTGTTTCCGTGGTGATGTGAGTTGCTTGGAATGTTCCACAGTAAGGCAACTTTTTTATCTACATCTTTTTAAATAAGTATAGGTGACACCACAAGGCCAAGTTGGAGCTCAAATCTGAGGAGAAGCAGCATGCTCACTGTAATAATCTGTTTTTTCAAGGTAATTTAATAAATGCAAGACAGATAAATTGAATGCCACAGTAATATCTCTGTGGAGACAAGCAGTACCCTTCAGCAGAAAAGTCAAAAAGCATCTGACCATTTTACTCTGCTTTGTCTTCCCATCAATCTTTACAAAAGCTATAATATAAATCAACATTCAGCAAACATGACTGGTATCCAGCCATGTAAATAGACCATAGCCTGTGGCACAAACCAATGTAGAGACAAAAGGCACAGAATCAATTAAACAAACACTGAACAATGCAGTCATGAAAGTGACATACATATACTGAGCTGATCAATACTTTAATCCAATCAGAGCCACAGAAACAAGTTCTTCAACTATAGGTCCAGTAGGAAGGTTTGTGTGGGTGTTGTCCTGTGCAGCCAGCTCTCATTCTCCTGTCCCACCCATTTCTCATGAATGAATATAGAAAAAAATAGAGTTTCATTACTTAAAGTAGATATGAATTTGCAAAACATTGTACAGCTTTTTTTCCCAGTTAACAATATTTTAGGTTTCATCCTGTGCTGTCATGAAGCAGAAGTTTTCAAGTTCACAGCTACCTTTGACCTTTGTTCAGTAGAGATTGGCAGTTTCAGGGCTGAAGTTATCCAGTGATTCTAGTGAAGTTGTATACACATTGGAGCACTTCTTGTTTTACCACATGGCATCATAAGAAGATGTTAAACATGTGTGAGTGAAACAAAACACAACTCCATGTATATTTGTGATGAGGAAACATTATAACAACAGAAAATACAGTAATATAATTATTTTTTTTATTGGGGTCTAAGAGTAAAAGGTGTGTTTTTATGGATGTCTTGTGTGTTCCTCAGTGTGTGGGCAGAAGGTAGAGCTTACATAACAGGTGAACATTTACATGAGGTATGTGGGAAATGGGACAAGGGGACAGTGTGTTTCTATTTTAACTCATTGGTGCTGACGTTTTTAGGTTCGTACTTTGTTTTTAACCTCCTTCAGAGGAAGAGGGAGGACTGCAGATACGACCATCTCCTCTGCCCCACTTTAAAGTCTTTTCCTCACCCACACGGTCGATGAGTCCACCTCTACACTGTTTTTAAATAGAAACAACTTCTTCAGACAAACAGCTCTGACGCAAGCACCAACTTTAATATCTTCTGGATTAATATAGAATCTGAAATGAGCTTTCACTGCTGCAATATTCTTGGTACACAACTTGTAACTTTTCTGTTGAGCATCCGACACTTAGGTACCTTAAAGCTTAGAGCTGACCTGTAACTTGGCTTGGTGTCATCACCTGCTCATCTCCATTGAACCTGCTCATCTACATTGAATTAGATCAGATCAATTTGATAGCATACAGTCCTGGCAAAACATTAACATTATGTTGCTGCTGCTGAACTTTGAATTTCCTTTGGGATCAATAAAGTATCTATCAAAAAGTTACATACTTCACCTCAGTTTTTGCTTTTATTATTAATTTGTGTCCTTGAGCAACACACTTCTGACACCTTAACAAAGTATGAATAGTGGGAGTGATTGAGTGGTGGTCAGAGAGGTGCAAATTGGCCCCAGGGTCTCCATACACCTTCACTTGATTATGTAAACTGTCCTTGAGTGGCCCATATGAATATATAGTATAAGTTCATTGCAACTATATTGGCCTTGTGTCATGAGATACAATACATGAAGAAGGTCAAAGGACTGAAACATTTTACTAATAAAAGTGAATTAAGAGTCAAAAATCTCTAAAGGGATCCAGTGTTATGATTGCTGGATCTGTTGTATCCTCATCACAAACATACCTGGATTTGTGTTTTGTTTCATTCACGCTTGTTTAACACAACTCTTCATATTTAGCCTCAGTTTTTCTCTCAAACAGAAAACACTCTGTTCCACCTTGTGGTGTCATGAGGTTATACAGGAAGTGCTCTACCGTGCCTTTAAACTCCATACACCTTCATTAGAATCAGTTGGATGATTTCAGCCCTGGAATGGCCAACCTCCACTCAACTAAAGGTACAAGGTAGCCGTTAACTTGAAAACTACCATTTCATGACATCACAAGGTGGAACAGAGCATTTTGAACTTTCGAAATGTAGACAGACCAATCATAAAGGGTTACGCAAACATGTGTGAATGAAAAAAAACACAACACCAGGTATGTTTTTGATAAACATAGCATAAAGCTCACAAGAGTCAATTTTTATTTTATTTATTTTAACATACTATAGAAGCTATACAATACATTACTGGTGTACGGCCTTAGAGCCCTTAGATCAGAGAAGGTGGGGTATAGCTGAATACTTCTATGGAGTATTATCACATTAATCACTGTGTTAAGTCAATCCCCTTCAGAGTGCTATCACACCACAATCAGCATGCAGTCTGTTACTACTCCTACTACTGCACATTGTATCAGGCTTATCAAGTTGACTTGTGCACTTTTGTGTCATGTTTTTGTATATTTATGGAGAATTGTCATGTGGGAGCAAGGGAGACTTAGGCTTATGGGCTGAGCGTTGCACAGAATCTTACAGCTAACCATAGGGAGGGTTCAAATAGTGTGGGAGAGATCACTTAAATGCTCAGACATGATTGGGTGACATCTAAAATCTCTCCAGGCATGTTTTTGATGAGAAGACAACAATACAACATGGTAGAACTCTCAATAAATCAATTTAGCATAATACCCCCTCTTTAAATTAAATCCATAGCAACAAGGTCAAGTTAGATGCGATCCACTGTGGTTTAATGCCATACTGTGAAACATTCCAGGCCAAGAAATCACATATAGTCAAACTTTAAAGATGCATTGTGTAGCTTTTCAGGCAAAGGGTCCACCACCTGCTTGTCTCCATGGAGATTTTATTACTTTGTCTGCAATGTTTCACAGTGTGGCATTAAACTTCTCCATCTTCCATTCATTCTATTATGGGTGTTTTTATTGCTCAAAGTACATGCACACCTACACTCCTCTCCACAGACCTGATTGGTATCTTTGTCTGGTGGCATTGCCTGCTTGTTTCCATGGAGATTAAGGTAAGTTTAGTACCACACTGTGAAACACCCCAAGGAAAGCAACTGCATCATCATGGAGACAAAAATGCAGGCAGACCCTTCACCAGAAAAGTTATACAATGCACTTTTAAAACAGAAATTAGACACTTGAACCTGACCTAAAACCAATGAGCCAGAAATAAAACCTGAATTGTGGTTCATGTTGTAATGGCAAAAAGCATAAAAACAGAAAAGCACAAACTCTATGTATGTGCTGTATCCTCCCACTCAGACCAGGGGCTTCTGACAGAGGGGTTTTCTATTGAGTCGCTCTAATTTTACCTCCACCCGCTGCTGCATATAGGCTACGTCCCACATGGATCTGACAGCACACACACACACACACACACCAACACTTATCACAGCAGCAAGAAACAAATGAGCAAGATTAACAAGAGTTTCAGACCATTTCGACATAAATGCATGACTTCTTATATACTACAAACAGATGTGGGTTGAGATACAATAGAGAGAGAAAGATAGATAAATAGATATGGCATAACATCTGATTTATAATTTGAAGTTAATGTAACTGAAAGATAGCCTAATTTATCAGCCAGTTCACTTCGTAGAAACCATCTGACCTCACAGTGTTAGAATTTGTTTGCTTGACGGTGTGCAGGTACTTTTTTTCATTTAAACCAATTGCTGGTATTTGGTGGTAATGTATGTAATGCACCACTGGGCTAACTGGTATATTAAGCTTTTCCCAAATCTGACCCCAAATCTGAACCCTGCCCTGAGCCAAATTTCTCTGATGAGAAGATGAAATAAAAGAAAACCTGAAACCTGAGGACAAAACATTAAATAGTGTTGACAGTGTATTCAAATCAAACAAATGTTCAAAATGTAATATTGTCAACATAAAAGAAGTGTCACTTAGACTCACAATGGGAAGAGTAACCAATACTTTTACTCAAGTAAGAGTATTCTTACACTGTCCAATAAGTAAGAAGCAATAAGGGGTAAATGCAAGGTGGTTGAAAACTGCTTGGAGAAGTACAATTGTATATTCTAGTTATCTGTGCATGAGTAATATAAGTACTATCCACCTCCGATTCTGCACAATTGAAAAGGGCAATTACAATTCTCCACCCTAAATAATTACTTTGAACAAATATACATGTTTGGTGAGCTGTAAAACCAATGAGATGAGTGCAAGTCATTTGTGTGCATGTCTGAACATTGTCAGAATTAATAGAAAGACCACATTGTAATAATCACCAAACACTGTGCAAAATGCTTCCAAAAATAAAACTGTAAATTACTGCATTAGCCCTGGACTTACACAGGCACTGACATCATCATGTCCACTTTCTTGGATCTGTTGCTTTAATTACCTGGAACTTACAAAACATACTGAAGATTCTCAGTTGCATTTGTAAACCTACGTAAGTGTTAAGTGAATCCAGTAAACAATCTGTGAAGGTGTGCCTTTTTCTCTCAGTTACATAAGAGCAGTCTGACTCAGGAGCCACAGGAAGTCTGCAGTGAGAAGGCTCTGTGTAGTGCACCATGGGACATTTATACAAGACCTCTGAGTGGACTAACAGACATGGGAAAAGCCATGGAAATCTGTGCTGAGGTTTATGGTTACATCAAAAATACACAAGTACAGACTCTGGTGTGACTTGGATAGAGATGAAAGATGTACAGTAACTTTTCTTCATGAAGTTATTGCTTATTGCCTTGAATATTCCACAGTATGGCATTAAATGTCTCGATTAAAGACAAGCAGGTAATGTCACCAGAACAAGTTATAGGTCAAATCTGTGCTTACTGTGCTCACAGTAAGAATGCAAGCTTTTCAAGGTATAAAGCACTAGTTGTATAAATGTAAGATAGATATGTTTAATGCCATACTATTAGACTATCCCAGGAAAATCAATAACATCTCCTAGGAGAAGAAGAAGGTGACAGACTCTCAAATGAAGAGGTCACATAATGTACCTTTAATGTGTTTCTTTTTTGAATGAAGCTTTACTGCAACTTAGTCAAGATTGTTCTGTGACTCAACCACTTGTCACTGGTTGGTATATTATTTACAAAGTATGAAGGAAATGTTGCTCCATCAATGCAGCATATGCTGATAGCGCCATCTGACAGAAATATCAGTGAAGTAATGCCATAACTATCTTTTTCAGACAATAAGTTGAAAATACCTAACTTTGTTCTTTGGATCAGTTCCTCATATTGTAACATAATTAGATTTACATGAATAGTGTGAGTAGGTGAGTTGTGAATTCCACCTTCAAATAATTGATATGATCTAAATCTGAGCTTTGTTTATTTAAATATATTAACATCCCGTGGCAACAAAACCCATAATGCTTCTTTTCTCCCACTCAGAAGTTCAGCTGTTTTTTCAAAAACTATTTTCTCTCTCCACCTGTGAGCTGGCAAAAGCAGTGCTCAAAATCCTACACATGGCATTTGCATAGTTTAATCATTATATTATAAATTTTGCAGCAAGTTGCACTGTGAAAGGGCTGATAGAGAAAGTGCATGTATGCATGCATGTGTGAGTGATGTAGTTCAAAAATAGAAAAGGATCCATCATGTAGAAAATGTTTTGATCGTTGATCATTTATTTTTATCTGCATAGCATTTGTGGATTAACTACAATGTTTTACCTATATGTAAAAGTATTATTTAGGCTATAACTTGACAATGGTGTTTGTATATCTGCTATTTAACTTATCTAACATGACTTTATTCAATTACAGGCTTAGATTGCTCAAGAAACACACATGTTTACAGTAGGCACCACTCTATTTGAGGGTCACTAAATGTCACTTGATGTTTTAACATAACCTTGAACAATTTGCCCTCTGTATTATAGGCTCTGCCAGCAGTCACATGTTTCACCTGGTGTGGTGACTCTGGTGATGCTTTGGCAGCTGAGGGCAGTGGTGAAAGGTAGATATTCAGGACCTTCAAATAGCTGGGATCGGTGGCTGTTTCGGAAACATTAACAAAGATAATCTCCTGGAGAGACTTCATAAACAAGTATGCAACCACTCCACTAATGATATACAGTGGAACATTTTGGACAAAGCAATGATATTTCTATGGAGAGAAAAGGACGCCAGGCCCATAACAGAAAAATGACAGAGTGCACCAGAGTCACATTTTTTTTCCCCAGACATGATGCTTGTTAACCAAAATCTACTCCCCTATATGTTTTGCTGTGTTTTGTAAATACAAGCTAGTGTAATCAGACCTGTGTCCCACTTCTGTGCTTGGGGCCTGAGGTGGCGGTCCGTCCTGTTGTACCGTCTCTGAAACCAATTCTCCTTCAACCCCAAACCTCCAATCCTTATGTTCAGTCACTGGACTCTGTGCATGTAAAAGTCTCTTTCAGTCAGTAGACAATTCACATTCTTTAAATTGTGTCCATAATTTGCTTGTAACAATCTTAAAGCGTGCGTATCTCCCAAAAAAGAATGCGCCAACCTCTTGTATTTCATTTTTAAAGTTTTCCCTTGAATTCCTTCCCTCCCTTGCACCCATGCCCTACCCCCTCACCCCCTGTTTTTGCGCGTGCCCGTGCGTAATGCGCGTGAGCAGCAGGTAAACGTCACGGGCTCGTGCGTGCGCAGCGGCGGAGGAGCAGGCTCGTGGGCGCGCGCCGTACTTCCTCAATCGAGGGAATCAGAGAGCGAAAAACGAGAGAGGAAGGCAAAACATCAACTTTCAGCGAACCGCGGCCAAAAGAGAAAAAAAGCGGAGTTTTTTCCAGACAAGGAGGTGAGTCTTGTACTTATCACTTCCTTTTACGAGTGGACTTTGTGGTTTAAATCCGAAAAGTTAAGAAAAATAAAGTTTTAGACAACAGCTCGTACATTTTACAGCATTTTAACCCATGCCAATGCGCAACGACAACCGCCTAGTTGTTCCCGTTACTACGAGGCTGCTACACAAACTTACAGCCAGCCTACATATATCAGTCAGTGTTTACTTGGCACGCTAAAGCTGGTTGGAGTTTTGATCATGCCAACATCCTGGTTTAACTTGGGTTGCACTGCGAACGTGGCGGCTTATTTTCCAGAAGGCAAGACCATAACCATACCTGCTGAATGGTTGCTTGCAAGGTGTGTAGCGTAGAAGTGATCCTACAGTCGTTAGATGCGCGTAAAATGGTTAGGGACTCGTATAGAAAGCTGGAAACACGTTGCACTATTGATGTAAGGAAATTAGGGTGGATTTGAACTTATAAGGGAGAAGTTCGGTGTTGAAATGTTGAACCAGCGACGAAGGGCGGTAAACCACATCCTAACTACTCCGACGCGCGATGTCATATTGACTACATTTTTGTGACAGCACAACAGCTACACTTGTCACTACTACCTATCTTAAAGATGCACTGTGCAACTTTTCTAGTGCGGGATTCCGTAGGGTGCTTGTCTCCTTGGAGATGATATTGCTTTGCCTGGGAGTGTCCACAGTATGACATTTAATTGATTTAATCCACATCAACTACAGGTGTTTTTATTACAAGATAATAATACATCAATGAAAATGTATGGAAAAACGGGGTCTCCACAGATCTAACCCGTAACTTGGCCTCACAATTTTGCAGACCTTATCCATAGAGACAGAAGATCAGATGCAATACTTTGGGACATTCTAAGCCAAGCAAAAGAAAATTTACATATTGCTGGAAGAAATTCTCATTTTGAACCAGAAAACAGATACTATAAGTGACAAATATGTGGTAATTTTTTAGTGACAAGGTGTTTACAGGACCATTTCCTGAGTTTTGAAAGTGACAGCAACATTAGCAGTAATATTTGTCTAGTCATATGAAAAATTATCTAATATGATCCACAGAGTTAAATAATTGTAAGAAAACATCTGCTATATTTGCCAAAAGTTTTAATTATAGAACAAAACTAAATTTGTATCAGAAATGTGAACAAAATCAATACTCATCTGAACTTCACGATATGTGCTATGTAGATGTCCCCTTTGGCACAATATCATAAAGGGCGTATGTGAGTTATTAACACAATTTGAGAGAAAAATGACTTGCTTTCCTTCTCCACATAGCAGTTATCATGAATAAAACATGACTATTTGAATTGTAAACTAAGGTAGGAGTTTGTGAGTAATATTGGCAAAATGCTAAATATGTTTCTAAAAATTAATAGTGGAAACCATGATATTTTCCATTAGACTTACAGAATGCTATTGACTGTCTGTCGGTCCATAAGAACATGGGCTGCACTAGGGATGTAACAATATAACATTTTTAAAAACTTAGTTCTTTCCATTAAGTCTTGTCAAGGCATTTTAAGAGAAAAAAAGTAGAATATTCACTTTTACCTTCACTTAGCCTCCATAAAGTATCGCAACAAAGTACCGTGAAAATATCATGCCGAGACAACTGGATATTGTTACATAGCTGTCACGAAAACAAATTTTGAAGTTAGATATGCTGCTAAATAAAATATAGTAATAATAATAATAATAATGATGATGAACGTGATGATGATGATGATGTTGATAATGATAATAATAATATAATTGATAATACTGAAACTTAAATGGATTATCTCCCCAAAAAATGAATTTTAATGTATAACTTTGTTAAATAACATGAAGTGCAATAGATAAATAGCAGAATAACACTTAAATATTAGTTTGTATCTATAATAAGTGATGGAAGTTATTTATTCAACCATCTACTGCTCAAATCTTATTACAGGCAGAAAAAAAGACAAAACATCCCCCCAAAGCAAAGAAATTATAAACATGATAAATGTTAACCCCCAAAATATTGTTCCAGCTTTCATATATTGAACAATAAATCAATATAGTAATTATTATGACAGGCCTACCTGCATACTATGGCTGCAAGATTTATTGCAAATAAATTGAAGTCACAATTTGAATGGATGCATTTCTATACCATAATTTCCCCTGCTGACAACACTGCTTTTTGTCATTTCCTCTGGTTAAAATGTTAACACTGAACAGACTCTTATTATAAAAACATAGATTACAAGTCTAATTGTAATTGCAATGGTTTTCATAATAAATCACAATTTTACTAAATTGTTCAGCCCTCTACCTACAATGATTATTAATAATTGCATTGGCAGTGGTAGATTACAGAACACCAGCAGCTCATGGGGCAGACTGTTCGATGAAATGGACTGGACAAATCAAAGTTGTACATGAAAAATCAATGCTTTTCGCCCTCTGTTCCAAACTGACATCGACCAGCTCTCAAAACGTCATCACAGTAAGTCCAGGCTGAACAGTCATTACCAAAGGAAATTAATGCTCATCAAATCGAATGCGTTCACTCTTCACACGCAGTCTGGTTCACTACTGTTTCTTCCTTGGACACAAACCAGATCAGGTCTAAACCAGGTCTAACCCGGGACTAAACCAGGACTAAACCAGGACTAAACCAGCATTAAACCAGCACTAAACTAGAACTAAATAAGAACAAACCAAGATTAACTCCGGTCTAAAGCACCTCTGATAGATATGATGCTAAACAGACTATACAGAACTGTACTAAACCAGATCTAAACAAGGTATAACCCTATACTAATCCAGAACTGATCCAGGACTAAAACAGGACTAAAACAGGACTAAAATAGGACTAAAACAGGACTAATCCTGAATAACCCAGGACTAAAACAGGACTAAAACAGGACTAAAACAGGACTAAAACATATCTAATCATGTCTAACCCAAGACTGAGGAGTACAACATGTCTAACTCAGACTACCCCAGGACCAGGACTAAACTCAGGACTAAACCAGGACTAAACCAGGACTAAACCAGGACTAAACCAGGACTAAACCAAAACTAAACCAAAACTAATCCAGGATTAACCCAGGACTAAATCAGATCATTGGTATAGATTTTATAGGTTCCATTTCTGTAGAAAAATGAATTTTAAATACTGAATTTTAATACTCCCCTTACAAAAAAAAGTCATAGACCAGTCCATGACCGCCCTTGATGTTCTTGATTGTGCTTTCCTGTGTTGCAGTTTTGGTCATTATTGTCCCGGTTTCTCTCTGTGGCAGTTTCAGTCGTGGGTGTCTGTGGATTGGAGGGACTGACTGTGAATACCAGCTGCTGCCTGTGTTTAGATTTCAGACGTGCTCCGACTCGCTCCGTCTCTGCTTCAGGCAAACTAAAAAAAATATATCTAAAAACTAGAAACTCCAGAAACAGGAAGTCACTAGCAAGGCCTGGGAATGTAATCTAATAAAATAATTAAAATAATAATCCAAGACAATTCACAAACTAGAAATTTTCTTTGGCGATATAATGTAATATAAAGCAATGAATATGTAACTAGAAGAATGTAACCTAAAGAACTGACAAACAAATACAAGAACATTTCAGAACATATTTGTACAGATCTAAACTACAGGGTTAGCAGTTTTTTATGTAGAAAACATGGTATTTTGTTGTTTGGGAAGGGCGTTATTGTACTACAGAAATTGCAGACTATGATTTGCTAATTGCGTCCTTTCATACTGCGATCCCCATTTGATTGCGATTAATCTTGCAGCCCTTATATTGATAGTAATTACAAATAATAGTACTAATAATTACACTTAATTGTGTATTTCCTGCTACACTACACTACAGCAAACTACTAAGTACCTATCACTAACACTATTGGTATGTCTACAACTCCTCCCACTGCTATCGCTGCTAATAATACATATATTATGCCAAATTCACAGCTGTTACCGCCCGCTACTATTATTACTAAATCTACTATGAATTCTACTACTATTACTACTACCACTGCTATTATTATTACTACTACAACTGTCTCTACTTATACTGCTGGTTGTGTTTTCCCTCACACAGGAAGTTCAGGGGCATACGTGCTGTGCTTGAGGTTAAGATTATTTGCATGTTAGTTGCATTTCAAAATCAGAGACTCTAAAGGTTCTCTCAAGCTCTGATAAGACGTTTTTCTAAACTGTATTAGAAACCATGGTGTCCTGTGTTGCTTTTGAACCAGTCAATAATCTAGTCAATAATCTGTGAATTAATTTAACACTATATGTTTTATTTTAAAACTTTGCCTGTCCTCTAGGCCAAGTAAGAGTCAGGTTCGTGGAAATGGAAGCCTGCTGAGAGTAAAGACGCACATTTTTTCAGTGAAATAATAGTGAAATTGGGAAAAGAACAAAACAAAAACATGCTTTTATTTTAGTTAATTTTTGTTTGGCACTACTCTTCCTTTTCTCCATTAAAGGTAAGCAGGTACTCCACTCGGCTGAGATTACAGGTCTGATCTGTGGAGAGGCGAGCCTGCACTCATTAACAATGCATGTTTTTGAAGATACTTTTTCAGCAACAAAACACCTGTTATTGAATAAATACAGAATAGAACGGCATAGTTAGGGCATTCTAAGCAAAGTAATATAAACTTCATGGAAACAAGCAGGTGGCAACCCCTCCACCAGAAAAGTGGCATACGGCACCTTTAAGACTTGGTTTTGTTGTGCGTTAGATCTATGATTTTTCTGCTTTAATCTTTAGTTTCAAGGGTGGTTGTTCTTGTTTCGTGGTTTTGGTTAGATATGCCTGTTGCTTGTTCTTTCATAATTTGGTTTGGTCAGGCCTTAGTCAAGTTTTCCCATGAATTAGTTCTGGATTAGTTTTGGTTGAGTCATGGTGAAAGTTAGCCCAGCCTTAGTCCTGACCTGGATATAACCATTTTGTAATTAAGCTAGCTAAGGTTATTAATCTCTATTTTAGGAAGGCTCAGTTTATGCAAAGAAAAAAAAACATACAAGTACTCACATTTATTTGGGTCATACTTGAAATCAAAAGATGTGGAGGAAGTAGAATGATCATTTATTAGTCATGTTTTGTGATTCATGTTTTAAAAGCCACTATTCGCGGGACACAAGAACCTCCCTTATTTAGAGGTGACAAGTGACCTACTCAGTGAAATGTACTTCAGTAACTTCTTAGTAAGATTCATTCACTCAGAGTGGTTTTCAGACAACCTACTTTTACTTGTATTTGTCTTATGTAACACACAGTGTAGCAGTCCACTTACTTCAGTAAAAGTTTTTGTTCTCTTCTCAGTGTGAGTAAGCCTACAAGTGACAAAGGCTTTATGTTGACAGTGACAGTGATTGAACATTTGTGTTTCTTGCATCGCTCCTTATATTATATTTTTTTATTTGTTTCATTTTGTTGTCTATCCTTTGATACTAGTAAGTAGATGATTTCATGTTTTGTTCTTCTTATTAACTTAAACTAACTTACTACTAAGTTACTCTTACTTTAGTCATTTCTAGGACCACAACTTTGTACTCTTAATGTTGCCACACAAATTTTTTTCGGTCCTAAACAATTTTTAAACATGCAACAAACAGCTCACACTACAGACTTTTAGAGATTTTAAATCTCTGATGGCAAAGACTGCTGCAGGATATGGCTGTATACCACAGACTAAAGTTGTGACCGCACAAAAAGATCAGAGCACTGCATTTCTAGTGTAGATGCAAATGTGTTATTATTTGTGAAATGTAGTGCAATACTTCAGATATGTGAACTGATCTGTACACTGTGTGGATTTAGACAGACACACGAACTACTCTCACCTTTTTACTTTTAAAGAACGCTTCAGATTGGATTAACTGGACTGTTTTATGGACTGGGTGTCATTATTTGCAGAGGACAAATTCTGGGGATAATGTAGATGAGCTACTGCAGTTTAAATGTACAACGTTACTAGAGGCATCTGCCCCTAACGGTCTGGTTTATTGGCTGTTACCGTAGCGCAGCTGATGTTTAGTGGTTACAGTCTGACAGAGCAGCTCAGAGTTACACTGACACCACACACATGAGGAGCACAGCAGCTTCAAAATTACACACAAAGACAAAAGTCGGGTCATGCCTCCCCAAACTTGTGGAGAAGCAAATCACATCCTAAATTGGGCAAATTCTCCTGTAGTGTGTGGAGGCCTTTACTTGAGTACAATATTTGGCTGCTCTACCCACCTTAGTGCATATCGTTTAGAACATAACTTAAAAGTACAATAAATAATTTTCGAGAGGTCACATTACCACCTGCATGATTCCATGGTAATAGAATGTTAAAACCATACTTTGGAGAATCTAGTTAAAGCCATACATGAGATAGAGTTTTCTTTTTAATGCTATACTGTGGAAGCTTAAAGCCAAACGAACAACATTTCCATGGAAACAAGCAGGTGGAGGTCAGGTTCAGGTTTATGGAGATGCAAGCCTGCTCACAGTAAGGATGCAAATATGTTTTTATGTTAGTACATTTTTGCTAAAAATGTACACACTGTACATTTGTAATAGATTGGAGCCATTATTACAACTAGATTAGAAATGTGATTCTCTGCAAAATATTGGTTATATTTAAAAGCCAAATATTCCCTGGTAGCACTTGATAAATGGGGATACTGACCTATATGTATGATTAAGAGAGAGAGGTGTGACAAAAGCCTTGGTTCTGCTTATATTATGGGATGTGAATGCAGTGCACAAACTGAAAAGGCTGCTATGGCTGCATTAGATCACATGTATGCACAGTGTATGGGACTAGAGAAACAGCAGTAAGTCATGCATGGAGCAGATAGAGACTGGGGCTCTATCGATCCCAAAGCCACATGCCATCACCCCCATGTTTTTCAATGGACTGAGAAAATCCATATTAAATACAATCCAATAACAGCAAACGGGTGAAACTGAGCTCACAGTCACAGTGTGTTAAAGTTACATAACTCGAATATAAAAACATTTCATTTGGTCCCTCAAAATCATAAACCTCACATTTAAATCATAAACAATGGGCAAATGGAGCTCAACAGTGACTGCCCGCTCCAGTTCTAGAATTTAATTTCCATTAATTTTCCCCATCAACTTTTTGAAAATTTCACATATTAAGAGTTCAAAGGCATCACAGAGGCTAACCAGTTACGTGCTAACTAATATCCATAATATAGATGTTTTAAGTCCAAAAAACACAAGATTCAACAAAATTTTTAGTAACTTTGTAGTTTATAAAGTTTCAGAAACAGATCACAATATAATTATAAGTCTTTTGTTCCTTAGTTACAATGTCACTGATTAGCTCTGATTAGTACATATATATTTTTTGAAAGTCTATGGAAAAATTAATGAAAAATATACTTGGTTGGGTGGGCGGTCATTGAGCTCCATTCTCCAGGTTCACACATAGATTTATATTAGTTTTATAGTAGGGCTTAACAATGTGGAAAAAAAATATCAAATTTCAATAATACTAACAAACATTGTGATTAAATTTGGTATTTATATTTTAATAATAGGATCTTATTCAAAGTTCTTTTTTTTTTCTTCTTTTTTTTCATCAAGTTTTTTGAACACATCCAGAAGAATGGACCAAAGGAATGAAATTGATAATAATAATGCAAGCATCACATTTCAGAACATATTTGTACAGATCTAAACTAAAGGATTAGCAGTTCTTATGCAGAATAATTATCAATTATGGCATTTAAAAATTGCAGCATTTGTAATTTTCTATTTGATTCAAAGTCTCAAGTCTCAAGATTTCTATAAGCTTTATACAGCCTTCTACAGGTATTCTTTGACAAAGATCAATGCCTATGTCTGTCTACATATGGATTTAACCCCAGGGCCCTTCCTGAGAAACGCATAATGAGAATGAAGCAGAGACAGGCTGATATTCACACTTTTTAAGGTATGGGTCTTAAATCTCAAACAGAGGCTGATATTTCTTGTGGTCTTAAGAATAGACATAATGCTTTAATTAAACAATTAAACAATGAAGAGATAATTGAACAAAATGTGACTACACAGCTGTCTTATAGGTTTGTGATAAAACAGGGCTGTGTGTGAGTTTGTAATAAATTTAAATTACATAATTTGGGGAAAATAATCAAAATTGACCCTACACATTGGCCCAAAAATATTGGCATAGCTCATCGGCCACTGGTTGCTCTGGATTCTAAACAATCTGTATTGGTATCAGACATGAAAAAAAAAAAAAAAAACACATCAGTTGATCTCTAGAATTACAGAACAATAGAAGTACAAGCTAATCCCCCAACTGGTAAATCCTGACTGAAATCTTCATTGGCTTCTGTCAGGTTTCTCCAATGGAACTGAAGGAGGGATCAGTACAAATGAATGTAAAGTCACATCAACTCAAGTAAAAGATGCACTAGAACCAGCAACCTGTTTGTCTCCATGGAGATTTTAATGCTTTGCTGGGAATGCTCCACACTATGGCAATAAATATATTTAACTCCACATTCTAGGCAAAGCAATAACATCTTGATAGTGGTGAACCCAAAACCGAAAAAAGTTGCACAGTGCACCTTTAATATGGCAATGGTTTAAATTGAGAATGTCCAAGCTCAACTGATCTCAGAGGTTGAGCAGGGCTGGGTCTGGTTAGTACTTGGATCGGAGACTGCTGGGGTGTCACAGTGGGGCAGCAGAGGCTCTAAGGTGTATTGTTGTTGTGTCCTTGGGCAAGGCACCTCACCCACCTCACCTCCAGTGTTGGATTACACTGGTGTAAGAATTAGAGTGTGTCTACTGGACAATGTGTGTTCATTAAAACACACTGTCCTCACCAAAAAAAAAAAAGAGAAAAAAATCGAATCAATCAAAAAAAAAAAAAAAAAAAACAATAAAAAAACACATAGTGAATATTAAATAATAAATGAATTAATAAATGAAGCTAGATCTGCTATTCACTCCCACCAAAACCATATTTAAAAATGCTGTGTGGCGCGTGACTGAACAACTAAGTTACTTGCCGACAGTAGCTGAGTTGGTGGAGCATTTGTCCTTGAGCAAGACTCTTAACTCACCTTCCCGTAGTGTCTGTGTACATTGGTGTATGAATGTGTGTGAATGTGTGAGTGGTTCCTTGATGTAAAAGTGGTTTGAGTGCTTTGATGGTGAAAAAGCTCTATATAAAAATGTGACCAATTACCATATGCATGTTTCTTCATTAATATGCACTGTCCCCACAAAATAAACAGACACTCGATTGTGACAGTAGCACTGAGTTATATCCATGATTCCCAGGTTCAAAAGTGACTCATTTGTATATTTTTCTCTTCCACAGGAGCAGGTGCCAGGTGACATTGATTCAAAATGGCTCCTTTCCTGAGGATCGCCTTTAATTCTTATGACCTGGGTGTCCTGCCGTCTCTCGACGATCCGCCATTTTGTGCCATCAAGATGAAGGAGGCTCTGACTACTGGTGAGAAACTGTTTCAATGCAAACCTTAGTTATCTTTTGTCATGTATTTCATTTATTGGTACAGTTTTTGCGCAATCCACATTTCTGTTAAAACGTTTTAATTTCCAACTAACCCAACCCAACTAACTCAAACTTGAAGGTCAGTGCCAGAAGATGACTAAGAGTGTGTTGACACTTGCACAGTTGCCACTAAAAACTGAAACTAAATCTAGTCTACACTAAATCTGGACTAGACCAGGACTAAACCAGTCTACATTTATACCCAAACTGGACTAAAACTAAAGTTCACTTCATAACTAGCAGACCAATCTAAGGAGCAATTGTAGAGTTAGCTGTACACTGAGAAACATAAAAAATAGCTCTAGTCCTGTAGTTCTGTTGATTCTATAATATGTAATCACAAATCTAGTGCAAGTTTGACTGATAGTTTATGGCACCACATGTATCTTTTGTTGTAAGAATATAATGACTTCTGTAATTGTTTTCCTTTCCTCTCTGATCCTTTATAGAGCGTGGTAAGACCCTGGTGCAGAGGAAGCCCACCATGTATCCTGCGTGGAAGGCCAGTTTTGACGCTCACATTTACGAGGGGCGGGTCCTGGAGGTGCTTCTGATGAAAACTGCAGAAGAGCCATTGGCCGAGGTCACAGTGGGTGTGTCTGTCCTCGCTGAGCGCTGCAAGAAGGCCAACGGCAGAGCGGAATTCTGGGTAAGAAAAGGGATGAAATACTGAGGTTATGTAAAAACGTACAGATGGGAAAATGACTTGAAGGTCACTGTGGTATGTCTGGTTTCATTTTTAGTTTTTAAGGTGGCGAACTTTGCTTTCTTTTATGACTTGACTTGACAATATTACTGCCAGAATGTTCTTTGATAGCAACATAAATAATATCTTAATATTTTTATATATTCCAATAACAGACACACTATATCAATATGAGCAGAAATGTGTAAAAACATGTCTAACGATATGCGGTACACATATTGAAATTTAGCATATTTTCAATACAACATTCACAATCCACTTCAGTCCACCTCTATTTCTTTCTGTAATGGCATTCATTTATTTTCAGAATGGTTTATTGTCTTGGTCTTGGTTTACATTTGGTTTTCCTCTGGGATTTCTCTGGTTCTTGGTTTAGTCTCCTGTTTGTGTCAGATTCATGTATTTGAAAGGAAGCCATGTAAAAAATACCTGAAATTGGAAAATTCGTAGTTACATAATAGCAGATTTTTTATGAGTAATCACGTAACCATATTGTTTAAAAAAAGTTAATTACAGATCAACCTGCACAACTTTAGAGGGGTAGTAGTTATAGGGGCCTTTTATACCTTCATAAAATTGTATGAGTGTCAGTATTTTCAGATATTGTCAGTAACCATGCTTGGTTTTGAAAGCTGTAGGTTGAATCTGTTTTATTGTTCCAGGTGGATCTTCACCCATCGGGGAAAGTGATGATGGCTGTGCAGTACTTTCTGGAAGGAGGAGACGCAGGTAAAACAGATCAATGCTCAGTCTCCTGTTTCATGGTTTAACTTAAGACAAAAGATTCAGTAGACTACATTCTCCTGAAGCATGTTTAAGACACAACTCATTTGTCCATCTAATTAATTTGATTGAAGCAGTAATAATCAGTCATTTAAGTGTTAAGTTCAATTTATATTATGTATCCTTCTTATGTACCGTTCTGTTAATTTTTTGAGTCTTTGTTCAACCTTGCTGTATTTGCAGACTTGCTCCTTCTTGCTCCTGGTTCAGTGCTGGTCTGTTATAGACCTGATCTAGTTCTGGGTTTTGTCCCAATTTAGACCTAAATTTTAGGTAGTGATAGTGCACATCTGAATGCAGGCATGGTTAGGTCCTGGGTTAGTTCTGGTTTAGACCTTAGTCCCTGTTTCTGCCCAAGTTTATTTACAGGTTTAATCCTGGTTTACCACTATTTCTGTTCAGTTTGAGTCCTAGTTTAGGTCCTGGTTAGTTTTATCCTGGTTTGGTCCTGGTTTGAGCCCAGGTTAGTCATGTGGTAGACTTGGTTTGGTGCTGTTGTAGTCCTCATTTGGTCCTGGTCTAGTCCAGATTTAGGTCCCAGTCTCAAGACTTAATTTTGATGTAGTGGGTGTGTAATTGTAAATCTGTACATTTAGCTATAACTGCAGCCTTAGTATCACTCATTGTTTTACTGTTTAAATACACATGGGAGTTAAAATGCTTTAATGTGTTTGTTTATATTCATTTGTCAGAGAGTAAGCAGCCGCCCAAAGAGGAGGAGGCCCCGACAATAAACCGCAGACGAGGGGCCATAAAACAGGCCAAGATCCACTTCATCAAAAACCACGAGTTCATCGCCACCTTCTTCAGACAGCCCACCTTCTGCTCCGTGTGCCGCGAGTTTGTCTGGTCAGTCCACTGCACAAATCATATCGGACCGTCAATATAAACATTGTGTCTCCTTGGGCTTTAGTTGTTTAGCCGAATCCAAATTTATTAGTTGACTCTATTTACATTTTAAGGGTTTATATGGAACAACAGCAGAAAAAAATGATTATTGAGTGAGCTTGCTAGAAATTCAGGAGTGAATCATGACTTTAATCTACCTTTTTTCAATTCTATTCAAGTTTATTTATTTTGCACATTTAAATTGACTTCAGCTGACCAAAGTGCGTTACATAAAAGTTAACAAAATACTTTTCATATAAATAAGTTAAGTGCTGCTAAGTGCAGTTTGGGTCAGATACTTGGTAAGTAAAATTTTAAGCTTTTGTCAGGCCCCTTTTTATTTGACTAATTGATCAGCAGGGCATGTCTTTGGTCAATGAAGAATTGTTTTAGCCGACAACAGCCATAGTGCTTCTATTGGGTCTAATTATGTAGTTGTGATTGTCTTTTGAGAATCATAACCATAAACTGACATGATTAACTTACATCTTTAATTTCAGATTTTTAAAATATGTCTTTAAAAATGGCACTATAATACTCAGGTGTTTAGTCATAAACATCACACACATGCCTCTGTTAATATATTATATATGTATGTATGTATTGTATGTTGTATACCATTTTGTTTCAATTATTCATTTGAACCCTTTTTCTTTTCTTGTTAAAAGGGGCCTCAACAAACAAGGCTACAAATGCAGGCGTAAGTCTCACATTTGAAGCACTATTGTTATGTATTATTGATTTGGTACTTGAATATTCACATAGTCTGTTTTTCTTTTTCCCAGAATGCAACGCAGCGATCCATAAGAAGTGCATAGATAAGATCATTGGCAGATGCACTGGGACTGCAGCCAACAGCCGAGACACGGTGGTACGTCACATCTCCATATGCCCAAATCTGAGCTGATCCTCATTAACATATTAGTTATATAGTTAAGTTTTGGGTCTGGGAAATAATCTGTATATGTGGAAAATTATTCTAGAGGTTGTACATAGTAGTGATTTTGCTGCTGTGGTCAAAATCTGATTTACTAATACAGTAATTTAAAGTTCAAAATATTGGACTTTAAGCTTTTTATGTGAATATAGCAGCTGTTCCATTTGAACTCACCAGACTGTTATTGGTAATACTATTATATTAATTTATATGAAAAAAAACCCACAAAAAAATTTCCTCTATTTTATGCCCAGTTAAATGTTGTAGAATTGTCAGTATAGGGTGGGCGATATGATCTCAAAATTTTAATTGCGATCAGTCACTCTTTTGGTGACATCATATTATGAATCACTGCTTTTCTGTTTAATGCAGCTCTATGCTCAAACACACTTTTCCCCCCTTCATCACAGTGAAGACTGTCAGCAGAGTAGTTTCAGAATGGTTTATAAAGAGTAGTTACCTTTGTAAACACAATATGAATCTGAAATGTTATAAAATCTAAATCGCAATCTAGAGATCAACTAATGTGTTTTTTTGTTTTTTTTTTGACTAATGCAAATACCAATTGTTTATCCATATCTGATATTTTTGGGCTGATATGTAGGACTGATTTAGAGAATTTCCTCTAAATTATATAATTGAAATTTAGCTCTGGAAAATTGAGACATTAAATTTTTTTGGCATATGGCTCACTTTTAATTTTGAGAGCCATTTTTGATTAAACCTTAAAATGTCAAAAATCTTTCTAGACATAACAAAAAGGATTTCAGTCTAAAATAATTTATTATCAATGACTTATTGTAGCATCAACACACATCAGATGCACATGGCCCCACAGACCAGAGTGAGAAAAGCAGATGGAGTGAGATTGCTGAGCTGTTTTGAGTGTGAACAGGACAGATGCCTCATAACAGTAACAGGTTACAGATACAAACATGTGGGAGAGAAATATTAGCACTTAAATGGTTTCCTGACACCTGAGACACTTGGTTTGGATTCAGTTATGTCCATGTTAACTGTAGACTACACTATATACTATACATATGTCACTATATCAATTTAAAATACATTTCAGGCTTTCAAGAACAAAACCATATGTTAAAATGTGTGATTGTTAACACAGCTTTTTGTTGATCTTTGTTTATTGTTGTTTTCAGTTCCAAAAGGAGAGGTTTAAAATTGACATGCCTCATCGGTTCAAGATCAATAACTACATGAGTCCAACTTTCTGTGACCACTGTGGGAGTCTGCTGTGGGGGCTGGTCAAGCAGGGGCTCAAATGTGAAGGTAACGGTTTTTAAATATATCATAGTGTGTGTAAATGCACAGGGGATGTGTGGAAGCAGGTATAAGGGACTATACTCATAACTGGTAGCAACTTGTTAACATCTAACTTGCAGCTAATTTGCATATTAATGGTAACTGATTAGACACTTTCCTATTAATAAATTACTTATAAACTTAACTTACATAAGAGTAAGGTGTATTCATGAAGTATTGATCAGTAAAAACTACATTTTCCATGGTACCCTTTGTATCCCTGTTACCAAAACCTTTTTAGGATCTTGATTAATGTACAAAAGTGTTATAGCATCTTACTAATAAGCAGTAATAAGCGTACTGATATGTGATATTAATTGTCTAAGCAGCAGAATAAGGCAGACAATAATAATGGCAGAATAAATGCTACATAACAGCTACTTAAGACGTGTACCTTAAAATAAAGTGTTATTCCATTCCTTTTTTTTTTTTGCAGATTGTGCCATGAATGTTCATCACAAATGTCAGGACAAAGTTGCCAATCTGTGCGGAATCAACCAGAAACTTTTAGCAGAGGCTCTCAACCAAGTCAGCCAGGTGAGGACTTCATTCATGTCTGTTTTATGAAGTAATACACTTCGTTATTATTTTCATTTTTTAATGTTTTTTTTTCCATCAGAAATCAACAACTCGGCGCTCAGACCCGACTCTGGCTGACCATCCCGACATCGGCATCTACGACGAGATGAACAAACTGGCCGGACTGGACATAAACGGTCAGATATTTTAAATAGTACCACAGATAAGAACATAAAGATGTCACATGTCTTACAGTGCGCTCACATGGCACATTTTCGACATTGGCCTGATTGGAGGAGGAGGGCATGGCACAGTTGTACGTGCACACACATAACTTATGTTTAAAGGCCCTATATTACGCAAAATTTGCTCTTGTGAGCTTTTAGGCCTGTTAGAATGTTGTTACCTCATCAAATATATCTGGAGTTGTGTTTTGTTTCATCCACACATGTTTGAGTAATCTTGCATTATTAATCTCATAATGAACATTTGTCTTTGCTGTATTTTTGTATCTCTCAGACGGTCCATACGGGCGGCTCTGGGAGGGCTCCAATCCTCGGCCTGTGTCCAGGATCAGTCACATGACCCGCATCAGTGTCGACAACTTCATCTTCCACAAAGTGCTCGGGAAAGGCAGCTTTGGAAAGGTACAGACTAGTGAATGCATTAAGGTTACATGCATAGATTGTATGAAGAAGTGGAGTGGAGTGGAAGTGAGTGTAACTTCACCCATGGCATTTGGCTCCAGGACAAATTAAAATAATAAAATTAATACAATTATTGGTTCATTCTCCTATTTATTTCTTGTAGCTCATGATACTGTATTTACTGGGATTATCCTGCTTTATTTGTATTCTGCCAGTGGCATAAAGTAGTTTCAGTATAAACATGATATTGTGATAAATTGAATTAAAATTAATTATACTTCTGTAGTTATAAATCATGTCATGAACTGGCTCAGGGTTCAGACCAAACTGAGTTCATATATGTTTCAAAATTACACCCAAAAACACAAAGTCGGGTCATGCCCCCCCCCAAACTCGGGAAGGAGCAAACTGAGCTTGAATTAGGCAAATTCTTCTGTAGTGTGTGGCGTCCTTAAAACATTCATGTAATCCTGTTCATTGTCGTTTCTCTGTGGGAGGGAGCAGAGCCATAGCAGTTTAAAGGAATTATAAATTAGGTATTATAAATATAAAAAAACAATGAATAATAAATATATCTTTTAACACATTTAAACGAGCCAGTTCACAATAGTGTTTTTTTTTTATCATGTACACTTAGTTCATGTTATTTTTTTCTGTTGCCTTATTAAGAGGTAAATAGTGTCATCATAAGCCTCAGCTACATATACATATACATTAACTCTATCTATGTTTGTGATGAGGAAACAACATTATAACAGATTTGAATTGAATTTGACCCATCCTTCAATACTGCTGGGGCAACCTGTCAGGAGCAGTGGGAACCTATCTCCTGATCTTGAGCTAGGCTTGATCAGGACGACCTTGGCTGGTAGATTTGACTTTTTGTATATGTTTGGGGATATGAATGGCGAATGACCAAAATAGCATATTGTCACAAGGGATGAGATCACTATTTCATTTTTATCACCGTATCTCTCAGCCCTAATATCTCTTCACTTGGTTTCAAGAGGGGGTTTTATGCTAATTATTATACCATATTATAATGTTCCCTTATCAAAAGCATGCCTGAAGAGGTTTTAGATGTCATCCATACATATTTGAGTATGGGAGTGACTTAACATGGAGAGCAAAGAGAGGGGAGACTCAGAGCATGAAAAATTAAAGTGAAAACATGTGAATACATTGTTTTCGGCAAATATAGGTTTTTCAAAACAATGAAAGGTAACATAGTGATCTAAATATGTTATGCATGAGCAGTTAATACTCCATAGACGTAAAATACCCACTTTAATTTCTGTGCAGGTCCTGTTGGCAGAATTGAAAGGTCGCGGGGAATACTTCGCTGTCAAAGCTCTGAAAAAGGACGTTGTTTTGATGGACGATGACGTAGAGTGCACCATGATAGAGAAGCGTGTTTTGGCTCTGGCCTGGGACAACCCCTTCCTCACTCACCTCTACTCCACTTTCCAGACCAAGGCAAGTCCTGATCCCCACTACAGGTTTAATCCTATCCGGCCCAGGCTGGTATAAGGTTTCAAAGGGCCTTAAATGTGCACTGTTTGATTATTATTGCCTTGCAAGGAATGTTCCACAGTATGGCATTAAACTGATCTATCATGCATTTGTTTTCATGGCTGAAGATAATGACTAGAAAAAAAGTAGAAGCTAGAACTTTGCCTTGTGGAGTGATCAGCTTGTCTTCATAGAGATAAATAGGTTTAATGTCATACTATGGAACTTTCCAAAGAATACATCTTCATGGAGACAATAAAAGTTACACAATGCACATTTAAATGTGCATTATTACTTAGTGTGATGTGATAATACTTGTTTTATAATTTGCTTTTTTCTTTACTACATAATTCCATTTAACTTGTGTCATATATTTAATGTCTGTATGTATCTAAAATGTAGAAAGTAGTAGAAATGAAAAAAAAAAAAAACATTGATTGAGATGGTGTGTCTAAACTTTTGACTATATAATATAATATAAATTGATTAATAAGAAGTCTAACTTATGTGTGACAGGAGCATTTGTTCTTTGTGATGGAGTATCTCAATGGAGGAGACCTGATGTTTCATATTCAGGAGAAAGGACGGTTCGAGCTGTACCGAGCGACGTGAGTAACATAAAACACAACAATGAGCCAAAACATTATGAGATACACGGTTGTTGTCAGTTGTTGATTGAGCAGTCAGAACCAGTGACCAACAGGTTGACTTTTCAATCTCAGCTTCCAAATGAATATTGACCATTTACCACAGTAGTATTTTACCATTTGTAAGCTTGCTCACAGTATGTTTTTCAAAATTTTCTTTGCAATAAAAACACCTTAGTAAATCAAAGGAGAAATGGAGAAAAGTTACAAGGTAGCTCAACTGACCCCAATTAAACTGCCTTGTGGTGTTTTAGAAAATGGAAATTAGAATGTAATGAGTTTTACGTTATATCTTGAAATCATCTTGGAGTGACAAAGTTCATTATCCCACAACATTTAAGCACACCAAATTACAATATACTAATTTGTCTGCACACAATACCAAAACAACTATAATTTATTAACAGGGAAACTAAACTGTCCTCAAATACAACTCCTTAACTGCTTTAAAGATGTTAGATATTGTAGAGCCTTTGCTAGCTCCCCTTTTCCTCCCCTGTAATAATGTGTTTATTAATCTCCTCTGTTCTCCCTTGTTGAGAGTTCTCTTTGGAGGCTACATGTGTTATCATCTGTTTTGTATCAAACCGTAAAAGGAGTCAGTGCTCTTCGTGTGGGGCGTATCCACCCACCTCCAGTGATCACAGCTCCCTCCAAAAACAAAACAATAGCACAGATTGAAGAGAAAAAACTACATGTTTTGAAGATAGAACAATTGTGGGCAGTAGGACATGATATACAGTTGTGCATTGTTTTTTTTGTATTATTTTATACTACGCAAAATTGATTCTTGTGAGTTTTAAGCCATGTTATAATGTTCTGTTACCTCCTCAAAACATACATGGAGTTGTGTTTTGTTCCATTCTCACATGTTTGAGTAATCCTTTTTTATTGGTCCATCTACATGTTCATTACCACATGACATCACAAGATGAAACAGTCTTTTCTGTTTAAGAGAAGGACTCAGCCTAAATAAGCAGGATTTATGTGTTTAACATGTGTGAATGACACAAAACAACAAATTCAGGTATGTTTGTGATGAGGAAATAAAATTATAACATAGATCAGAAAATAGCAAAATATGGGCCCTTTTTAATACTCTATTTTAGGGATGCACAATATGACACGATCAAAACTAAATACATTTGTGTTGCCCTAATTATCAAATTTTAAATGTTACAGATATTTAGTGCATACATTGTCTTCTGCAGATTTTTGGCCTCTACAAAAATGTTTGAAATTATTGCATTGGTTTAGCTGTTTATATTTCTGTCTTCTCTCAGCTTCTGGAGTTGTTTATAATGTGTACTTTGAACCAAATATTGTAATGTATCACAATGTCAGAAAAATCAGGTCTTACTATAGATGTATGGAAACACTGAGCATCCAAACCACTTTCAATGAATCAAAGTTTAGATGCATTATGGTGAAGGTAATTTGGGCTCTGAACAAAATGGAGTGTGTATGGGTTTAAGGAATTGGCTACATCATGGGTTAGCACCTATGATGTCACAAGGTGGAGCGCAGAGCATTTGCCCCTGTAAACATGGAGACAGACTAAAAATGCAAGATTTATTAATAATAATAATAATATAGTTTTACTCTTGTCTGTACAAAATTCACCAGATTTTCCACATTCAACATAATTTTGAAGAAAAGAAAATGTAAACCCGGCCAACCAGACTCCACAATAATGGCCTCATGTAAACAACAGAAGAACAGCTTTTGTCTTGAATTGATGATAGAACAGGCAAATTCTTTCCACTCCACAGTTGTCTAAATGTTATCACAGATGACATAATTTGGCAGTTTTAAGTTTAGACTAAATGACAAAAACATGATTACGTTCAAATACATTAAAGAAGTGTCCTATTTGTAATGCTGTAGTCAAAGAATTGTATCGTTTACATGACTCCAGGTGTTAGACCATTAACCCTCTGACCCTCATTTAGAAGAGTAAAGTGTAACATAGCAGAATGACAGCACTGGCCTGTTTACCTGGCCAGACAGAACCACGTGCTTTGAAAAAACTTTACAAAGATGAGTAGATCTGGAGCCTTATCCCGTCTCCCTGAATTCGGAGGCCGTGATTGACAGATGGATTAGCCAATTAGAGACGCATGCTCCATTTGCATCAAAAACAAACATGGCGGTTTATACATAAAAAAGGAGAAAAATCTACATAAAGGACTGAGAAACAACATGGATTATTATAGAATCAACAATCAAAACACCAAACTGTTATAAGTTAGCGATTTTTGTTCTGAATAATACAAGAATTTTCAAGAAGAGGCGTCTGTACAAACATGTTCTGAAATGAGATTCTTGTATTAGTTTGTCAGTTCCTGTTTTTCTATTTTCTTCTATTTTTGTCAATACTCCAGAACCCACTGATGTGTACTTTGAACAAAATTCTATTATTAAAACTATCTAATGGCAGTTCCTCTCAGAAAAATCACAATTAGGAATTGTTCAGACTTAGACCATACTCTGTTAAAACTACATCTAATCATGACCTATAAGGCTGGATACCATCATAGGGCACCTCTGGGATCAAAAAGTGAAGTTGCACTATGTAACTTTTGTGGCAGAGAGTCTACCTCCTGCTTGTTCCCAGGGGGGATGTTATTATTTTACCTGGAAAGGCCCACTGTATGGGATTTAACAACGACCAGGCATTGTTACGGGTCAGATCAGCAAAAAGGCAACCCCACTCTCTGTAAAAATGCAAGTTTTACAGGGTATTGTCAGTTTTAGTCGTGCTCTGAGTGAGTGGCAAGTGAACTGATATTCAGATTTTAAAAATCCATTGCATGGACCAAATTTTAAAAATTTACTTTCCGTTTTGTAAAAACAGTAACAAAATGTATTTATCTGAGATATTTATTCATATTTTCACTTATTTAGTCTGCTCAAAAAGACAATTCTGAGGCAGTGGGAATGACAAATGAGCACACGGAGATTAGGGAAGTACAGAAAAAAATTTATATTTTCAATTCAAGGGTTTCAGCTATGGCAATTGTCCTCCATGATCATAGCAATTAAACAACTCAAAAAAATGTATGTGTTGAATGGAGAAATTTCAGTCCTTCAAATCAGGAAGGAATTATCGTATTGATACCATGTCTGTAAAAATCCTCTGATATCGCTGATAATGGATAAATCATCCTTAGTTTCCTAGAGAGTATTTTTTGCCATGTTGCCCATCACTAAATATTAGCCTCTTACCCCGACATCCACTTCATGCGTCCTGTGCCTCCTCTGTTTGGTGTTGTTCCTCTACAGCTGAAGAGAGAAGCAGGTCAGAGAAAGGCTAATCTTTCAGCTCTGCTCTGGTTTCACATTATGAGACTGTTATTCACCTGTGTCCTGCTCCAAACAAATGTCCCCCTCAATAATTCACACGAAATGAGTCTGTGCCGACACACGACACGCTGCTGTAGTAACAGCACAAGTACTCACATCTGGAGTAAAAATATCAATACGCCAACTTTAAGACCAAAATAATAAACTTTTGTTACTGAACTGAGCTAAATATGGCTTTAAAGTACATTACAGCCGGCTTCAATCTCCATTTCAGATGCTACTTCAAGGGATTCTACTACTCTATATTTGTTACTCTAACACTAATTATACTACTGTTACTATCGTGACTACAATTAACTTCTAATGATAAAAAATTGGTTCTACTACTATGTAACAATAGTAAACTTACTTGCCTCACTATTCAATAACATTCAATAACTCACTGTTCAATAGCAGTTTCTCTATACAAAAAAACAATTAACCGTATTACCATAGGAGTGAAATGTGCACTATGTAACTTTTCTGTGGAGAGTCCACCACCTGCCTGTCTCCATTGAAGATGTTATTGCAATGTTCTGTGATACCCATCCATCTATTTCTTCTATTACTAATTTTTTCATTGCTGGAACAACATTCTGACTGAATGGAACAGAAAAAGTTGAACCTTGAACCTTAAAGGAGACATATTTTGCTTGAGCCTTACTTATAGTTATAATCTACGAGACCTGTGGATCATGTTATGATTTGCACATTTATAATCTAGGTATTCATCTAAAACAACTTGATAAAAGAAACAAGTCCACACAGCATACACATTTTTGTAGTTTTGCTTTAAAAAATTCCCAATAACATGTAGCATTTTTGAATGGTCAAAAGTCTTCAAAATGTCGGCTACATTTTCTATATCTTACTAATAATATTGTTCTAAACTAATGTTTTTTTTGTTTTTTTGTTTTTTTTCAGGTTTTATTCAGCAGAGATCATTTGTGGTCTTCAGTTCCTTCACTCCAAAGGAATCATTTACAGGTGAGTCCACAGCTGTTAACACATTATGTATTCAGATTGCATTATGTTTAATGTTTTTTAAACATCATGTTTTTCTATTGACTCAGTGTCGGTGCATTGTTACAAAGCATTCAATTAAACTTGTGGTTAGGCAATCCCACACTTTTAGCACCTTTTATTTTAATATTAATGTGTGGTAACGTGATAACTGTGTGTGTGTGGTTACTCTTTAATCAGCATTTGAATACTACAGCCCAGCCAAGCCAATAGTTGTTAAAACAATGCAAGCAAAATAAAAGTGATCAACATGATTTAAATAATACAAAACCAAAAAAGTATCCGGAGTCACATTTCGATAGATTAAACTGCTGCTTTAGTTAGTAATATTTTTTAAGTAAGTAAAACAATAAAACAAACAAATAAAACAATTTAAGTATTGACTTATTGTCACGTTGTAGTATTGTCTAACCTAGAAGACAAAACATACCAGTTTTTGTATTATGACAATAAAAATTAAGTAGAAGATGTAAATACAAGTAGGCCAGTAACAATAAAATGCAGTATAGTGCTACAGACAATACTGTGATACTGAAGACAATTTTAACAGGAGGCAAAGTGAGTATATTATCTGTATAGCTCACATGTCCAGGGAGACTGTTCCAGGTTTAAGCTGCATAAAACTGAAACTCTGGCTCCCCATATTTAGTTCTGACTCTGAGCTGCAGCAGGAGGCTGGTCCCCAAGGTCCTCAGAGTGTGAGACAGTTCATACGGTACTTGCATGTAAGAGATGTACCTTGGTGCTAGGCCATGGAGAGACTTGTACACAAGCAGAGCTGCTTTAAAGTCTATTCTCTGAGCCACAGGATACCATACCCTTTTGAATTATACTGTAAAGGAAAACAAACTGCCCTGTAGATGGTGAGAACACAACAAAACTAGGAAACCATGAAAAATAATATATTAAAAGGAACTTACAATAAAAAATTTAGATTTTAAAATTAGATTGTAAAAATGTTGTTTTTGCAGAGATCTGAAATTGGACAATGTGATGTTGGACCATGAGGGACACATAAAGATCGCAGACTTCGGGATGTGCAAAGAAAATGTGTTTGGAGAAAATCGAGCTACGACTTTCTGTGGAACTCCAGATTACATCGCTCCAGAGGTGACATGCACAAACCAGCACACAAATGGCCTTTCATAAATAAAACTCAACTAGGACTAAATCAAAACTAAACCACTATCTAAACAGGGCATTGTTAGGACCAAACTAGAGCTACATTACAACTAAACCAGACGTCAACTTGGACTAAACCAGGACTAAACCAGTTCTTAGCCATGGCCTGTATTTCATTACTGGGTCAAATTCTAAATCAGTCTAAACCAGGACTTGAACTGTAAAGACCCCCTGAGTAATACCAGAAATTCCAATTACTACGAGCTCAGCATGAAGCATGAAGGTGGCATTTAGAAAACATGACAAAAACATGAACAATATTTGTTCTATTAACTGACCCATATTATGATTTCCCCTGAGTAGCTTGCTCTCTAGCTGGTCTTGTACTTTTTTTTATATCAATTTATATCTGCAGTTTTGAACTGACATTCAATAGACCCACTTTTATTATTATGTAATTTTACTTAGTTTTAACAATATTGTTGTTAGAGAAATTGCATTTGTGCTGTACCAAGGTTTCTCAATACTTATTATCTTGGCCTGGGTCAGGTATAATACTACAGTGAAAGCATAGCTAGACTAGACTAGACTGTGACTAATCTGGAATGGACACTATCCCAATGTCCTGAGGGTTAATTTCTCTGTGTCCTTGGTCCTGTACTAATACAGTACATATTCATATGTCTTAAACTTGATTGGCATTGTCCTGTTCAGATACTGTTAGGGCAGAAATACTCATTCTCGGTGGACTGGTGGTCTTTTGGTGTGCTACTGTACGAGATGCTGATTGGACAGTCGCCTTTCCACGGAGACGATGAGGACGAGCTGTTTGAGTCCATCCGGATGGACACTCCTCACTATCCACGCTGGATCAATAAAGAGGCCAGAGACCTGATGGAGAGGGTGAGTACTAGTGTTGTCTCTATACTAAAATTTCAGACTCTATTTCATCATGTCATTTTCAAAATGAAATAATAGTACTTACTTTTATATTACCATGTCTTATATCTTTGTAATCTCTCAGTCGTCCAGGTAGGTTCCATGGTGGTCCATGGGCGTATATTAGTATAAATGGTGTTGTACTTGTTCTGATACAGCTCAAGATCATTCTAATTTAGGAAAGGTTCATTTCTGTCTTGTGGCTTTTTAAACATCCATACTTGCTTAAATGAGTATCTAGTTTAGATACTAGTTTTGGTATCAAAATTTGTCAAAATCCTCTCAAACATGCTATAATTTTAAAAAAATTCTTTAAACATGTTTTAGTGTAATAATTTGTTTGTTTGGTCATCACATCACACATTTATGCCTCTTTAACTAAAAATAATTGTTATGAAACTTTCTTTGCAAAAATGTATTTAACTTAACTCAGCTGACAGATAATTTTTTTACCAGTTCCTGCTATAAGTAAAAAAAACATAGGCACGGTGGCTGAGTGGCTAGCACTCATGCCTCACAGCTAGAAGGTTCTCGGTTCGATCCCCGGCTACAGGTCTCCATGAACAGTATGAAAGTGGTGTGTGCGTGTCAGTCTGCCCCAGGGGGACAGACTGACTGGGCACAAAAAAATGTGAAAAGCTTTATATAAATTACATATTGTAATTTCATCAATAGTAATAGTAGTAGTATTAGTAGTTTCTTTAGTATTACCATATGATCTGTACTAGTTCTAATACAGTTCAAGACAAAACAAATTTCTACTAATAACTATTTAAATATAGTTTCGATGTTAGTCTTTGATGGAAAGATTGTTAACCTCTTATGTTGCTCTTGTCTTGCTGCAGTTGTTTGAGAGGGACCCCAGTCGCAGGTTAGGGGTTGTGGGTAACATCCGTCTGCACCCATTCTTCAAGAGCATCAACTGGACCAGTCTGGAGAGGAGGGAGATGGAGCCGCCTTTCAAACCAAAAGTGGTATGTTTTTGGTCTTCTTTTAAACTGGTAAAACTGTAAAGCTTATGTGCATTTGAAAATCTTAACTGACTTCTATCAGTGGGTAACACTGCTGTCCAAACATTTCAGTGTTGACATATCTGACTTTATCTCTGTAACATAATGTAAATCATGCAGGCTTTCATTATTCTAATCACATTGTAATCTGTATTTCTTGGATTCTTTTTTTTTTTTTTTTTTTTTTTTTTTTTTTTGCAGAAAGCTCCAAACGACTGTAGTAACTTTGACCGCGAGTTCCTGAGTGAGAAGCCTCGTCTCTCGTACAGCGACAAAAACTTCATTGACTCCATGGACCAAACAGCGTTCGCTGGATTTTCATTCATAAATCCCAAAATGGAGCAACTGATAGAGTAAAAGCATCCTAAGTTACTGTTAATGTGACAACATCTTGGTACATTTAGATGTTACAAATTAGAGCAGGCCCTTGTATCGTATAGGTTGGTATTATCATATTTGTGTGCATGCATTATTTGTCCTGAATGTAAAAAGGCCTGTTTAATAATAATAGTGAGAGGTTTGGTCTCCATCTCAATGTTACAGTCATCTGTATTGGTACCATGAGTCACCTGTCCAGCTATCAGTGAGAAATTAGTTATTCAATTTGATTATATGATCTGGTTGTCCATCTAGTTTAATTTTTTTTTATATTATATAAGTTTATGCAATTATTTTCTGTGAATATTTGCTTAAAAAATGCTAGTAAATTAGCTTTTTGTACATGCAAAAGTGTGGAGTGGGGTATACTGTAGGTTGTTTTATGTATAATGTTCTTCAATGGAACTCAATAGTAAATGTCCACTTTGAGGTTTTGGAAGTCAATTTTCCATCCCTATTTGTCACAGGCATCTCAAAAAAAAAAAGATGCGTTTGATACTTTCTGGGGATAATCTGTTATGTGGTAACTAATGACGACAGCTAGTTATCGTCTGTCTCAATATTTGAATTTGAATTCTTTGTGGAAAATTTATGGGAAATTTACTTCCAGAACCATGGGGGGCTTTGACCGTTGAGCTCCATACTAACAACATTTATGCATTATAAAGTTGCACATGGTTGTAATGGTAACCAATGACATATGAATAAGATTGTGAAAGTTGTACTAAATTAGGTCAAGAGTGGTGTTAATAGTTTCGTATAGAAAAGTTATATCTAAAAAAACATACATTAATTGGCACATCATAGGGTTACGATTTTGCAAGTCCATTTAATCTTTGGAAACTTGAACTGAATATTTTACTTAAAAAAAAAGAACATGTCTGACCAGCCTACCTCATATAGACAACACAGCAGAAACACATTGAACTCTATAATGTACATTAATTTCATTTACTGTCACTGTCACTTTAGTTGTTGGCTGCATGTTCAGATCTTAAAACCTCAAATCAAAAACGGTTTCATCTCTCAGTAACCTTTCAAGGGACCATATTACACTATTTTCTGATTTATGTTATAATGTTGTTTTCTCATCTCAAACATACCTGGAGCTGTGCTTTATTTCATTCCCACGTGTTTAACACACAAACCCTGAATTTAGGCTGAGTTCTTCTCTCAAACAAAAACACTATTTGCTGTGCTCCACTGTGTTTTTAAACTCCGTACACCTTCATTAGAATCATTCAGATAATTTTTGCCCTGGAATTGCCAGTCCACTAAACAAAAACTTAAACAGAAAATTACCAGTAATTCACATTACAAGGTGGAACAGAACATTTTGCCCTTTGGAGAATATACAGCATTACTCAAACGTGTGAATGAAACAAAACACAAGAGTATGTTTTTGATGACATAACATGACTTAAAGCTCAAAAGAGTAAATTTTGTGAAATATAAGACCTTTAAAATGTATTCATCTACACAACAGGAAGAATGATGGATGGAAAAATGAGAAGTTGTGGTTTTGAGGTCAACTTTACTGTGCCATATTAAGAACAAAATGTGAGGTTGGCTGAGGTTTTCTACTGGTAAAAGTACTGTTAAACTGTAAGTACAACTGTTTTAAAAGTGTTAAAATGGCATAGCATCTGTACATAGACATTGTATATGGTTTTACTGTCTAACTTGTATCATGTATATTGGTAAGATAAGGATGTACTTTTTTACCGTTCTGTCTTTTACATCTGATTAAATAACCATTCACACCCAAGTGTCTTGTTTTCATAATTTCTCTATTTTTCAAATTGTTCCTATTCTTTCATAAGTTAATGCAGTTGTAAATAAAAGTAGTAAATAAATAGTTACAAGTAGGATCAGTATGAAGATATGAAGAATATGAAGAGCCTTAGTTTCCTTAGTATTCTCAACTAAATGATTGAGGATATGTGCAAAAAAATGTGTAAGATATTTTCTAATGTGTTCTCATTTTTAATGGCAATTATTAATTGTTTACTGGTTAAGGACGTTTTAAAATACATATTTAAAATGAAAATAAAAAGTAAGTATTCTAAGTATAATACTCTGGTCTGTAATGATAGAGGCGGAGTGATTACATTTTTGGTAGCCTTTTTTTTTTTTTTCTAAATCTGAACTGACTAAAAAATATTAAAATATCAATAATTTAAATGTGGATTTTACCGTACTTAAATGAGCTTTATTGCGCCCTCTAGCAGCAATTCTAGCACATTGACACCCGATGTCACCACGCAAAAACTAACACAATGGCCACGTACGCTCCACTGTGTACGGAAGTAGCTAGCTGTGCATTCCCTTTGACTGGCAATTCAATTCGTGGATTGCAAAGCAGTTTTACTTATTTTGTAGACTTTTAATGGTCATGCTGATATGGAAATATTTATGTATTGTTACAGTGTTTTGTTAAAATGAGAAAAGTATCGTTTTCTGCAAAATACGTGGGCTGTTAACCTGAAAAACACAGTAAAAAACTCAAGAAAGTTCAAAATGAGCACTGAAGATGTATTGAAAGATGCGTCTACTTTGGCGTCCTATAATGTATTATTACAGGTACATGCTCTATATTGCTAATTATTATGGCAAAATGTGTACAAAATATTAGATCTATATGCTTTTTCTCTTTTTTTAAATTTTAGGTAATGTTTCGTGTGCTCACCTTTGTGCTAAATGCATTCACGTTACGATTCGTATCTAAAGAGCTGATTGGAGTAGTCAACGTCAGGTAAAAAGACGCATAATAAAACCTTTAATTTACTGTAAAATGTGATTGTTTAATATTACATTATGTGTGTTTTCCATAGGCTCACATTACTGTACTCCACATTAGTATTTCTGTCTAGAGAAGCCTTCAGAAGAGCCTGTTTAAGTGGAGGATCAAGGACCAACCACAGCTGGAGACAAGTCATCAACCTGCTATGGCTCACGTGAGTAGGAATATAACTTATAGCTGATTTAAAGGTGTAAAATATTGTGTGAGTGTATTATTATTGCAAGTTTTGTTACTATTAAAATTTGGTTGTGTATTAATAGCTAGCTGTTCTTGTCATACTGGTTCAGTCATATGGTCTGCTATCAAGCCTAATGATCACAGGAAGGACCTTTACCCTATTTCTCTCTTTTTAAGAGTGGTATGGTAAAGTAGGCAATGTATTTTTAGGGTCTTATTGAGTACACCTGATTTTACATTACTGGTTAGAGGTTTAGAATATCAGTGTTAAGTTTTCTAAAATGGAACTACCCAGAGCATAACTAGCTTTGCAAAGTGTGATTTTGATTATGACTTAAAATTATAATATTAGAAGAACTTGTATTCTGCATAAATTCTAATACCCCAAATTTCTCCCTCAGGTTACCATTAGGTGTACTATGGGCAGTCCTTCTTGTCTGTGTTTGGTTGTGGCTGTTGGAAGTCCCAGACCCCCTCTCGGTGCCGTACTACAGCCCAGCCGTGGTGCTCTTTGCTCTGGGAGGAATCCAGGAGCTGCTGGCTGAACCGCTCTGGGTCATGGCTCAAGCTCATATGTTTGTTCGACTCAAAGTGATCTCTGAAAGTTTAGCCATGATTGCTAAGTGCAGCATCACTGTGGTTTTAGTGGTTTTTGGCCGAGAGTGGGGACTGTATATCTTTGCAGCAGCTCATGTAAGACATTAACCATCACTGTTTTTAATTACCATATGTTTGGTCCTAATAATCTGATCATATTTTCAGTGTGTATACAGGAACCCTGGTTTTATGTTACATTGCCTACTTTGTCCGATTCTTGGGCTCCAAAGAGGCGTCAGAGAAACGTTTTCCTCTGAGAAGTGTCAAAGAGCTGTTTCCGAGCAAAGCTGATGGAGAGGTAAAAGAAAGCAAATTAACCATCCAAAAAGGACACATAATCTCTATAGTATACCATAAAGGTCATAGAGATTTAACAAATCTATCAAATTAATTTGAAAAATTAAACATTTGGGCATGGTTACATTATTCATGTGGAAGCTCAGACTACCATTTTCACAATTTAGTTTCAATTAACTACGTACTTAACATGTAATGACTCATTGTCTTCTTGTTGACATTGGCCACTCCAATAACAATGCACTGGATTTGTATAGTGCCTTTCAAGACACCCAAAGCATGGTGATGCTCCCAGTCTGCACCATCGGTCCTCCAATCACAAACTACCAACACTCACACACACCATTTTCACACAAGGCAAGTACTGACCAGGCCTAACCCTGCTTAGCTTCTGAAATCAGACAAGATTGGGCATTGAGCATCAGGTATGGCCACAATAGATAATGCCCTCTAAACTCAACAACAAATGCCTTGACAAGGGTAGTTTGTTACAGAGCAGATTTTTAAAGGCATATACAACTTATATTTAGTTACAAATATACACACACATACATGTCTTTGAATAGCTTTCCTAATTGTAATTGTCTTCCCATATTATTCTTTCTGTAGCCTTTGGTTGACTGGACTCTGGCTCGTCTCACTTGGAGTTTCTTTAAGCAGTCCTTTTTGAAGCAGATCCTGACTGAAGGAGAGCGCTATGTCATGACTTTTTTAAATGTTCTGAGTTTTGGGGATCAGGGAGTGTATGACATAGTGAACAATTTGGGCTCCATGGTGGCACGCTTCGTCTTTCTGCCCATCGAGGAGAGCTTCTACATCTTCTTTGCCAAAGTGATCGAGAGAGGGAAGGACGTCAAGAGTCAAAAACAGGTGGGGACCAAAATGTTTAGTCATGGTAAAAACGTGTAAATTTGATATATTTAGTGGACAAAGAAAACTAATTTAAAAATCTGTAATGTATTTTTATGTATTATAATTGAGCACCTGCGGTTTATTAAAGAAAATTCAATGCGATACAGTGGAACAGTGCAGTTATTAATTTAAATAAGACTTTTTAGCACGATTTCACTTGCAAAAGCCTACAGGCAAGTTCGTTCACAGAAAGCAAAGCAAAGATAACGTTATTTGATAGATGGTAATGTAAAATGCCTGAAATTTGAAAACTGAATTAATAAATATTGAACAGAATATTAAAATCCAATATATAGATGTTTCATAAATCTTAAAACATGAGTTAGGGGTACAATCTATAAATAGTATAAGAGTATAATTTAGGTTCCACTGTACTTTAATTGTACTTAATGTGTCAATTATAATACCTTAAAAAAATATATGTATATTATAGGAGGAAGTGACAATTGCTGCAGAGGTCCTGGAGTGTCTGCTGAAGTTGGTGCTGGTCATTGGTCTCATCATCACTGTGTTTGGATATGGATACTCACATCTGGCTCTGGACATTTATGGAG
>NW_026571299.1:28934957-29059957 GCF_026225935.1 Boleophthalmus pectinirostris
TTGTGTAACTCGTTATTCATCTGTCTACATCCCCAAAGCTCGAAATGCTCTGTTCTACCTTGTGATGTCATGAAGTGATAGTTTTCAAGTTAACAGCTACTTTTACCTTTGGTTCAACAGAGACTAGCCATTCCAAGGCTGAAATCATCCAAATGATTCTATTGAAGGTGTAAAGCATTGTGGAGCAGTTCTTGTATTACCATATGACATCATAAGGTGGAGTTTGAGAGAGTTGAGAGAGTGAACTAAATATGCAGGGTTTAAATATGTTGATATGATAAAACACAACTCCAGGTGTGTTTGTGATAAGGAAACAACATTTTATCCCAGATAAATAATGCCTCATAATATGGGCTCTTTAAGTGGTGCAGTGTGGACAGAAAAAAACTTTCAAAGATGTAAAAATATATATATATATAAAATGTAAAAAAAAAACATTTTTATGCCCATTGCAGTGATCCTTAGAAGTGATCATTAAAAAAGTAAAGTAAACCTTTTACAAATGATTGAACAGTTCCTCTCTTGTCGTCAGGGACCTGTCGTACATAAAGGTGATCGACGTGGGCCGGCGGTACCTTGTAAACCGTGTCCTGGATCACATCCAGAGCCGGATCGTGTATTATCTGATGAACATCCACATCACCCCACGCTCCATCTACTTGAGTCGCCATGGAGAGAGCGACCTCAACATCAAGGGACGTATCGGGGGAGACTCAGGGCTCTCTGACAGGGGCAAAGAGGTACTACTTCAACTACTACTACTATTACTACTATACTACTATACTATTACAACTACCACCGCCACTATTATTACTACTACTGTGGGAGTAGTAGTGTGAAAGTGTGTGTAAGTGCATAAGGGCACTATAGGCTGTCTGTCAATGAAAGGAGCTGTGTGGAGTAAACATACTACTAGTACTACTTTAAAATGTCCAACAGTCACAATAAGTTGGACAGACTACTTCTACTGTTTCTAATACTTAGTACTTGAAATACTTATACATGAGTGAATAGTGGAATAAAGCTTGCTCCAAAAGGAACAAAGGCATGTACAGAAGTTACCACTACAGTTAATGTTACCAAATAAATGCCTGTATTTCTACCACAATTTTTAGTACTTGAGGAGACACAGGCCATACAACTACTACTAACAGCTGCTGCTGTTTTACCACTAGTAACTGTGTATGTGTGTAACTATTTTTTCAAAACAATTTAACAAATATTTCTTGTTGTTTTTTTTCCCAGTATGCAATGCATCTCAGGAAGTTCATCCAGGAACAGGACATTAAGGACCTGAAGGTTTGGACCAGTCAGATGAAGAGGACCATCCAGACAGCAGAGTGTTTGGGAGTGCCCTACGAGCAGTGGAAGGCCCTCAATGAGATCGACGCGGTACGAACAGTTTTACATAAGAAATACACACTAGATTTATTAGGGCTGTACATCTATATCTGCAAAAATACTGATCAAAATTTCTGCTAATGTAATAATAACATTACAAAAAATGAAATACTATGTGATGGGGCAGTGCAATTGATTACATTTGAAATCAAGATATAATAATTAAAATCATCAGTGTGGGTCTTGTCTTGTTACTCGAGAGCCAATTCTGTGTCAGTGAAAGCGTGAGAGTGTTTTGGAGCAGAGTTCAGATTTTGATGAGGAAATTTCAAAATTTTTGGCAGTTAAATGGCAGTCATCAGTAGTCTGTCTGGTCATAAGAAAAAAATCTAATCCAATTGAAAATGGTGTTTGAACAATACTATAAATTTAGCTTAATGTTGGTTTTGGATGACTTCTTACTTTGACCAATAGATTAGGAAAAAGTGTCTTTTTTTTTTCATGTAAATATTTTTCCCATCTAAACCTGAGCCTTTGTGTGGTTTTAGGGTGTGTGTGAGGAGATGATGTACGAGGAGATCCAGGAGCACTTTCCATTGGAGTTTGCCATGAGAGATCAGGACAAATACCGCTACAGATATCCCAAAGGAGAGGTGAATACATGGACTCTTATTATTCAGTCATCTCTCTCCAGCTAATATTGTAATCTGACTGTCATCTGTTGTTCTGTTGTGTTTTCGTGTTAGTCGTATGAGGACCTGGTACAGAGACTGGAGCCTGTGATCATGGAGCTGGAGAGACAGGAGAACGTTCTGGTCATTTGTCACCAGGCCGTCATGAGGTGTCTACTCGCGTACTTCCTCGACAAAACCGCAGGTGAGTAGAATTATGTTTTATGTAGATTTTTTTTTGTTTGGCTTTTAAGTATATATTCAAATAAATACATTTACCAGTTCCTAAAATATTTCCTCTCTTTCCACAGATGAGCTGCCTTATCTTAAATGCCCTTTGCACACTGTTCTCAAACTGACGCCTGTAGCTTACGGTGAGTTTGCTGAAATTATTTTTATTATTATTATTTTATATTTACTTGATGGACCTAGATTCTTTAACTGGACTCGAGCGGTTTCAGATTTGGTTCAATACATTTCTTTTTATTTCAAGAAAGATTGCTTGAGCTAAGACATGTTTGCTCACCCTGTTTTCAAATACATAAATACATTCATACATCACAAGCACAGTTATCTTGGAATATTTTATAGCTTTTAAAACATTTCTGACTGATTATGTCATATAAGCAATTAAATAGAACCTATCCACAGCAGATGAAAATCCTAAAGTTCACTGATAGGCTGTATCTATATAATGTTATAATCTGATATGAATTTATTTTTATTTTTTCCAGGTTGTAAAGTGGAGTCCATTTATTTGGGCGTGGATTCAGTGAACACTCAGAGAGACAGACCAGCGGTATGTACCAGACACATTAAGTATAAATATAAATATGATCTTATGAGACAAAATCACTACAATATTGTGCACATGTGAGAAAAATGATCTTGTGAGATTTTTTTCCTCTGAATTTATCTTTGGCTTTGATAAAAAAAAAATAGTTAAGAGCTGGTGAGTTTTACAGTTTGTTTTACAATTTGGAAGCTGTTGACTGCTCTAGTATAAAATAAATAAAAATGGTGAGCCCAAAATTGTGAAATGTATTGCACGACGTTTTTATTACAAATCATGTCAAAATCTCATCTTGTCTCATTCTCATGGACCTGATCTCATGGTGTGTCTCCTCTTGTAAAAATTGTGTCTCGTCCCAGCCCTAATGTTTTAAGTTAAATGCAGTCAATAGGACTGATGTAGATTAATTGTCATTTGAAAGGTCAACTGGCAAATAGCAGCAGATAATGTCCACTGCAGAGACCTAGGTTTCATGTGTCTCCATGGGATCTTATTATGGATAAAACCTGTTTATCCTGTTTTCTAAAATGCATAGAATTCTTGTTAGTTTGCAGTTCACATTTCAGTCTCTTCTTAAAAGTTGATGTTTGCTATAATTTTCACTATGCATCGATGATTGAATCTTGATTTTAAACAAATTGCATCACAAATATTCTCACAATACTTTTGCCATCTATTTTATCTACTCTACTCACACAGCACGTTTAAAAAATTTACATCTTCTCTACTTTCTGTTACACCTTATAGTAACACTTTCATTAGTCTTAATGAATCATGAACAAAGACTTAAGTCTTAATGAACAAATAGTTTATTAAGAATGGTTCAGGCTTTGTAATTACTTCATATTCAAACTTCTAACCCTAAACCCTTTAAAGGTCCTTTGTTACGTGAAATTAACTCTTGTGAGCTTTAAGCCATGTTAGAATGTTGTTACCTCATCAAAAACATACCCAGAGTTTTGTTTTGTTTCATTCATACATGTTTGAATAATCCTTTATTATTAGTCTGTCTATGTCTCCAAAACTCTCAATGCTCTGTTCCACCTTATGATCTCATTAAGTGATAGTTTTCAAAATAACAGCTGTCTATTACATTTAGTTCAGTAGAGATTGGCAATTCCAGGGCTGAAATTATCCAAATGATTCTAGTGAAGGCGTATGTAGCCTAACACACAGTGGAGCACTTCCTGTATTACCACATGACATCACAAGGTGGACTGGAGTGTTTTCTGTAGAGAAAATCTATGCAGGATTTGTGTGAATGAAACAAAACACAATTCCTGGTATGTTTGTGATGAGGAAACAACATTATAACATAGATCAGAAAATGGCATATTTGGGCCTTTTAGTTAACCTTTAGTAGTAGGGTTAGCCCATAAGTTTTAGATTATGCTTTGTTAATTGTAATTATTAGGTATAGTTATTATATTTGTTTTTTTACATGTTTCATACTAATCATTATTCTTTTATTTAAATTCCAGAATGTGACGATGCAGCGCAGCACAGAGGATGCTCTTCAGACTGTCCCACCACATTTCTGATCTACTTCCTCCACCTTAACCACACTCCTGCCACTGACTTTTAATAATAATGTTATTATAAAAAAGAAAAACACACCACAGACCTCTTGTCTAGACCTCCATTTACAACCTCCGGACACACAAAGATGTACTATTTGATGTACGTAACTCCGCTTCAGCACTTTCCTCTCACTTGTCCATCACTGCAGCCTCCATATCTGTGAAGAAACATTATTTTTTTTTATAAGTGTGAATAATGTAATGTAACTTTTAATTTGCACCTTTTTCTAATGTTTTTTGTATTGTTTACCAAGGTGCTTCTGCTAATGTCTTACGTTTGCTGTTGAGTGAAGTAAAAGAGAAAAAAAAAACAAGTCTTATCAAAATAAAAGCCTTTATACAACAGAGAAAAAAAATATATAAAAATGGCTTAATTGAAGTGTACTTGAGGACTTGTGGTTTTGCAGGTATGATGTTGATAAAGCAATTCTTCTGCTTATGTACTGTGACCCACTGTAATTATTGTACTGTAAAAATAATACAAATATATTAACAATTTTTGACATGTTACTGTGGCATTAAATCATTATTCATTGAAAATATGCATCTATGTTTTATTTTTTATGTTTTATGTTCAGTGTTGGGGAGTAATGAATACATGTACCAGCAATCAGAGTACAAACTATGAATAACTGTATTCAGTTACAGTTACTGTTTCCAGGAGTGGTAATTGGATTACAGTTACTTTGTTGAAATAAATGGATTACATGGCGGAATTTTCCTGTTTTCACATTTTTGGCAAAACCAGGACTTGAACCAGGACTTAACAATATGATACTAACAGTAGGTGGTTATAATTTAGGGCAGCAGTGATCTCAAATAGAAAGCATTTTTCTATCAATAATATGTTTAATATGGTTAAGGAAAGACTGGGCTTTTTATTTTCTTTTATCAGACAAAACATCTCATGTGAAGATTTCCTAGTCTTTGCTTCTCTACAGTAAACAAAAGTCTGTTCATGGAGACTTGGGCTCAGCAGACAATTTGAAGAGAATGCACATGAATTTTCAGGATGTGGTTGGTACATTCATGTAGTTATAAAAAGCATGACAATATCAAATAATCCAAAGTATTCAGATTACGTTACTCACTTTAAGCAATTTAATGGATTACGTTACAAACTACATTTTGGGGTATGTAATCTGTAATCTGTAGGGGAAAACATTTTAAAAGTAACCCTCCCAACACTGTTTATGTTTTATTTACACAAACATTGCCATTATAATTTATATTTTGCTTTATATGAATCTGTGCAATGTGTGTACACTGCATACATATGAATAGAGCTCAAATACACCACAGAGGTTTGGGGTTTTATGGCTATAAAAGCAATGAACATCACAATGCTGTCTTCCTTCTGACTGTGCACAGCAGAGGGAGTAAATGTAATTCAAGTTTTCTTCATTCAATGGCAATAAAAAAATCCAAAATAGTATGCCTTAAAAATCCCATATTAACCAAAATTGATTCTTAGGAGCTTTAAGCCATGTTAGAATCTCATTACCTCATCAAAAACATACGCAGAGTTGTGTTTTGTTTAGTTCACATGTCTAAGTAATCCTTTACTATTTGCCCACATCTCCAAAGCTCAAAATGCTTTGTTCCATCTTGTGGTGTCATATAGTGGAAGACTTGGAAGTTAACAGTTGCCAATCTCTACTGAACTAAAGGTAAAAGGTAAGTCCAGGGCTCAAATTACCAAAATGATTAGTGAAGGTGTAGGGAGATTAAAACACAGTGAAGCGCTTCACAACATGGAACAGTGTTTTCAGTTAGAGAGAACTCAGCCCAAATACGCAAGATTTATTTGTTAAACATGTGAATGAAATAAAACAACTCCAGATATGTTTGTGATGAGGAAACATTATAAAGTAGATCAGAAAAGAGCGCAATATGGGCCCATTAAGAACCACACATGCATGGTAGTTGTCCACTTTTTGTTTTCAAATCAATTTAATGTATTTTTACCATTACTCGTTTTCCTTTTGCCATTTTGGTCTCAGAAGGTCTTTGTAAAGAGAATTTTGGACGTACAAAAGTTGTGCTTAGATATATACACAATTTAATCTTCACAAGGCTACTGAGTCCATTCACATTTTTGCCAATGTTAAGTCATGGTTTAGTCCTGTTTAGACTTGCATTAGTTCTTGTGATAGAACTAATTTCCTTTGGAGCTATAAGATGAAAAATTAAACCAATTTACCTAGAATAACTACGGTAAAAAGACTGAATAAAAAACAAAACTCAGTTACAAAGAATAATGATTTTATTTTGTCCACAGCATTTGTTTTTGAATCTACAGCAGGGTCGAAATCGTTTTCCAAACATGCATTTTTGGTTTGTGTTCAAGTCTAACACTGCAAAATGAAATGAAGTTTATTATAGTTTCTTATATATTAAAAAACATTTAAATTATTTGATAACAAACACATGTGACCCTGTGCTCAATATGTAAAATATATCTTTAAGGACCTGCCCTGATAAGTACTTGTGTTGTAAGGCAGAAAAACTAATGTCTAATGTGGATATTTTTATTATTTACAAATGTGAATGTTATTGGTGAGCACAGGGGTTTGGGGTAAAGGTCAAACTTGAAAGTTCTTGTTGAAGTTTGTCTCAGAATGGCTTCTTCGTGAGCGCTCCACAGACGACGGTCAACGTGGCAAAAGGAATGTAGGTTTGGGGCTTTTTCAATTAGAACTACAGAAAGGGGAAAAAAATACAGATTATAACATTAGAACATTAGAATAAACAAAAATTGAAATCACATGTATAAACTCATCATTGTTTGGATAAAAATAAAGCTGGAAGAATGATTTATATTTTTTAATATATTGACCGTACCAAGTCAAAAATAGAGCCGACAGTCACACCCTATAATTGTTGACATTCAGTTCAAATTTAAAGAGGCAGAGTGAATAATGAGCTGTATCTTGCTGTGTTATAATACAATAATTTCAGCAGAACACAATAATCATTATGTCATTGATCCACAGCCACATGCTAAAATTGTCTGAATTTTCTCAACTTTATAAATCCCATTGCATTTCTATTTAAAATGGTATCAATTCATATGATCCTCGTGCTTTGATATATCCCTTTGTAGACAGTATGGTAGACATTTGTCACAATAAACTACAACAAAACTCACATTTTTGAGAAACTCTTCGGCGACGATCCTGGCCCTGGCATTGACCGACAGCTTCATCTCACTGATCTCTTTGTCGATCTCCTCCATGAAGTGGATGACGAAGTCCACCAGTTTGTGTTTGTACATCTGCTCTGTGTGGAAGTTTGTGATCAGGAAACTGATGTCATAGCCCTGAGCAATGAAAGACACAACAAGGAATAATACAATTAGATAAGACAAGACACACCCTAACCCAAACCACAAGATAGTACAGTGTAGAATGACCTTGTGACCTTTTCCATCTTTGGAAATATATATATTTGAGAGCCCTCAGTTTAAAAGTAAGTACAGCAGAATAAACCCAAAAGTGTATGTGTATATTTACCTCGACTGGTTTCCTCCTTAAGATGAAGAAGTTCTCAGCCCTCATCATCATGAACCGCATGAACTTATGGCACAGGATCTTCTCGATCTCATCGGCCTGTGGCACATTCACATTATTTATATCAATATGTTTAAACTATATCAGTCTGACACACTCTCCCTTGTCCTGTGTCTGACCTGTTTGACAGCGATGCTCACTCGCACAGAGTTTATGGAGCCCTCAATTAGAACCTTCTCCTTCTCATTTCGGCTTATGATGACAGGCTGAAGCAGCAGCTCTTTACTGCTCCTGTACAACGCACACACAGTCCACACACTGTTAACATCAGGGTAATGGAAGTGATGGCTCAAGGTTTGTGTGGCTCATGGTGGGTTTGGAGTGAATGATGAGTGGTGCATATGATATTTTAATGTAACTTGACCAGAGAGAGCTAACTTGGTTGGAACTACAAGAGGGAGCTGATTTGTGCTCTAAAAAAGTCTCACAAAAATTACACTCACAAGCTACCTAGCATTAGTCAGCAGCTTTTGATTAAGTCTCTCTCAACATTTTGTTGAAAATCAAACACCTAAACTGGACCATGAATGCTCATATTGATCACAGGCTCCAACATGAAACAGCCCTAAGAGGTCGTCCTAAGTCATCCTCACCTGACCTCCACCTCAGGCTTGTTGTGCCGCTCCACAACTTGAGACGAGAAGTTCTCCAGGCACAGAGCAGCCTGCAGCGTGGCCCGGACCGCGTTCAGATACGGGCGCAATGTAGCCGTCTGAAAAAACAGAAAGGAAGGCTTAGGCCTGTTTTAATAACACGTTTTGGAGACCTATATATAGCTGAGGAAAATACGATAAAAGATAATATTGAAACAAATTTATACAACTGATACAGTAACCCTAAAGCTGGATTACTCCCAAAACTACTCTAAACGTACAGCACAGTTAGCTACAAAATTAGCTACAAAAAAGCAGAATAAAATACTGAAGTAGTTACAATAAAAAGTCATAGAATTATTTATTCAACCCTCAACCAAATCTAATCGAAGTTAGAAAAAGAACAAAAACTCCCCACAAGCACAAAGAAAAGACACTCACAATACATATTGACCCAAAAAATTATTGTTCCATCTTTCATATATTGAATGATAATTTGATACAGTACATTTCTTGACAGGCCTTGGGGGACTGTAAAATACACTATTAAATCAAGGTCTGTGAATATACTTCACATTACCTATTAATCAGCACTGATAACAGAAGCCTTATCGTCTACAACTCTACCACCTGACATACTGGGCATAAGCTCAGTCTAAGAACCTAATCAGACCAGTGATTCTCTCTGTTAAATATGTATGTTTGCAGCATGTCCAAATTAAGTAAGCTTAGTTAAACTGAGTCACATAGCATATGCTATAACCAGGAACTAGGACAGGAGGAACAGGAAAAAAAAACTACTATTATCTTTAGAGAAGCAGCTGTTCAAATTTTATTAATACAGATTTAGGTTTAAGGACTTGTACCAGAAAATGTGAGAAAGTACATTCTTTTAGCTACAAGTGAATACAAGATTACACTAGAATACCGTTTTCCGTGGTTTTAATGAAGACTACGGTCATTTCTCTCATCTGAATAAGTTCATTTCCAAACAATATCCTGTGGAAATTACAACTGCAATATCAAAGGCCACATGTGTGTGTATAAGCGAAATAACATGTAAATCGCTGTCGCTTTTGGTCTTAGAATAATGTTTTTTTCATTGACAGGAAGCCAATGCTAACGATGTTAGCCAGGTAACGCTAGCCTAAATAAAATTAGCGGATCAAAACGCATTTTAATATTTGAAAAGACGAGAATGTAAGCACGAGTCATTTTAAAAGAACATTACAGGCGTTAGATCAAGGTCAAATGATCAGATTTAAATCAATATTGGCATTTTCTTACCATCTCTGTGAATGAGGAGGAGAGGCGTAAGGCGGAAGTAGCTACACCGGAAGTAGCGCAGATGTGGCAGACAAAAAAGGTATAAATAAAAGAAATATTAAATCTGTTATGTGTGTTTAAAAAAAGAATACATAAAACACATAACAGTAACAACAACTAAATAACACATAAAGCAAATTATTTGTAGTATGTATTTTTCGGACAGGGATACTATAAAAACGCAAAGTAAATAAATATAAAGAATTAACTAAATTATCTACCCTAAAATGAATTACAAAGCCAACACTTCTATTCAATAGTTTTATTTGTCGTCCCAATTTCTTTGTCCACATCATTGAGATTGAGGTGATTTTACATAAGGAGATCGAGTAATAACAGGGCAGAAAGTTGAACCTTTTTATGAAGAGTTGAGAACATTTAATTTGTTAATATAGTCAGCCTTTACCATCTATAATACACCAAAGTACACAATTTACCTGTAAAAATATGGCGCCAACCTGAGCTACAAGCAGCGAGAAGAGTGAAAACAAAACAGGACATTTTTGGACAAGTGAGTGCGTGTTTGACATTTCAAAGCACTGGTTTGGATGAACATACAGCAGTAATAGCAGTTCAGGTAATGTTACATAAAACGTACATATTTATATATAAGGAGTTAATTCATGATGAAGTGAGGCCTTAAAGATACAATCAAAAAAAGTGTACGAGATATTTTATGTTTATAAATAGGGCTGCACAATATTTGGTGCATGTTTTTATCAAGACAATTATGTACAAATGTGGAAAAAGTACTATTTACTATTTATTTACTGTTTACATTATAGGCTAGATTTAGATTTTCAAAAAATGTCTCCATGTTGGAAGCTGAACCTCAAACCACCATTACAAACCACAGGAATTGTAAACCCATTTTAAAAGGTGTACTATAGAACTTTTCAGGTGGAGGGTTCACCACTGCTTTGACTGCAAGTTTTCCTCAATGTTGCATTACTGATCTATTGCTCAATCACAGGTGTTTTTATTGCTAAAAAATACCTTGAAAAACAAACATTCTTAGTGTGTGTTGGTCACCTTTCCACAGTTCTGACCTATAACTTGGTTTAGTTGTATTTACTTACCTCCATAGAAATAGATACATTACATGCCATATGCTGAAACATTCCAGGCAAAGCAATAATCTCTCCATGGAGACAAGCAAGTGGCATACCCTCTACCTGACAAGTTTCCTAGAGCACCTTTAAGTAAACCCCTGTATTTTTCCCAATATTGCGCAGCCCTATAAGTAACTGTTACAGTTCAGAGCTTAATTTAAAAATGTGCAGAGGCAGACGTTGCCCAAAATCAGCCATCCCTTCATTTCTAAACTAAAAGAAAGTGCAAAAAACATGGTTCAAATTGAACTCAGAAACAACACTGGATAACTAAAAATATATATACAAACATATATAACTCAATTTGATTTATATTGACAATAATAAGCAAAAAGTGGGAAAGAGTTAATAAGATGGGATGCTGAAGTTAGTCAACATCTTTGTCACATTACAGGGCCAGTCCCAGAAACCACTTTAACAATACGACGCCATCTTGTGTTCAACATTGGCCATTGCAAGAAGAAAAACTGCACAAAAGCCATGTATTATAAGGCCTTTTCGTCTTCTCTTGTATGATTCTTTGGGTACTTGAAGTGTGGAAAGTGGGAATAAGAAATAAGGTGACATCCATAGGAGGTTGTTGTGATTGTGGTGGAATGGCTGAAGGAGGAAGACCAGTAGGGGGCACTGTTCCCCAGGAGTAAAGGTGCAGGTGACAGTAGACACAGGTCCGGGCTCTTAGCAGCTGCAACTTTCCGCTGGAGGTTTGGCTCTGTCATTCCCAAGCTGGATCTGATCTGGGAATTCATTGTACACCGACATGTCTGTTTCCTGCAAGACAAAACAGTGAAGACAAAAAGTGAAAGCAAAGTGAAAAGTTAAGTGAAAGTTAAATAGATTTTTGTGACTACAGTAAAAATCCATCAGAATCATATGTTTATCTACATTCTGTTAAGTATACTAAGGCAGAGGTGGATAGAACATAGTTACATTTACTCAAGCCTATTAATAACTTTTGTTTTGGTTACATTTCACACTATGAATACTAACAAAAGCTTTTGTGCATCCAGTTACATAAAAATCAAAATATTGTCAATATGTTTTTACTCTTACTTGAGTAATTTCTTGGAGCACAACTTTATGCTTACTATTATTTTGGAGTAATTGTATTTTTACTTAAGTACGGGTTTTGGCATTTAATATTTCACAATGAAAGTAGACATGTTTAGTTACATCCTGAAATCAATAGAAAAGTGTTAAGATTACATGAATATTGATCAAACTGAAATGATAACCACATGGTCTTAGAATATTTCCCAGCCGTAGTGTAACATTATTAACAACAGTATAGTATTGTATGGTACCTGTTTGAGGGCGTTGCGTGCAATGGTCTGGAATGCTTGTTCTACATTGATGGCTTCTTTGGCACTGGTCTCAAAGTATGGGATGTTGTTCTTACTCTGGCACCAGGCCTGGGCTCGTTTGGTCGTCACCTGAATGTTCATATGGAGTCAAGTTAGGACCAGGGACGATACTGTATGACATTACATAGGGACAAATTGACAAAATATAATGGTATAGTAAAACTAGCACTATTATCTTGAAGTAGGTGACACATATATGATGCAACAAGTGTTAAAAAATTTGACTTTGAAGGAAAATTTTAACTAAACTAACTGTCTTAACTAAGGACTATGCTAACAGAAAATTCTCATAAACATAACAACTATAAAACACAGAGGAGAAACTATAAGTATTAGATAGTTCTACACACTTTTGAACTCACCATAGATTTAAAACTGAGATTTGCATAGATGAAATAAAAATGAAAATGAAATAAAAACAACATACTTAACATTTGTTTAAAACTGTATTGTTACCAAGGTGGTAGTTATTCAGCTGTCGTCTGTTTTTTCACCTCTACCTCTCGTAAGGTTGCCAAAAAAATTATACTGGGATACTTAAATAGATACAAAATAAAATTAAAAGAGTACCAAAATTAGATACTCATGTGAAGTACTAAGACTGAACAAATCAAGTTGGACCACTCCTGAATAGTTTTAGAATTATCTAGATCTATATTAGAACTATTAAAACGACATTGTAATATACAAAATAAACATTATTTTGTGTTGCGATAAACTGAATATATTATTGTGATGAAATCAGTATTGAAGCATTCAACAACACTGATGGTTTAAAAAAAGGCTAATGATCAGATTGGTATGAGCAACAACTATCCAACTGTAAAGGAAAGGTTTGAATAGAAGTAACTTATAACCCCTTATTAAAACAACTTGACTCCACGTCTCACCTGTCTGTTCTCCAAGTCGATCTTGTTGCCTAGCACCACAAAGGGGAAGTTCTCTGGGTCTCGAGGACTGGCCTGGATCAGGAACTCATCTCTCCAGGAGTCCAGGGTCTTAAAGGTGTTTGGGGCGGTCACATCGAACACCAGCACACAGCAGTCTGCACCACGATAGAAAGCCACACCCAGAGACTGGAACCGCTCCTGCCCTGCTGTGTCCCAGATCTGGACAATGAGAAGTACACTTTACTGACCCCGGTGGGACATTTGCCCTCTGCATTTGCCCCCTTCTTCAATGCTGCAAGAGCTAGGCTTGATCAGAACTACCTTAGCTGGGGGATTACCATATCGTATCTTGTCTTCATTCTTTATTCAATGAGGTTTTCTTAACCCATTGACGCCGGATGCTGCGCAATGCAGCGCTGAGTCCTCTGTCGGTGTTCCGGATTGTCTGGCAATCAGCGTAACTGGTGAAGGCTGGGCCACATCTGGAAGCATGGGGGGGGGCGTGTCCTCCTCTCGCTTCCATTCACTCCCATAGAGACGCAAAACTGCCAGAGCTGTATTGTCGCGTTAAACCTTCTTTATCGTGGCGTATTATTTCTCCATTGAAAAATAATCCAAATGCATCCCGAACATGGTCAAAGACAAAAATGCTGACAGTGACCATGACAGTGAAGACAACATTTGTGTTTGACCATGTTTATTTGTTACACGACATAGTGATATAGCACCTGTTATAGGAGCGTCTGGAGCAGCGACCAGATCAAGTGGTTGAGCGCGTTCATGCGCTGCAGTAAAGAGCAACGTTTGTTACTTCAAATCAGGTCTTGATGGGAACATGTGCGGGATACATTTGGATTATTTTTCAATGGGGAAATAATATGCCACGATACAGAAGGTTTAACGCGACAATACAGCTCCAGCAGTTTTGCGTCTCTCTATGGGAGTGAATGGAACCGAGAGGAGGACACGCCCCACATGCTTCCAGATGTAGCCCCGCCTTTACCAGTTACGCTGATCGCCAGATAATCCGGAACACCGACAGGGGACTCAGCGCTGCGCAGCGCAGCATCCGGCGTCAATGGGTTAAATGCACTCTGTAACTTATCTGGGTGAGTGTGTAAAGTAATTAATCAAGGCATAAAAATGTTGTATTTATTTTAAATGATCTATTTCATGTCCTTTTATTTACCTGCATTGTAACAAGTCGGTCATCCACCATCACTTCCTTAGTGAGGAAGTCGGCTCCTATTGTAGCTTTGTACTGGTTACTGAACTTTTTGTTCACATACTGGTTCATGAGGGAGGTCTTCCCCACACTGAAAAAGAGGAGAAAAAAAAAACATACTAAACCTGCCACAGCAAGACAAGAGACATATGAATGTTCCAAAATGTGTGTCTTAATGTAATATTTTACATCAACTGAGTAACTGGTCTTGGCAGTCTTCTGAATTGTTCATGACTGATTCACAGTACAGTGATTAGCTGGCAGGACTCTCTCGTGTCTCAAGATGCATGTTTGAGGTGAATGATGCATGGTGCATGTGAACCAGACCAACCCAAAGGCAAAGTAAACAGAACTAAATCTAGTGCACAATGAGGTCGGTCCACAGAGCGCAGGAACATGTGTGAAAACGACTGAAAATTACAGGATTCTACAAAAAAAAAATTGCCAAATCAGCAGACTATAACATTAAGTCACAATCATGTTTAGCCATAACATTTGATACTGTAAACAAGTAAAAAAGCAAAACCAAAACAGACTCTAATCCCTTCCTCCTCCTCTTTCCCTCCACCTTCCATTTGAACACTTGACCTCTAGACAGGTGAACAGGACTTACCCAGAGTCTCCCAGAATGATGACTTTCAACAGCACCTTCTTCCTCGATGACATTTTTTCACAGCTGTAATGACAAATAGACATCGAGATTTTTAGGATCAATGCACCATAAAATAAAGCTTGAAACAATAAATAAATCAAAATTATTGGGATTTATAGCATAGGTGTTGTTTCTCGGACAGATTGGTAAACATTGAGAGCAGAAGTGTGCAGGCAGCTTGTCCCTTCAAATACCAGTCATTCCAGTCATGTGCAAATCATGAGGACCACATCAGTCTTGGCTACAACACCACAGAAATAATGTGCCAAATATTGTACACTTAAAAAAAATGCACACAAAATTGGTTGAAAATACATAATATATTACATGATGTTAATATAGATAAGCAAGACCTAGTTTGGACAGTTACATGATCTTAGGGCACACCTATAGCTTACTGGCTTACAAAGTTTGTCAACTCTCAATCACAAAATTGTATGTAATAGGATGCATAATCGACTAATTGTGACCACTCTTAGTTGTCATTTGTAGAGTCCAGTTAATGATTACCATATTATCATTATCATATATATATTATCAGTCTCTAAAACACATACACAGAGAGTGACATTATAAAATCAATAAATAATTTCAGTTTTTCTTTAATAACTGATACTTTGCGGTGATATCACACTGCAGGTAAGACAATGCACAAATTAGCAAAAACTGCTACTAATGTTTAAATATAATCTGAAAACTCAAGGAATAATACAAAATGGATTTAAAACAAATAATTTTCAGGAGCCTGAGCGTTCATGATCCTAACCCTAACCCTAGGCGTTTGAGTTTTGACAAAAAGGGTCACTGAAAAAGCTAGCTAGTGACTGTAATTTTCCCTGTGAGAGAATTTTAAGCGTACTAATCATCTCACCTGTTTTAGCTCTTTATGGTCAGATTATGATTAAGAATAAGAGTGAGTAACAGAGCTTCTAACAGAGTAGTGCTTTCAGTTAGCTTTACACCACCCAGGGGAAAGTTCCTGACATCAGCTGCAAAGTATCAATACACTTTGTAAATAGTTTCTATTTAGAAGTCTTCAGTCACCAAATTTGAACTTGTATTTGTTTGGAAATATATACAAAAAAAGTACAATATAAATAATTGTTTCACTAATCAACTAATTGAAAAATAAATTGCTGTTTGGTTAACTATAATCATGACAGCCCTGGTTATTCACAGAGCTTTGTTCATCATATAATTTATTTCCCAATCAAGTCAACATTTACCCAACACAAAAAAAGAAAACCTGGAAAGTCCCTTTTATGTTTAGATCACATTCAGTGGATAATATCTCCATTATAAACATATTTCTGTTAAGTTTTAAAAATAGTCATCTCTTGGCAGTATTAGTACATATTCCTATATATTGTTTTCATAATACAATACATTACATTCATTTCCTGATCTCTCTGGTCTGTTGACTCTTCTTCCCGTTTGTGTGGCTTTCATAGCTCAGTTGTGAAAGAGCTGGTGAAGTAAAGACTAAGAGTTTATCTTATCCAAGCTCAAACAATCCAAGCTTTCTTTCAAATACCTAAACTCGCTTGACACTATTTCTACACACAATGCTTTACAAACTGATATTTCACAGTGACATGATGCTGGGGGTGTTCTCCGTGTTCTACATGCAGACTGTTCAGCAGTTACCATGGTGACACAATGCACACATGAGCAAATACTGCCTCAAAAGTTTTAAGAAAACTCAAGAAAAATACAAAATGGATTTAAAAATTATTTTTAGAAGCCTATGATCAGTACAAGCATTCACGGTCTTATTTATGTGTTTAATATTCAACAGAAAGGTATGAGCGTCTACTGAAAAACTGTTGACTAATGGCAACTTGGCAACAGGTTTATGTGTGAGAGACTTGAACTAACCTGTTGTAGTTCCAACTAAATCAGTTCTTTCTAGTGAGACTGTGTGTTAAAAAAAGAAGCTGAAATTAAGTCCAACTTGAGTAACAGAACTTCTAACAATAGTGCTTTCATTTAGCTTCACAAACCACTGCAAAGTATCAATAGTCTACAAAAAAAATATATAAAGAAAATATTATTACTACTACCCACGTACATAATAGAAAATATGGTGAGCATTTAATAGGATTAAAGTATTGCATAACATTGTGTGAAATATTTGGGTGAAACTTGGACTGCATAATGGAAAATAAAAGGACATTAGTCAGAGCCCTTTTGAAAGCAGTTGGCCATGGGATAAAATGGTTTGAATGTGAAGATTCAGGTGCTCCAAGACCCTCTTCCATTCAAATAGAGTATGGTGGGTTGAACTACAAGGGAGGATGTATTGTTGTGGGCATTCTCTGATCTAAACCAAAGCCTTTAAGATTTGACAACTGCAAAAAAAAATGCAATTGCATTTTGGGTTTGAATGCGATTCACTGTCCTAGTTTGGTGTAAAACTCAGATAGTGTTCTGATACAGCTTCAGATCATTCTGAAGTTATTCAAGAAAGGTAAATTTCTGTCCTGTGTCCCCTTTTAGCATTGATACCTGCTCAAATGAGTATCTAGTTTTGATACAAGTTTCAGTATAGATTTGTATCTGATTTTGAAAACATCTGAAAACAAAAAGAATCACTGCTACAAACAAACAGGAGGAATGTTTGTCATGGAAATCACGTCTCTGCACCACTGACATCTATCCATTCACTTCCTGACGGTAAAACCACAGATTCTCGAGTTACAAGTCAAACCTGCAGATGTAACAGCCCTCACATTCTTCACATGCACTTGACTCCTGTAAGAGCTGTGGAGCTATGGAGTCTAACATTAGGCCTGTCATGATAACAATATATTATTTCTTAAAATATCATAAGAAACTACCACTGATTAAACTGCTTGATTCAGATGATATTTTAACCCTTACAGGTGTTTTTCAGATTCTACAATGTGATGTTATCATACTCCCAGTGGGCAGGAGACAGATTTCCCTATTCATTACATTCTACTTTGCAAGTAAATATTCAAAAAATACATTCACACATGTTGAACCTGATCATTTCTAATACTAGCCTCTAGAATTTGTGGTACTGCAACAGAAATCTGCATTTTAGCAATATTCATTTCAGCTGCCCCCCCAATGTATTTAATTATTGTCCTATAAAATGTTGTAATGTCTTCTGAAACTCAGTAATAGCATACATACAAATCTCATGACTGTTTCCCAAAGTATACCCATAAACAGTTTTAGTCCTGGTTTAGTCCTGGCATCAGTCCTGTTTTAGTCCTGGGATCAGTCCTGGTTTAGTCCTGGGATCAGTCCTGGTTTAGTCCTGGGATCAGTCCTGGTCCCTCATGTCTTAAGTCACTATAGGACAGTACTGCAGATATCATGAGCCTATGCAGGTTGCTTTCATAATTGCCAATAGTTCCATTTTGACATTTAAGTTAGTAGCTTTTTTATATTTGTTATTTTTTATATCTCATGTCGGGAGAATTGGGTGAACAGCATACCCTCACATATCACGCCCATTACACCCCTGCCCATAAAACAAGAGCTGCAATAAATAAATAGTGCAAAAAACACAAAATGCAATGTGTAAATGTGTACTGATATTTAAAATTACTGTATATAGCTGTTAAAGCTCTTTAGGTCAAAAGTAGACCTACATGTATGGCTGTCAGCATCTAATTACAAACCATTTTATTTTAAAATAATCAGGACGTGCGTGTTGTTGTAAGCCTTATGTCAAGGCAAAACTTTGCTCTGGACTCCAAGAGTTTTGAAATGCTTATAAAAATAAGGTAGGTGAGGAATAACTTTGAACCACCACAACCAGTTAAAATGAACTAGTTCTATTTTTCATGTTTTAAGACGGTAAAGCTCCAATGGTAAAAAGCCCCGATAAATATATATATGATAAATACTGACTACTAAAAATGGTTTCTTCTGTAGTTTATTGAGCTATAAATTCATATAGTAATTATTATGACAGGGCAACAGCTGTCACCAAAATCACATGGTCTGCACAGAGTATGACAATAAAACAGTGAGACATCTGAATTATGCGCTGATAATGTGGATCTAATCAGAAGACTGTTACACATCTTAAAGGGACAGTAAAACATATAACTTTGTAAGAAGATGGGAGATACATCAAAGGTGTATCACAATTGCTGTTTTGCAGATACGCTAAATTTAATATTGATTAAATCATGTATAATAAAAACTTAAAAAATATTTTTAAAATGCTGCAAAATGAGCAGATTAAAAATGAAAATAAGCCTAACTGTTGTGCGTGAATGAGTGGAATACATTTTACACTGTATTCACATGTGTTTGTAATAAAAATCTGAAACTGGGTATTATTTATGGAAATTTTGTTTTAATAACACCATCTTTGATATAAAACGGTCTTTCCTTATGTGTTTTAGGGTCTGTATAGTCCATATAGTGATTACAAAATACTATTTTTTTTTATAGTTGACTAGTCACCATTGTTGCAGCCCTAACTGGACTGCTATAATCGTCTGAAAAGTCATATTGTCCACACCTCAAGAAACCACCATATTTTAAGGGGTAGAATTACCAATAAGTAACAAGACACAGGCAATGCAGTTACAACATTGGGTTATTGATCCAACCAAAGTCTGTACATTTCCTTAAGCTAAAACATTATGTAGTTTAGGAAAGTGAAACTACACATCTACAAGTTACATTTTACAGTGGAAGAATCCAGTAACCGAGCCACAAAAAAAAAATACAAATAATACTAAATTAAATTAAATGAAAATAGTATTTATTATAATGTATGCGTCTTAAAAATCTTTCTGTATGCTAAATGTGGGCTGACTGCCACTTTGTAAATACAGACTTGTGACCAAAAAAAACCCAAAACATGTCAACTTATTCATGAGTATAATTAACACTGGGTAGATGAAATGTTTTGCTTAGTAAAGAACAGGCATGAAGCCTTGTTTGAACAGTTTAGTACAAGGAGGGTACTGTACAAAATGTGACTACAATAGTTTATAGTAAAACAGTTTGTGAATGACTTTGCAGTTAATTAAAATTGCATAATTTGTGGAAAATAATCAAAATTGTCCTTATATTGTTCCCAAAATATTGGTAGAGCTTATCAGCCTTTGTTTTTCTGGGTTGCAAACAATCGATATCAACACTGGCCATGAAAAACCCATACCAATCACTCGATTTTTATACAATCAGTGCTGTATCTCCATTTTTCCTCAGTTTCAGCTCTGGTCAGTCTTGTAAATACTGTTGTTTAATGATCTTCAATAGACTGCTGTTTGAAAACTCTCTAAACATTACCTCACCAATCACCAGACACAAGCAACTGGTTTGACAAGTTGTGACAGTTGACAGACTACATGGCAACCGAATAATGAGTCACAGAAAAACATTGGAAAGTCTTTGACAACAGTCACATGTTGGTCCTGAGTCAAGCAAGAAAATCCCGGAATATTTCTGTATAATATGAGAATTTACCATGCTGATGCAGGCTAAATATAGATAAAGGTAAAATAAAATATAGAGAAAGGGTGGCCTTAAATGTCAATAAACAGTACAACAGAAAAAGAGAAAAAGAAGTTCATGGTAGTATTAATATTAGTATTTCAATGAAGCTATGACAATACAAGAGTGGCAAATTTTCAAAGAATTGCAGTGTATAGGCTTGCATAATAGACATCATAGCAAATGACTAAAAATCCATTGAAATTATATATATATATATATATATATATATATATATATATATATATATATATATATATATATATATTTATAGTCTATGAAAAGCAACTTGTGCCATATTAGCTTGGGTGGACTTACAAGACATAAACATTGTTGATGTTGTTGGTTAAGAAAACGAAAACAGATGCTAATAATATTCTCTCAATGTAGGCAAAAAATTAAATTGAAAGTAAAATTCAGATTCATAATGTAATGTAATTTTACGTTTGATTTTACTCTGAACTCTGAACAATAATCAACATGTCCTCCGGTCAAATCCTTAAACATGAATGTTGTTGGACAAGCAAATCGTTTATTACAAAGACTCCTGGCTGTATCTACCGACACTCTTTCCTCTCGGATTCGACTAAAAAAAGAGCTACAAATCGGCCTCGTTTTGACAACTTACCCTTTGACAAGACCGCTCCATCAATTGCTATACAATCTGTAGCATATTTAGCATCAGATGGTTAAAAAACGTGACTAAATAAGCAAGGAAAGCAATCCCCAAGGAAGATAAAAGTCACATGATGCACTTACTGTCAGTCTTGCAGTCTAGAGACGACCCCTCTGCAGGCTAACCACGGCTAGCTGTTTTGTTCAACTCGGTTTCACGGAGGCAAGCGGGCTCAAGAGGCGAGATTACAGGATGCGGCTACTTTGGCAAGTCCTGTCACATGTAGCACGCGTTTTGTCTTAGTATAAGTAAAGTGCTAATGTAAACAGATGAGGAAAAACCTTTAAAGTATAGGAGAAATTTGGCACTTTGCTAGAAGGATGCCAGCCGCCGAGCTCCCCGCTGCTCCTGCGCTTTTTCTTCCTCTTTCACTTCCTCCAAACATCCCTGCGTCATGACGTCAGGCGTAAATAGCCAAACCAAGCCCATATTCCCGGTAGCTCTCTCAAAATTGATAGCAAAGATAACAGGGTATTTTTGGTGTTATGAGACGCATTATCGTTGTTATTCAATGTCCAAAATAAAAGTGAAATTAAATAATTGTTAAGTTATATATTACTGATTTTTCTATCGAAATAAATACCATGTAAGATAGGCAAATATCTATATACAGTAATGTAGTCTGACCTAACCATAAAGTAGCGTTTGTAAGTGGTAAAAAGTATGGGTTCGACAACTGAACTCCAATATAATATTGATATTGGGGTGCTCCATGATAACTGCTTACTCTATAGTGAAGACAGGTCTCCCAGTTCTTGTTTCTGTTGAAAACAATAAACTGGACAACATGCAGTGGGGATTAGGGATGGGACAAGATCTTGTGAGAAAATTGCCACAAGACTATGCACACATGAGGAAAATGATCTTGTGAGATTTTCTGTAGATCTTGTGAGATATTTACATTTGGGCATTACATGGCTACTATAACCACAAAAAAGAAATACTGAGGCCAAATCTGTGAACTGCATCGACCAATTTATTTATTATAAATTATGTCAAAATCTCATCTTGTCTTGTTCTTACGTCCCATTTTGTCGAATTTTGTTAAAAAATGTCTCGTCCCAGTTGGAGGCAGTTGGAACTCTATGCACAGGGCTCTGTGCTCTCAGTACTTGAATTTGAAGTACTACTAGCAAGTGTGTGTAAAAAGTGTTGTTTCATCCACTAGAGGGCAGAGCAGTGCCATATTATTGAAGATATAATTTCAGCCATGGTTTTCTTCAGAATTGAAAGGACACACTTCAGTGATGTTAGAGGGGTCAAAGACAGGTGAGTGGTCTCCTGTTAATGAACAGAATACATTTCGCTCAACACTGTGAATGCAAAAGGAAGTCAAGATGAAGAACAGATATCAGTATTAACTGAATAGATTGTGCCACTTTTTTGTAGTCTTTAAACCAATAATTAACAAAAATCTGTATGCTTTGATGTTTAAAAAAAAAAAAAAAATTAAGAAGTTAGGGTTAGGGTGGTTACATCTGTTAATCTATCTGGATGAAAGATTGTACTTATTTTCCTTATTCATGGTATCAACAAATGTAACATTTATAAAATAACAGTTCCTCCTCACTATACTCATTACACTGAATGACATACAAATATTTCACACAGCAGATTCATCATGTTCACTTTCGTCCCTACATTCAGACAGAGAGTTCCTGTCGAGAAGATTGTTTGCACACCTTGTTAGTGGAAGTGTGCCTGTGCCGTTTCCTGATACCTGGAATAACTCGGCTGTTTATAGAAGAATTCCTGCCTTCTCGCTCCTATTGAGCCCTCCATTTTATGACCTCTGTGTAAACACAAACACTGAGACACAAAAGGAAGTGAGACACAGGATAAGTGCCCAGAAGATGGAAGATGATCTAAAGCAGCGACGAGCATCCAGGTCAATGCATGGGCTTATGAGAGGTAATGGTGTGGGAATGCAAAAAATTTTAATGAATATACTAATAATGCCCACAGAACTCCAAAACTAAACAGCAGTGCAGCCTGTTGCACTGTTCACTATGTGATTGTTGAGTGTGCACAGGGAGATGCACTGATTGTGAGCGTCAGGGGGTGGGTGCATTGGTCCATGTCAGACACTTATCTAGGAATCTGAGCCAAAGGACCCTCACAGCAGACAGTGAGCAGCCGACAGCACCAGGACATGACCTGAGACCAGGCTCTTCCTCAGACAGGAGCACAGCCTTTAGACAGTTTAGACCCATTTCTAAGGGACATGCTTTAGTGCACAGAGGACACACAGGCTGCAGCAGCAACATCAGCTCTGAGGTGGAGTGACTTTCTGTTGTATCTATTGTGCTGTTTGGAGCGTGTGGGATGCTCCTGCTCCTGTCTCTGCTGGTTGGAGCCATGATGCCCTCCCAGGCCTCCCCTACCTGCACTCAGCCCTCCTGCAGAGAGGCTCTGGTGGCTGCTCTGGTCCCTGGGCCCTGTGAGGGTCAGCCCGGGACAGGCAGCTGCAGGACTCTCCAGGCAGACGCACCGCGGAGGATGGAGCAGAGACAGGACGTCAGTCACACTCACACTAAGGTAAGTGCCCAATACAATGGTTTTTCAAATCATATAAACTGTCTTACATTTAAACTGAATAAAGTGCAAAATGATAGCATAGGTCCATAATGACAGTAAGTCACTTCTGTGAGAGTATTGTCTTTCAGTGGTCAGAGAGCTGTCTGAGCCCAGACTGTTTATTCACATGTGCTGCTCAGAGTGAGCTCTGGCACGGGCCATGGGTCCCCTCTCCTGGGACTGTGGCTCTAAACTTGGCACCACCTCCGCCTCCTGGTGCGGTGGCAGTTGACAATCAAAGATGAGATAAAATTAGGTCGGCTTTAAAAATGTCCACATCAGCTGGTTGTAATGAGCTCATAGTGAACAGGTGTGGCATTATTACACAGGCTGATGTAAGTGTGAGGGACATTTGACAGACAGTCCACATGACATCATGTTGTCATTACACCTAATAGCTACAACAGCACAGTCTAAGGTTCTACTTCAACTCACTCCTTTATCCCATGAGACTGTGGTGTCCTGTGTGTGCAGACAGGAGTCAAAGAGCGTTTGGTTCAGCTGCAGCGCTGCATGCGCTCTGTCCAGGAAACTGGGGGCCCCTGGAGTCACGGGCCCCAGGAGGACTCTCTGGGGGCCATTCTGTCGCTGATGGCAGCGGTGCTGACAGAGTGTGACCTTCACTGTCACAGCCAGGCGCTCGGGGCCATGGCCAAGAGACTGGGTAAGAACTCACATGAAGTCAGAAGGAAAATATTCAATAAAGTATAAATCTAAGAGGCAGACATAAAATGCTTTTGAAAAGAAAGGTTTGTAGTGGGCAGAGATACTCAGTGACAGGACTTCTTTCACTCCAGGGGAGAAAAGTTTGTTGAAAATGAAACCAACAGTAGTTTAGGTATATTTGACATAACTCTAATCTAATGTGTCTGATAGTTATATGACTGTATATTCTATTAGAGAGCGCAGCAGTGGGACGAGAGGGAGAGAAGGACCTGCTGCTTTTCCTGCAGAGCATCACACAGCACACTCCCACAGGTAACATCACACATCATCCATACACATTATTACATTATCCTCCATCATCACAGTCCAATAGACCCTCTGTGACAGAGCACTGTCTCGTTTGTGCCTAAGTCCCTCCTTTAGAGCGGCTGCATCCCAAAGACTGTGCAGAGATTTACAGGCTTGGCATCAAAGAGAACGGGATCTACACCATCCAGCCTGACCTGCATGGCCCAGCTCTCGAGGTATTTCAGACACATCACACTCATAAAACACGCAACACTCCTCTGTTTTTAGTCACGCCCGTGCTATCTGTGGACCCGATAATAGGATGGGTTTACAACATCCAAGAATCCCTGTAGAGTAAAACTGAGCTGGAGGACAGGTCAGAATTCTATGGGGAATTTGCTGTTTACCAGTCAGATTGCTGTTCTTTTTCACATGTTTTACTCTATAATTGATGGGCACTACAGCAAACAAAAACAAACAGAAACATAAACCAAAGTGAAATTATTTTCAGAAAGTATTGTCATTATTCTACCCTAAAGGTGTGCTTATTGTCAGTTGAAAGAACTTTATGACATTAGATAAATACTGAATGTTTGCTGACCCAATTCCCAACACATATAATATGATACACAATAATGATGTGTGAATAAATTTTTTTTTACCGTAAATCATTAAATGTCCCATTGAGTTTCATAGGCTTTTGCTCACCATCTAAGATTATGACATAATCAGTTTCTATAACATGAACGCAATCTCTTTCCCCTGTTTTGTCTCAGGCTAAATGCGACATGGAGGCAGCGGACGGTGGGTGGACAGTGATCCAAGCACGTTACGATGGGTCAGAGGACTTCAACAGGACGTGGGAGGAGTATCGAGAGGGCTTCGGGAGCCCACTGGGGGAGCACTGGCTGGGGAACTCAGCCCTGTGCGCCCTTACTGCAACAGGGCAACACCAGCTCCGCATAGAGCTGGAGGACTGGCACCAGCAAAAGAGACAGGCCACCTACAGCAACTTCAGAGTGGCATCGGAGGCACAGAGGTGGGATACGTAAATACAAGAGTTCAAAGTTCAATGTCTTCTTCATTCCCAGCGGGTTATATGTCAGATTCTAGAATGTAACATTGTAGTTTCATAAGTTATATCCAAGACAAATTGACAAATGTTGAACCTCATAATTTCTGTTAAAAGTGCAAAGTGTAACTTTTCTGGTGGAGGGTCCGTCAAATGCTTTTCTCCATGGAGATGCTATTGGTTTGTCTGGAATGTTTCACAGTATGGTATTAAACCTTTCTATCTTCATGGAGACCAAACCAGACCAAGTTACAGGTCAGATCTGTGGAGAGGCAACCCCGTTCACAGTCAGAATGCCTGTTTTACTTTGTATTTTTGAGCTAGAAGAGCTGTTTACTGTCATACTGAGGAACATTTCAGGCAGAACAATGGCATATCCATAGAAATAAGCAGGTGACAAACCACCAATCAAAAAGTTACACAGTGCACCTTTAATAATAAAAATAATAAGTCATTAGAAGTTACTAGTTATTTTACAACAAAAACTTGCATGTTAATTCGAATCATAGTTCACCACATGGCAACATAAAGAAAGTACCATTATCTTATGTTGAAAATGACTTTTGTCTAACATATTTTTTCATAATCACTGTGATATTAAATTTGGTATCAAACTTATTCCTTAGTATTGCAATCAAGTGTGAAATTATATGACTGTGACAATCTTTCTACAGGTTTCGTCTGACAGCAAAGGAGTTTTCTGGAGATGCTGGAAATGCCCTTAGCTACAGTAAACGCTACAACCATGACGGCAGATTCTTCAGTACCTTTGACAGGGACAACGACAGATACGCTGCCGGGAACTGTGGCCAATACTATGGGGCAGGCTGGTGGTTCGACGCGTGTTTAGCTGCAAACCTCAACGGACGCTACTATAGGGGGCGCTATAGCGGAGTGACCAATGGGATCTACTGGGGCACGTGGTACATCCTGACAGACGGGCGGACTGGAGAGCGCTACTCGTTTAAAAGAGTCGAGATGAAGACGAGACCCAAGAACATCCTGGGAACGTCATGAGAATGGGCTAAACTGGAGCTCTTCGTTACACTTTATTATTACTGCACTTTAATTAGCATTAATAAAGCATCAAGAAAGACTTAATTCATAATGAACAATTAGGTTATTAATGGTTTATGGTAATTATTCAGGCTTAGTAACTATCAAATTAAAGTTCTTTTAATCGTCTAAGTAAGACACATAGCAAAGGAGAATTTCAATTCTATCAACTGGAAAAATGTTTTTGTTTGAAATTTTGTCCACTTGACAGAATTGAATTTCTCCTTTGCTATCTAATTAAAGGATAACAGTTAGTAATTAAGGTACTAATTAAAAGGTCTGTACCTGTTTTTTTCATGTAATTAAATAAAATCTGTTTTGACTGAATACAAATATATTGTAAAAGCAACTCTTATGATGAAGATGAAACCAATGTCATACTATAGAGTGTTTTATTCTTCATGAAACAGGAAGTGTGCCATTAGTGTGCTATTGTTTGTTAGCATTAAAGGCCTCTGAAAGTTGTATAAAGCTCTTATTAAATTATATCAGTGAATAAAAATGCTTGGAATGCATTAGGTAAAACTAATAACTTTGGAACGCTGCAAACTAGTTAAATATTTGAAATTTTTAAGACAGTAAAAATTAAGTACTGCACCTTTAAGTAATTACTAAGCTTGAATCATTCTCAATACATTTGTTCATTATGAATTTAAGTCTTTTTCCATAATGTATTAAGGCTGATTAGGTGTAATTACTATTCTATTTGTTTGCAAATGGCAGCTATGGCATCAAAGACTGATCTAAAGGAATAAGATATATATTTGGCCATATCCTCAATGATTTTCATATATATCTATTTATTTAGTTCCTTTATCTATGAATCTTGCCTACTTGCCTAAAATAGACAATGTGATGTGATGTTTACTTTCTCTGATTGGTTTGTATGGCTTTATAATTGTATCGCTGCATTTTATTTTCTGATTCAGCAATGTCTATCTAAATGCATGCAGTCGTCATTTGATCTGTGCCTATTTTAGACATGAAACTCCAATTGACAGGAGACAGTATTCTTTGGATAGAGCAGCACTATTAGAATTGTCTAGCCAGGCTAATTAAGTCCTGTGGTGACCTAAACTCTTTATATAAATTACACTATGTAGACAGTAGGAATTACAGTATAGAGGACAGCTGACATCATGTGACTACTGTGGAACTGAAGGACACATTGGCTCTGCTGAGGTCAGCATTTGCAATTCAGAGCAATTCATAGCTCCAGTTCTGCTATAAGGAAGTCAGTATTTAACCATTTTAAAATTAATCCTGAATTTAGTTGCCATGGAAGCAGAGTATGTTTTGTACGATCAACTAGTACATTAGGATGTGAAGAATAGGTATAAAACTGTCCATGATTGAACAAAAGGAAAATGTGTACAGCAATTGATTAAAATATTTGTTGAGAACCCTTAATGTTTTAAGAATGGAATTATTTTTCACAATATATTCAGATTTGGTAGTAGTACCATTCAACCCCAATAAAGTATTGTCAGTTGACTTCAAGTTGACAGAAATATAGTCAATTTGTGAACTCAAAACCTGACAAATAAGGATGAGGTTCAACATTTGTGGATCATAAATTTGGACATTTCTATTTAGCCCCACATAATTTTACTTACTTCTTAGACCCAAACCTCCACCTAAAAAAACAAGAGGGACTATATTATTTCACAGGGATATAGTGCAAAATTCTGGGCCCTGAGTACAGATCATCTTGGTGGGCCTGTATTTGCATCATAAGCAGCAAAGTAAAAAGGGGGAACAGAAAGTGCTTTGACAAAAATAAACTTGCTTCAGTACAAAGAATTATCCCATTGATATTGTAAAAATATGCTGGCATTTGCACATACACGCTGGCACACATTCACAAGAGCTAATAAACCAGTGGTAATGAAGCCTAATCAGCCATAGCAGCCATTAAAGAGATCAACTTTCCTTTTGATTATTGCTCTTTGTGCCTTTGTGAGACTTTATTGCACCACGGGGCTGCTCTGTCTGCCCCCTTGTGGTTCACGCATAGATTATATATACACAGGTCAAAGATTACATAAATCTTCTGGTAGATTTGCTAACAGGTTACAGGTATACATAATAATTTGGCTCATAATAAATCTAGTAAGCAGGTGGTATATTCGTAGTAATTGGTGAAATGAAATTTATTTTCATAGCATTTATATAACATTTAGAGCTAATATTTAAAATGTTTTACTATGCTCTACTTCAGCCATCCCCTTTCCAGTGCATGCAGTGCATGTGTGTATTTGTGTCTGCACTGTCATGTTGTTATTTGAATTATATGTGCAAGTTTGAAATAATTATTCTAACTATACTCGTGAGAATCATCATGGTGGACTATTCTTCCTGCTTCTGTGTGCCGCTGACACTGTACATATCGCTTTGCCACAACACAATACTTTTTCTGCTTTTCTAATCATGCCACATCAACATATCAATATTAAGATGAAGATTTATGCAAATCTGAGAGTCCTATTGCTGGTTGAAAATTAAAATAGATACTTCAAAAAATTGCAAAATGCCTTATTGGTTTTCAGTCATTCAGTAATTGTGATTAGAACAATATTAATTTAATCATTTAAATAATAATCATTTTAAATAATAAATATAATCTTTCTGTTACTGTAGCAGGTCTATTTGATTTTAATGTTTAATGTTAAACAAAAAAAGAAATTTTAAAAATCCCTTTTAGCACAAAGAAAAAGTACACGCAATATATATTGAGTCCCAAAATCTATTGCTCCAGCTTTCACACTACACGATATGCCGATATAGTAACTATCGTGACAGGCCTACTTAATAATGCATAGGTTGAAATTGTGCAATGTATATGTGATGTGCAGTTTGGGCATCTCTCTGCAGGCTGACATGTGAGGAACAGAAGGCCACAGTACACACCACAGTATCCTGGCACACGCTCTGTACCACCGTGATAGCACGCGCACAGTGGAGCGCTCAGCATCAGTTGTCCCACGGCCGGAAGCCTTGGCCGGGCAGCAGTTAGCCCTCTCAGCCCCAGAAACCCACCAAGCGCTCGGGTAAAGGGAAGTTACTACTGTGCATCTCAGAGGAGACAGAAAACCATCAACCGCCTTTAATCCTTTATCTGAAAAGCAAGCGGCACCAATGTTAAAGGACACGCACAACTGTCTAAGCAACAGTATAAATCTTGTATATAGACCTGTCATGATAATTTCTTACATTTTCTTTGTTATAGTAGGGAACATTTTGTTATAAGATTTGAGCTCAAGTTTGAAAAATAACTTTTATGACTCATTATCAATACAAACTAACAACTCAAGTTTTTGATGTTGCTATTTATTAATTGCAGTTCATGTTTTTTAAAATTATATTCTGTTTTTACAATAGTTCTTGGGGTATTACTGCTTTAGGGTTATTGGGTCAGTGACATAATTTAATTTCAATTATTTTATTATCTAAATATTATTTTATTGTTATTATTAGTTTATTGTTTATATTTTCTTCAGCAATATATAATTTTTCAAAATGTGAAATTATATCAGGCCTATTTATTCAATATTACACTCATACACAAAGTAGAATCTCTGTAAAGTTTATGTTAGGTAAGCCAACTTTTTACCTTTAGCCATTCAAATGAAGGACTTTAAAAAACAATGTAAGTCTATCAAGCAGTTATCTTTCTAGAAACCATCACAGTTATTATGTACCTGCATCTAATTGTTTTCATCTTATCCCCAACTCCAACCCCAACTAACTTCATGTCCTCTTTCACTAAACCCATAAATCTCCACTTAGGTCTTTATCTAGGCCTGCAAAAAGCCTAGATAAACAGCCCCAACCTCAGCATCCTTCTCCCCATTCATTAAAACCATCTCATAACCTGACTTTATCTCCAAACCATCACAAGAGTTGTCCTTCTGACATAACTACCATAACTCTATACATCCTCATCTTGAAAAGAACCTCAACATCTTGCACTCTGCTTCCTCCAGCTCCTGTCCTTCAACGATCAACATAAAAAAATCTGCCAATGTTATACAGCGGGGGGCACTGTTGCTCAACTAAAGGTTAAACAGGCATTTCACGGTTGTCAAAAATTGGACAAGTAGCAGCTTTTCAAAAAGTAACTTTATTTGACTTTAAATAAAAAACTAAACAAAACGTGTTTCTTATTTCTTTGTTACCAGCCTATGGACACTAGTTAGACCCAAGTACTTCTGTAATTATCCAGCATACATAAATTTGTAATTGTTGAAAATATTCATTATAATACATTGTGTCCATATTACATTAATTCATACATAAAGTTAAATCATAGATGTAAGAAAGGCATTTTTAACTCGATCAAGCAGGTAGTAATTAGTATCCGGCCACTAGGGGGACTTGAGGTCAAAGGTCAGACTACATTGGTGGACGTATGAGAAAGTTTGTAAAAAAAAATTACTAGACATTGCTTCTGATGTACTATGAAGAATGTATTTTTGATTGTTTGGGGATGTTGTTTATCATCATGTTATTTATTTATTTATTTTTTTTAAGTTTTTGTTAAGATTATTGTTGGGGTGAGGTTCCAGAGTGAAGGGTGAGAAAAAGGGGGAGTCAGGGAGTTTTCCTAATATCTACGTTTTGCCGGCTAAAAGAAGACAGTAATGATAATTTATATTGTGTTTTTTTATGTTTATTATTTCATCGTTAATCCCATATAAAAGTCTGTGAGCATTGGTGCATTGTTAAAAGGAAGAGATGTGGGGGAGATAGGGGAGACAGTTGGCGTTTTGGCTGAGTTTTGGTTAGTACACACCCCAAACCAATAAACTCTATCCTAGATATGTAAAAGTAGTCCATCGCGCTCATTTTCATTGTTGAATATACGGTATGTCTGTCATGAGATTAGGGGGGAGAGACGGGTAAGTTTTGGGGTGAGGTTTTCTGGCTTGCATTCGTGGAAATGTCCGTTACGCGGTCTCCCCTCTCTGACCACATGGCTGTCTAAACCTCACCCAAAGCCTGGATGGGCCTAAACCATCCGTTTGAAACCGGAATCACAGAGCACAAGTGTATCCTGATGTGGTGATGGGGTGAGGAGGAGGGAGGGGGCTCTGTATCTACTGTTCCATCTCGATCTACACACAGCAAGAGGTGAGTAGGAGTACACACCACGACCAAACAAGCACACTGTGTCTCACTTAGCTATTTTATTTCATATCATTCAGCCTTGATTTCACCTGTTCAGTTTAGGATTATAAATAAAAAGGTGAAAGTGATTAAATGTTTATCTATTTACAGTTATAGGCCTCAAGGCACATCCTCCAGTATAAGAACAGACAACAGAAATGACTGTATATAACAAACATATCAAATAAATTAAATAAAAGGGGTCTTAGTAGTGATCCTTGTGGCACTCCCTTATACATTATTATTCTGTTAAAAGTGTAAATCATTTCAACCACTGATTATCCTCTGGAATAGACAGCAGTGTTATATTAAGCTTGTGATTTTAAATAAGAATCAAGCATACTAGCACTTGCAGAGTACTTTCGTATTGTTTCAAATTGTGTTGTAACATGACCACTTTGTTTTTCTACGGATCCCTGGACATTGTAGGTTAATTGATTTTACTCCAGTTAATCACATTTGAATCATTTGACTTTTTGAATGGTAATAATTAGCAAATCGCAAAGACAACAATTATTTCTGTAACATAATTTCTTCTGCAAAGAGGAAACAAGAAAATATGTTGTCTTTTATGTATAAAAGCTGAAAATCCTGCCATAACTTTAGACTTCTACAAAACATTTTCTCAACTACATGCGATTCTTTTAAAATTAATGTGTTTAGAATGAGAAAATTTAGCAGAATCCTAACATAAAACCATAAAACGCAATCATAATCTCATAATTTGACAGAAAAATTGCCAATTAACTATTTTACAGAGCTCTTTCTCTAAATACATATTTTTGTTATATAAATAAATTTAAATGCCATTTTAATACATGACTGAGGGAAAAGTGATAAAGGGGTTCACAGGCTCAGGTTAAGAGATGTGAATGCTGATGAAGCAAGATGTGGCTCTGAAATCAAAGGATCATCTAATCTGATTATAGCTCCAACACAAACACACATGAAAGAGCCACCACAAGGAGCTCATCGTAATCCATGGGAATGTCAGCAAAGGTCTCACAATTAATATCCACTGCAGAGATGTGATGAATTAAAACTGTTCATTGCAGAATTTTTGCTAACTTGCTTTTAATCAGGACTCTTCAGGGCCACTTATTATTTCTAAATGTAAAATAATATGACATCTTTCATAATAAGTTATGTCAGTGATTGCGTAGTGACCAGAATGTAAAGAAAGAATGTATAAAGTGGTTATGCTACTTTGGACATATTAGAGAAAGTATATAAGGACTTACTGAGAGCTGTCTGAAGAATGCGCTAGAGGCTATAAGAAGTAAGTAATCATATTCAAGTCTTTATTATTCATGTCCTGTATATAAAATCCTACATGCTACAATGTTAGTGGTTATTTTGTTGTTGAGATCTGTGATAGGCCTTGCACAATAGAGAGTTTGTCCATACATACATAAAAGGCTTGAGTAGGATGACCAAGATAAAATGGAAATTATATGCAGTTCACTTTGTCCCATGTTTCCTCTCCCTCCACAAGGATGAAATTGAAAAATGAAGAAAACAATAATGTTATTTTGTATGAATGTTCTTACTGAAAGTGAACATTTATAAACCAGCATATATACCTAAATTAGAAATGCCTGTTTTTCCTTTAGGTAGAGTAAATGTCTTTCGCACTTCTTTTACACAGCATTTTGTAATAAATGAATGCATGACAATCAGTGAGACGTGTTGGAGGATCTTTGAAAACTAAGTTGTTTCAAACTCAACTGCCTCACTCTGTTATGATGAAAAATAGTAAAGATCTAGTAATACATACGTAATACAAGAAAAAAACTAATTATTTTATGGATAATTTCACAGTATGGTTACCGGTAATTGTATGCATAAATTGGTACAATACTCTCTTTTACATTATAATTCGAAAATATTTTCATGACTTTTATATTTTACATTGTACTTCTTGTCTTTATATTACTGCTTTTTTGTGTGAAAACTAATAAAGAAATTATTTACTCCCACTCCTACAATTTACACCAGTACAAAATGCCTCTCCCTGTTCGTTTGCCTCTCATGTAAACTGCATATAGGGTTTAACAGAGCCATAATAAAGGGTGATGTCTGTGACAGGAGATGTTTTGAATAGTGTAACTCCCTGGTCGACTTTGTTAAAACACAGTTTGATTGACAGGTTGTTAGTGGCGATGAGCTGTAAACATTCTCAACCCGCTGCCTGGTCTGAGGACACCTCTGACCCCAAACAGTCTGTCCCAAGACATTAGCACAGAGGCAGCTATAAGCTAAAGGGGATGTTAGTTCAAAGCATTTTAAACATGCCACACGTGATTTTATCTTTCAGTATAAAGCAACAAAAAAAAACAGATGTTCTGGTGTGGAAATGAGTGCTGCTGATCAAAGTTAATATTTATACATTTTTGTGGATAATCCTGATGCAGTGTTTCCTATTAACAGAGGAGACTATGATGACTCCCAATAGTCTAAAACAACCTGGACTACACGCTACCATCACAAAAGAACTAATTGTTTCCCATTATCTTCAAGTAACTATACAGGGCAAAAAGGACTGTTTTTAAGATAAAATTGTATAAAATTAAATGACTAAAATCAAAATTATTTGTGCCATCATAGACTCTCCAAAAAACACTGTCTGATGACAATATTCAGTCGATATTGTGCACTCTCTCAATAATATTCTAAAATGTGCCTGTAAAAGGCTCAAGAATAGCATAAAAGGTGAATGGATTGTGAAATTAACCACAAAATTGCAGAAGAAGAAAATGCAGGCTTTTTGGCTAGTTTTTATTATAGATGCTGTACTCAGTATTCAAATTTTGTATACCTCAAAACAAAAACACTGGAATAATAGAGATTTTTTGATATATTTTCCAGTACATTAGAACCTTCTTGCTATGCTAAGAGCTTCTTCGCACAAGCTGTTATAAGCCTGAACAATGCACTTTGAACTTCATATTTTGGCTCCTTAATCTTTGTAGCTTGTTTATTTCAGTGAAATATATCACCAGTAATGACTGTCTATTGTTGGTTGGTTGAGGTCTCATAGTGCACTTCGAGCTTTTTGCATGTTTTTCCAATGTTACTTCAAATATATAATAATATATATATATATATATATATATCCATGTGTTTATGCCATGTGTTTACTGTCAGCAAAACATTACATCATCAACCAATCAAAAAATGTAGCTATGAAGCGTCAACATTTTTTATGTTTAATTTTGTTGGCTTAATTTAATCACTTAAATTGAAGCAACACTAAGCAACATTCATAATTCATAACAACATCAGATTTTATTGTGGTTTACATTGTGTCTTCTAATTATGAAATCGGTGGTGGAGTTTTCATCTTTTTTCAAACCACTCATCTGTCAGTGTCTACATCGGTGCACAAATTACATTATTAGCCAGCGTTTTTTCTGTTTAGTATTTTCAGTTCCTCTTTTCACAAAATACCCAGAATTTATAAAAAAGCCTTTTCCTTCCACTAGGTGTTGCTATGTCCCTGATTATTTTATACATAGGGCCTTGAATTCGCTGAACCACTGCACTTTTGGGCCTTGACAAAATTACACACAATCACCTAAATAAGTTTTCAGTCCATAAAAAACAATAGTAGAGAATGAATAATAAAGCTTTAGAGATAACAAAAATGTGAATACAAATGAAGCTTTGTGTGGGCTTGCAAATGCCTGACGCTGGAGGTGAGCATCTATCAAAGCGTGTCAGCAAAGGTCATCAGCGCGGTTCATCCTGATAATATGAAATAAAAAATGGGTCTTGCTCTGTCACAGCGTGGGAGGGGCCAGTGGGGGGAGCTCTCGACTTTGTGTTTGACCTTTCTGTGGAAGTAAAGCTAATCCGTGAATATAATAGACTGTAAGATATGGAGAAATGGCTGGGGCTTTATCTGAGTTGCCCTGGAGACCATCAGCGGCGCTCGCTCAGGGCTGCTGCAGTTATTAACCATCACGTTTGGGCGGATTGGAGGGACAAAACTTTAACATTTACAGACAGACTACCCATACTGATCAGCTTGGACTCTTCATGTTGCAGGAAATATGGGTTTTGACGTAGGGTTATTATAGTGCTAATAGGAGTTAAGAATAGGACATAATAAGGAACAAAGGCATATGTAATTTTTATTGCATAGTTTTAGTTTATTAATGAAAGGATACTTACAGAACACTGTGGAGTTAACTCGTTTCAGGAGGCCTTTTCCCAAGACTGTAGTAACATGTGCCTCGCTTTGTTTTATTAAACCTGCAAAAAGGTCAAAATAAGTTAGACTTGCAAAATCAAGTGGCAGAAATCAGCAAAAAGCAAGATGTATATATTGTACAGTCTGGTCTCCATGAAAAGAAGAGAAGAGAAGAAGCAGTTTATAAGATGAAAAGGGTTGGAGATAATATCCTCAATTTTGTCAGACTGTATAATTTAAAAAAAATAAAAATATGAAAAACTAACTATTGAACATATTCTGAATTAATAAATTAATTCCAAAGCCTATACTGGCATCACTGGTCCAACAAAGTAGTATAATAGTATATAATACAAACAATGTACACTATTATTATTACAGGCCAGCAACAGATTTTGCACATGTTTAGCCCTAACCTAAAGTTTTATTTATTTTAAATGAAAATACTTATTTGGAATCTGCCTTTAACTTCTGATTGAAAAGAAGTTTTGTCCAAGCCTGATCCAAAATGACCATGGTCTTATTGTTATAGTTCAGGCCTGTTGAGTTTGGGCACATATTTATTTCCCACATTCGCAGATGCTGGGACAGATTAGATTCAACATTATATTACTGTCCCTTGGTGCAAGGCGCTGCATATTTAACTCTTACACTGCCAAATCCGACATAAAAGAAATAAGATGCGTGATAGCGCCACAAAGCAGCGGAACCTCAGATGGGCCTGGCTGATAACCCACATAATGGAGAAGTGTGCCGCGCTCCGCTGTCTAAACACGCGCAATAAAGACTTTGCACGCGCACATTTCACTTGTAAATAAAAAGCTAAAAGCAGCTTTAAACCCCGCGTCTGCAGACAGCACCCCTCTCTCTCCTCCGTCTATCAATCTATCTATCTTTCAATCAGTGCCAGATCTGCGCCCGTAAATGATGCATGCCTCGCATTAGATGTATTTGTTGAGGGAGTTTGAAAAGGCGGCGATAATCTGGGAGGCAGAGATAAGGGATGCCATTTATTCAGCGCGACTTCGGAGCCTATTTCCCGGGCCGATCAGCGCCCATTCTCCGCGACACCTCCAGCAGCTCGCTGATAACGATTAGGCTATTTATTATCTTCACAAAGAACAAAGATTAGCCAGCGCCGATGAAAAATTACCCCGGGATGCCTTATAATCACGGGGACCACGGATCCAGCATTGGATTTCTCTCCTTTTTCTAGTTTCAATCTGGCAGCGCGAGGAACGTCAATAATGGCTCACGAGCTCACTGGAATAAGAAGAGTGCAATGTTTATAAACAACAACGACCTAATAACAGTGCAAATAATAATAATAATAATAATAATAATAATAATAATAATAATAATAATAATAATAATAATAATAATAATAGCGAAATTATATAAATAGATTTTATTGTGAAGGCTGTTAAATTTAGTTTATAATAATCATTTCTTACGTAAGGTCCATGGTAGACATTGGGATGCGACCTGGTCTTTCCACAGGACTCGTGTGAGAAAAGAGCAGTAGAAAAGGCGGATTGAATTAATGTCAGATCCTGAAATGGCAGTGGATGTTCGGGGCCGATAAGGTTTTTATCGCCACGCCACATCAAAAGGGCTCACTCTCAAAGCGCGCGTGTTACACCATTATAATGCAGATGAGCGCTAATGCTGCGACACTTGTCCCTACACGCGCACGCTACTATAGGCTTATGGCTAACGTTTGGGAAACGTAGTTTGGACTGGTGATGTTTAGGTTTGATTTTAAAAAAATGGTTGTAGGGCTAAAAATTGGACCAAAGCCTTCATGAACGGTTACAACTATAACAACAATAGACAAATCGTAATCAAATCGAAATCGCAATTTGAGTAGACGTAATTATCAAATCGCATAGGCTACAATTATTTAGATATGTCTTCTGCCAACACGAAAATACCTTTCTATAGCAAGAATCGTGTATCTTGTTGTAGGCCTATCAGTAGTTTAGACCTCTACAAACCTGTATTCGTTAATCATAATTTAGTATTTTCTCAAATGTTTGTTTACAGTGTGTACTCTGAATAGAAATTTACTTTCCAAATTTGCCCTACTAATCGTCTAATAATTAGGTAATAGTTCAGTAATTTAGTAGGCTTTATACTTCAATGGTTGCAGTTTGTCCATGGAAACAGCGGTCGTGGCTTTACTTATATTATCATTAATAGTGCAGAGACACATGTGAGTAGTAGTAGGCCTAAATACCAGTCTCAGTGCTTCCTCGAGTTCATCCGCGAGACTGTAGACAGACCCGGGCACTTCTCTCCCTCCTCCTCTGCCCTCTCTCCGTCCGTCCCTCAGTCCTTCTGCCTAGGGAAAAGTTCATGTCCTCATTCATTTTTTTCTCTCTCTCTTTTTTTCTCCGTCAGGGCGCGCTGACGTCTGGAGCGGCGTCGGGCAGGCGGCACGGATGCACGCGCTCCTTTTCCAATTATTGTCTGTCAATCATGTGCGCGGGGCTGCAGTGACAGAGCCCAGGCTAAAAACACAGAAACACATTTGAACAAAGAGCATGAATAAAAGAGCGCCTTAATGTTAGACGAGTAATACAAAGAACAAGCGCGTGCCATTTGATGAAGTTTGATAAGACGCAGTCAGGGCACGTGACCCGCGTGCGCCACTTCAGCAGCCCCTTTATCCCAAAATGTCACATCAGTCAGTGGCAACGTGTGAAAAACTATTGGTGCCGTTTTCACTGCTTTCTCTAACTATGTAAACCATCTCTAAAGCACTTGTCAAAAGGATTAAAGTGACACAAAGGAATATTTTATCTGATCCACACACAAAAACTTTAATTGCCATATATTATACTGCTCGTAACATTATAAATACAAGTTGACTGCATCTAACTGTAGCAAAGAAAAATAGCTATAATTTAAAAAGTCACATGACAAATACTATGGCACGTGATAGTGCGTACAGCGTGTTGAAGTAGGCCGACATTTTCATTTTAGTGGACAATAATCTAACCAGGCTGAATTCTCACTATAAACACTACTTAAAGTTGCTCTCAAACACATTCCAACCTACACATGAACCAAAGTATCAAAATATAGGATTAGGACTATGTGTACAGCCAGTGATCTTTTGCAGAGGCGCGGTGCCATTGGTTGAGGCCAGGCCGAAGAGCAGGCTCCTCCCACGGGCTTGACAAGCGCCTGCCCCGCTGTCAGCTGAAGCCACAGCGCAGTTACGTGTTGCTTTAAGTCCCAGTGGACGGACAGGAGTTTGACAAACCACCACTGAGGAGCAAAGAGGACACACATCACCAGAAAGAGACACAGAAGAGGAGACAGGCTGCAGCGAACCGTGCGCATGTCACACGGATCCAAGGCAGGTTTTTGGTTCTTATTGGAGAGGATTTTTTTTCTGATTTTGTTTCGTGCAAGCGTATTGTTGCTCTATTTTGGTTGGGTTTGTTTGTATCACTTGATCTGGACTGTTAGGGACTCTTACTTACTAGAAAAAAGATAGTAGCTGTTGCCCCTTAAAATATTAATTTGATGTTTGCTTGTTTCAGGTTTCCAGTGACAGCCCCAAAGAAACGCACGGAATTTAACTTCGTCAGCAGAGCCTTAACTTCTCCGTTTCGTATATGGACACTTGCAAACGTCTTGTAAAACACACTGGACAAACTTAACTTCCTCACTGATTTGTGGATATCGCAAAGTTTACGATCATCTCCGGAGTCATGGATGTAGCAGAGCAGCCCCGATGGATGCACCACCCCGCCGTGTTGAATGGACAGCACCCGGACTCCCATCACCCGGGCCTGGGACACAACTACATGGATCCCTCGACCCCGCTGCTGCCTCCGGATGAGGTGGATGTTTTCTTTAACCACCTGGACTCACAAGGAAACCCGTACTATCACAACTCTCGGGCCCGCATGTCCTACAGCCCTGCGCACGGTAAGAGCCAGAGGGGATGTGGAGAAGTGGACCGAAGCAGTGTTTATGTCGTTTTTATTCTACATATAAGGATTTTATAACAATATCTAATCTACAAATGTGTGTTTGTCAGCTAAGATCAAAGTATGTGTGTCTGGATTGGCTAGTTAAAAGAAATATGAATGTAAAGTAGACTACTATATTGACATAAGCGCGCAAAGAGACCCCAGGCTAATCCTCAATATTTGATTGTATTTTTAGCTAAGTAAATTTCAGTTTTATATTAACCATGGCTGGATTTATGTCTAATAAAAACAGTAAAATTGCTGTGCATGGAAAATGTGCAAAAATGTGTAAAGATACCATGGAAAAATATGATCCACGTTGTTCAAAATAGCCTCAAGCTAGGTTTAAAAAAAAATAATACTTCGGCTAATGTTTACTTGGTTTAAGCTAACAAACAACTTAAATTTATTGCTGTTAAACTGCAATAACGTTGCTGTAAAAATGTGAGTTTGTTTTTTGTACTTTAAAATGACTATATTGTGTGTGACAAATGCACATAGGTTAAATCCATGCGTTATGTTTGCATAAAAAAAAAGCTAACTCACGTGTTTTACCGTGACAGCTCGCCTTACGGGTGGCCAGGTTTGCCGACCCCATCTCCTCCACAGCCCGGGGATTTCGTGGCTGGACGGGGGCAAAGCAGCTCTCTCAGCCCACCACCCCCACAATCCCTGGGCCGTGAGTCCGTTCAGTAAACCCAGTCTGCACAATCCAGCGACCTCCGCATCCCCCGGGGGCCTCTCGGCGGTCTACCCGTGCAGCAGCAACTCCAACTCGGTCTCAGCGCCGTCCCTCACCCCGCCGTCTCTGTACACCTTCCCCCCGACGCCACCCAAAGACGTGTCTCCGGACCCTGGAGCCACCTCTCCCTCCTCGTCCGCGGCCAGGATGGATGAGAAAGAGCCGCTGAAGTACCACATGGAAGGAAGCATGAAGGTGGAAAGCTCCGGGTCTCTGCGGGCGCACCAGCACATACCCACGTACCCGCCCTACTCTCTCTCTACGCCCGACTACGGCAGCCTGTTCAATGCGGGGAACCTCCTCGGAGCATCGTTCACGAGCAAAAACAAGAGCAAAACACGCTCCTGCACCGGTAAGTCTCACTATCGAAAGATGTGCAACTAATCGAATTTGTGATATCAGTTATTGCTGTATTCAATTACAAAAAAAATCTGTAGTCGAAAATGCAATTAATTGAAACAATACAATGAATTACCTTATGTTCAGAATGATATGTTCTGCACCTCAAACCACTTTTGTAATCTACAGTCTTTTATCTCTTAAGACGAGTGTCTCAAAACATACTAGTAAAATACACTAGGTCTATACATTCTCCACAGGTACATTTTGACAGTAGGCCTGCTAATAATTGTGATTCAGTTAATTCCTTTTTGACATAATCAAGCAGCTTTATCTGTATGTTTGTGGTAAATTTGTGATTTCAAATAGAACCATATTTTAAATTACATGAACATATATTTCATTGTGACTTAAAATAATCTGATCGTCATTATTGTTGAGGCTGAGAAGTTATTCTGATAAGATTGCTAATTAATAAAAGGTTTAAAAGCCACAAAGGATTAACACCCTAAATTTTGTTGATTTCTTGACACTTACTTATTACAAAACATAATATGCACGCATTGTATTTACTTGAACCAATGAAGAAAATAAAAGCCTATTTAAACATATCTGCCAAAAGCCAAAAATACACACTAAAAGTCAGATATTTAAAATAGTAATAGCGTGTCTAATTCAACGCTGCTATGATAACAATATTACCCTAATGCATTTTTTATTCTGTGTAGGGCCTCAGTGACAGACATTTTTCTAATCCTCTTTTGTTCGGCATGACTGTGTAATTAGGGCTGTAGAATGGAGCTCTGGACTGGGACCAGAGAGTGTGAAAGGAAGATCCCAGCACTCAGAGCCAAAACCTCAGTATTTAGGCCTGGGTTGGCTCCTCTGTTACACTCGGCATTAATACGTGTCCTGATTGGTTATTTGATTACACTACACAAGATTTAGGCCTTTTAACTGGATTGAGATTGTGACACTGATAAGAGATATAGGCTAAATGAGGGAGAGTATGTCATATCTTATGCAATAAAGACACACTCATAAGAATAAACTGCAATTATATTTTAATGCTTTACCAGTTAAGACATGTTTAATAGCTTGTCATGGTTTAGTCCTCTGTATTTTGTCTATTCATGGGGTGAAGAGCAAGAGGACTTTTTCCCAATTGAAAAGAAAATATTTAGTTTTTAATGGTTAATCACTATGGCAGTAGGCATAATTTCTCATCATTCTGTAACCCATGGATTCATCTTACATTTAGCAAATAACAGTTTTTTTGTTTTTCTTAAAATTTGAAATGTTGTTTTAAATTTTAAGAGTTACTCGTGGTTGATGGTTTAGTTTAGAGGTGGCCAGTTTAAGATATTTTGTAAAACTTATATATAGCCTATATTTTTCTAATCTTGCATGACCATCTTTGTCTTGTCATATTGTTCTTGTCTTCTTTTAAGTCATTTATAAAAGAGAGGTTTTCTTCCTTTTTTCCAGTCTCACGTATCAGTCCGCTATTTTAAAGGTGCAATCTGACACTACCTCTAAAATCTTCACTTTGTGTCCTTACTTCAGTGTTGACACATCATTCCTTGTTCACTTAAACACATTCATTCTTTTGTAATGGCCGTAACAAAACAAACTTACAAACTAGAGTACTACTAACATAATGCTTGTCACCTTTGTATACTTTGATCAAAATACTATATCCTCCTCTTGTATAGAATTTCTTATTTACATTTTCTCAGTTAATTATGAATGTTTGTGATTGTGAAGGTTATTTAAAAGTGAAACTGTAATATTTAAACTGTTATTGAAAATCATTATGTAAAAATGCTTGAATATCCATGGGTTTTTCAATTGATCAAATGTTAGATAATGTTGGGACTTTTTTCAATAAATTAATAAATCTACATTTTTAGTCCAATATGGCGTCCAGAACTAGAAGATTCCCCACTAACCCTTGAATGTTCTTTCATATTTATTAATATCTGTTTATATACTCTTTAATATTACAACAAATGTGACATCAGTGTTCTCAATAGACACAAATACAACAAGGCCTAAAGTGTCACTCACTAAAACAAAAGACAGTTATTAAAACCCATATTATTAAGCGGAAAGCTATCTATAAATCTGTCAATAATGGCATATATGTAAGCTGTTAGCCTATAACCTGGTGTTATGGTTTTGCTTTTCCTTTTGGTTTCAGAGGGACGCGAGTGTGTGAACTGTGGAGCCACTTCGACCCCGCTGTGGAGGAGAGACAGCACGGGACACTACCTTTGTAATGCCTGCGGACTTTACCACAAAATGAACGGCCAAAACAGACCCCTCATCAAACCCAAGCGCAGACTGGTGAGTGCAACAGCTACAGCTGATTTTGAGAGCTTGTAGTGCACACATGGAAGAATATTGCACAGATAAATTGCCTGTTTTTACTTCTTTGTCTTTCTGTTGCATTCCCATTTGCACACACTTCATCCAAACTGGGACAAAACCAGGATGAGCAGGACTGAAGCAAGTCTACATCAGAGCTAATCTGGACTGTAAACTTGAATATTCAACTCAGAGCTTTATAGTCCATATGATGATAATGATAATTAATTAAATGTATACTTAATTCTCACAAAGATATAGTGTTATATAGTGATATTCATAGTAATTCAGTGTTGCCTTTACAAAGCTGGATTGAAATGGCTTCATCTTGGAAATCAGTCCATCTGATCAACAGTGAATATGCGTATAAATACTATGTAATGTGAAATGTCTGCAAAGAGCAGACCTTTTTTTTTTATTTTATGGCCAACATTTCTTAAAAGCAGAGAGTGATTAGAGCCAAACAAACAGAAAACCATAGTAGTAAATAAAATGGAGTTAGTGACTGAGGACTGCAGATACAATCTCAGGAAACATATATTTTCTCAATCAGTTTCCAGGAATTGTCATTGGCCGCTCACCTCTGACTCCTTACGCTCAGGCTGCTAGCCAAGTGCTGCCTGTGTTATCATTATTAGCACTACCTCTGATGGTGTCAATGATAGGGCCACTATAGCCACACACCATCCCTCAATAGAAAATATGTCTTTCTCCACTGCAATGGCCATAAAGGTTGTGCTTCAGGTAACATGGATGATTCAGTTGAATTACTAATTAAATTTTAAATGCATCAAATAATTAAATAAATCTATATAGTTAAGCATCCACACAAATGTGAATAATATTTTATTAAAGCCTACTGTGGAAGTTTCTCACACTTTTGATCTTAATTTGCCATGTTATAGCCATATAACAAAAGCAAATCTACTTAACACTAGTTTTAATTGTTTACCACACTGTCGTTAAACTTCAAAGCTCTTTGGAAATTATTAATGATAAATGGACTTGAAAGTAGCAAAAAAAAAAAAAAAAGAAAGAAAGAAAGAAAAAGAAAAAAAAGGGCTGTCATTGTTCGTAAATCAACGTAACTAATATGATTTGGGGAGAATTACGCGAGGCTTTCTAGCCAATGAAACCGTTCCTTTAATATTCGCTTGCGTTTGTGCGTGAGTAGCTTCCTCAATACCTTCCTAAATACCTACCTTTGTGTTCGTGTGAAAACGTAAGCTCGCGTAGCAGCGTTTGGAGTCGTGAATCAGGCGGAGTTTCCGTGCGCCTCGCCCGGGCTCGCTGCGCTTTCGTCCCGTGCGTCTGGAGCTCGGTGGCTGCAGTAGTTTCCTCTCCGGATATCTGACCCGTCCAGATAAACGACCTGGGGCTGCACTGCTTCCTCTGCGGCCTCCCCGATACAAGCTCCGGGCTCAGCTGTGGTGGCCAGGCGCTCCAGACGCGGCTAATGTCCAGATGGGAAAGTTTGACATACGCAGGGAGCACACAGCGATAATGAGACTAGAAAATAGAAGCGTTTTTATTTGGTAAAAAAAATCTTGGACTATTGAACTACTGGAGGCTATACGTTATATGTAGCCTAAAATAAAATATATATTATTGAACAAAAGGGAAAAAAAATGTGGTTGTAAAATATCTGATGGGGTGCAAGAAGTGTCATGGGATGTGTAACCAAAATATAGACTTTTCAAAAGCTATTACCAAGATAAAATGAAAAATAACTGCTAAATCAATATTAATAGCCTATTGTTGGAATTGTGATGGAGTGTTTTGTGACCCACTGATAAAATCATACGGTATTTACACCAAATTGTGTGAATAGCATTTTCCCCTATGTCACGAGCACAGCCTGGCGTACAAGAGCTGTTAACCAATCAAATAATGACTCCCAACTAAACAAAATTAGCCTCAGCCTATGTATTTCTTGACTAAAGTATAAAAGCAAATGTAGACTTCGATTTAGCTGAAGTAGTGCAGCTAAATTGATGTAGCTGCAGTAACTGATGTATCTGAAACAAAGCAATTTTTTTGTTTTTTCACTCGCTTTTGCACTCACTTTTCATCAGCCGATCAGAGCAAATCATCTTACCTGTTTTTTCATTTCTCTGGGCTTGAGATTTGGGTAAAAGAATCAAATCATGACAGCATATTATTTTGATTAGATCATGATCATGTGATTCAGTCATTTTCTGATTAGTGCAGCACTCCGCTCAAACACACACTTTTCTTCACGCATTTCCCCTGTTGGTCAGCCTCTGTCATACTCTGAGTGAGTGACAGGTGGATTTAACCAATCAGTCATGTGTGAACACTCAGAAGAAGAAGAAAAATGTGATATAATTTTTCTGGAATACCTCCCACCTCTACTTGTGACTGCCACAGTGCTATGCCTCGCTGTATTTGCCTTCATGAATGCCTCTCTGTTCTCAGTCTGCGGCGCGGAGAGCAGGGACGTGTTGTGCAAACTGCCAGACGACCACCACCACGCTCTGGAGACGCAACGCCAACGGAGACCCTGTGTGCAACGCCTGTGGACTCTACTACAAATTGCACAACGTGAGTCCAGTTAGCAGTATGTTGAGCATGCTGCAATATCAACAAAATATGTTATCACATAGGATCGCAGATAGGAAAGATAGCAGGTTTCAGATAGCAATTTAAAGGTACACTGTGTAACTTTTGGTGGAAGGTCCCTCAACATCTCTCTATGGAGATGTAGCCTAGAATGTTCAACAGTATGGCATTGCACTTATTTATCTCTATGAGACACCAGGTGATGCCAGAGGGCCAAGATAAGACGTCAAGCCAGGTTGACGCCACCTAGTGCTTCCGCTCAATTTCAATTTCTCTCCAGTGACTAGGTCAGGAATCAGAATACACCAGACAGTTTTGTAAGAACCCCAGAAGTTGTAGACTGCACACCGACCAATCAGTGAAGAGCTGTGAAGTCATGACTGGGTCCCTTTTTGTGGTACAGCACAACATTAAACAAAGCGGTCAAGATGGATGTAGACAAAGCCATACATTTTGTGTTGGCAACAATTCCCGAGATCGAGGATTTAAAGTCGGAACAAAGAGAATGTTTGGTGAATTTTATCAAGGGGAAAGACGTTATTGCCCTTCTTTCACATTACACATTACATACGTCATGACCAAATAGCAGCGATTGGTTAAATAAAAAAGTACCTGCCTACTGTCAAGCGAACGAATCCCAATGCTGCGAGGTCAGACGGTTTCCACGAAGTGAAACAGGCTGATGAATCAGGCTAGTCAAGACGAGCCCTCTACCAGAAACGTTACACATTGCACCTTTAAAGAATCTGAGTTGGAAAAAGTTCTCAATGAACCCAGAGTATGACAGTAATCTCTTGACTATTTGAAAACTATGAATATGTAACACGGGCTGGATGAAAATACCTAAAATTATATAAGACTAACAGTATAAGTGACAATATAACAGTATAATGATTGGTCGCATTTATAATATTGCCCTGGGCTGGCTTTGATGGTAGCAATTAACTGCAATCTACTACAGTCTTCTTCCTGAGAGGAAAATTGGTAGCTTTAGCATGTGAACTAGACCAGGACTAAACCAAATCGAGAACAAGATCTAACGAAGCCCACAGATCATCAGGACTGAACTGGGACTAGTGAACAAAATATGGACTAGACCAGAACTAAGCCCAGACTAGAACTGGACCTAAACAAGAGTAGGGTTCATTTGGACTGAACTGCAACTTTACACGCAAGGAAAAGTTGACTATGAGGGCTAAACAAGGTCCAAACCAAGTCTACGGTACATCAGGACTATACTGGGATCAAATCAGGACCAAATCAGGAAGTATGCACTTGCCCTCTAACCTAAATTTTCACATATAACAACATCATACCATGGGATTTGTATATAGTCACTTCCCCATTAAAAACACAGGCTCACATACACATATACAGGCTTAGTGAGGGCAGGTTGGTCTGAGTGGCCACTCCATTGGCACATGGATGTTTTCTTTCTTATGGCCTTATTGTTTCTGAGCTGAGGTGAAATCCCCCTGTGGATCACAATGGTGGGACTGTGGCTCCATAAGAAAGAATAGCGCCCGAAAGTCTGCAGCAGTGGTGACAAACAGGAGAGCTGATGTAAAGTGGGCTATGGGAGACTTTTATTTATGCGTGTATTATTGCAAGTTAAGGGTGGTACTGGGTAATGTTGGTTAAAATTACAGATTGATTTAATAATAATAACAATATTCAGTCAATTTTGTGGCAGTCTATCAGAAATGTGTGTAAACATGTCTATAATAATTGCATTCTTTTTAATTATAGACAATAGCATATCTCCAAAACTGTAACTGCAATTTTTTTATTTTACCCAAGTCAGAGGATTAATTAAATAAATAATTGTAAAGGTAGTATAATATTGTTAAAGAATATATATAACAAATTTTGAAAGAAGAAGAATTGCTGAAGAAAATATTGACGATAAACGATAATAATAATAATTCATGCCACTGACACAAAAACTCAAACAGATTTATACCACAAAAACAATTCAAAATCTTAAATAATTGTTTAAAAAAATCATGAGCTGCAGTAAATAAATAGCACAATGTAACATTTAGTACATAGTTTGCATTGGTAATAAGTCAGAGAAGTAATTCATTTAACCTTCTATGGCTTAAATCTTACCTCTCTAAAAAAAATTCCCAGTAGTGCAAAGAAATTATACACACGATAAATATTGACCCCCAAAAACAAATGTTCCATCTGTCATGTATTGAATGATAAGTCGATAAACTAATTATCTTGGCGGGCCTAGTTTGTAGTCAATAATGGCTCATCATAAGTGGCATATTCTAAAAGATGTCAATTGGAGGTAACAGTTGTTATTAGGTAGCATGTTTTATGTAACAAAGCGATTGTTGATGACATCTCAAGCCTGCTACATAACAAATAATCACCCAAATGCATATTATGTAATAGCTATTAGCAAAAAAGAGGTTATCTGTTGTTGTTGTTACTATTTTTGGTCAATACACTGTACCTTGAAGTGCACTATGTAGCTTTTCTGGAGGAGTGTACGCTACCTCCTTGTCTCCATGACATTTAACATGCATATCTTAACTTTTTTTTTTAATTTGGGGATTTTTTTATCATTCAAAATACCTTGAAAAACCACACTCTTATTGGGAGCAGGGTAACCACTTCGTTGATGTGACCTGTAACTTGGCATGGTGTCCTGATTTGGAGAGAAATAAGTTAAATCTCCATGGGAACAAGCAGGAGGCAGACCGTCCACCAGAAAAATAAATATTGTAAAGAAAACTCAATTCATAAATCTTTTGTTGTATCTGTCAACATAGAGAGTATACCTACTCCAATACTGACTTCAAACATACCATGTAAAAACTTAACTTGGACTAGACCAGGATTACACCAAGACTGTAACAGAAGAACCAAACCAAGTCTACATCAAGACTAAACATACACATAACACAGATATTTCTTTAGAGGGGGTTCAGTTTTTGAAATACTTCTAGTTGCTTTTTTTTTTTCTATTTTACCCATCCCTAACCTCTGCTCATGTTACGTCCACAGGTGAACCGACCGCTCACTATGAAAAAGGAGGGGATTCAAACCCGCAACCGCAAAATGTCCAACAAGTCCAAGAAGTCCAAGCGCAGCAGCAGCGACAGCTACGACGACTTCACCAAGTCCATGCACCAACACCACGAGAAGAGCGCCCCCTTCGGCTCGCTGGCGGGACACGTGTCAATGGGCCACCACCACCATCTAGCCTCACCTTTCAGCCATACGGGACACATGCTACCTACCCCCACCCCCATACACCCCACGTTTGGACACCACTCCAACATGGTGACCGCGATGGGGTGAAAGATTGCCCCAGGGCACCCAAGGACGCATTTCAATAAGACTGTGTGCGTAGGGCTATGTTACAGAGGCCAGTGGCACTAAGGGGAGTCAGATGAATTCTCGGTGGGGCCTTCTCACTGCTAATGCTAATGTATGTTGGTAATTTACATTGAGTGGAGCGGTGCAGGTCGGGTCAGTGTAGAGCTGTGCTGCTGCGGTAATGAAAGACGCATTTACAGGTGTAGGTTTCAATTGGATGCACTATAAAGTTTGTATATGAACATTGGAATAGTTTGAGTCCAGGATGTTTGTCTTGGTTTGAGTAGAAGGCCAAAATAACTGGCTTGTTTCAAAGTATTTCTGAAAATGAATGTTTCAATATTTATAGATGACTATTTATTTAAAGAGTATGCAGCTAGCAATTGAACCAATGTTTTGCTCATTCACATTGTCTTTTGAAATGCAAACCTCAAATTTGGGCACAAGATGTTCTGCAATACTTTGTAAATTAAACCAGGACTGAGCGATTTTCAAAATATCTAATCACATTTTTGAATTACAGTGCAATTGTAACAAGATTTGCAATTCCTAATTTAAAATCAAGATTCACATTTTGGAGCACTAACAATTTAAAGAGAACAATTCAATTATATTTGTTTACATGAATTCCATTTTAGAACATGCAGTGGATAGTAGATGTCTAAACTACAAAGTCAGCAGCATTTAAGACCCCATGGAGACAGGATATTTTTGCAGTTTTGATGATTTTAACAATTCAAATTATGATTTTTGAATACAATAAAATCTTGAAACCGTAATTGAAACTTGCCTATACTGACCTGCCCCATATTGTACCACTCCACTCCAAGATGCCCTTATTTGGTACCTACTCTATTGAAAAGGAAGTGTCCATGCTTCCTGGTCAGGCACATGTACTTTATGTAAAAAAAGACTATTGCACGTCTTTACTCTGCTCCTCACTGTTGGCTTGGTTTCGGGGTTCAGTGAGGCTTATATGTAGAAGTGGGAGATGTATGATCAAAAATAAATAATACCACAGTTATGGTTTTGAAGATGCAAAAGTAGACTATAATCAAAACTAAAGAGCTAATTAAAATAAAAACACAAACTTCCAAACAAGGGTATTACTGGGTTTCAGATGACGTTGCAAAATTCTATGGAGCAATATTATTTAATACAGATGGAGGGCAGCTAAAGTTATTGTTATTAAAATCCAAAACAATCGCTAATAGAAATGATCAGTCTTTAAAAAGAACCTAAGAAGTTAAAGTATATAAGAAGACAAAATGTAACATCATTGGCTTAGAAATGATCAGGTTCAACATTTATGACTTTATATTTCATGGCAAAATACAAGGCTATCAATAGGAAAATCTGGGTGTTGTATGAACATAGATATGAAATCACATTGTAGAATCTGAAAATCACCAATGGGATGAGATTTCTGCACTTCAGTGAATCATTTTATCATCCATTCACGTTCTGTGCGATACTTGAACCACATTTCTGATTGATTGCCGTAATATTGTCAAAAAATTGTCATAAGGATTATTATAAAATCTATTATTCATTTTTGTCAATATCGCCCATCTCTTATATGTGCCGAACAAGTTTGTAATGACTGTGAATATTGTAAATAAGTGAAACTATAGGGGACAGAGCTATCCCTCACTGCTAAAATATGCTGGATTTTTTGCTTATATGGACAATTTTAAAGGAAATTGATACTATGAACCCAAGCAAACGAGTCCTAATTTGGCACTGTTTATTATTATATATAATTATTGTTACTGAGATAATTTATTTTCACTGCCTTGTACTTTACTTTATCAAACCAATCACTAAATACTGCTATACTACTTCTGAGTATATTTTTAGCTGAAGTGCTTTCTCTGGTCAACATTTATACTTGTCCAAATAAATATAAACTAAAACAATGATGGTTATGGTTTGCTTATTTTGTTTGAGTTCAGTTTTGGACCTTAGTTCCAATGGGAAATGCTAAACTCATATCGGTTCATACATTTCTTCAACAGTAATTTATTTATTTAAGGAACTGTTCTTATACTTTTGATAAATGGTACATGGTCACATTTTTATATAGTGGTTTTCCACCTTCAAGGCGCTTTACATCAAGGAACCGCACTCACTCATTCACACACCAATGTATGCAGAGACTGGGGATGTGATGAGTTAAGTGTCTTGCCCAAGAACACAATGACAGTATTCATCTGACCACTCTACCAATACATTTGAGAGAAGGATTCGAACCAACAACCTTAAGATCAGTGTACATACAAACAATTCAATAGAAGAAGTGGTTCTTTCTACATATGGAGGAAGGACCATGAAGCACTGACACAACTTCTCTTCACCACCATCAAAAGATATTGCCAATCTATACCACCCATCCATCCATTTTCTTCCACTTATCTGGGGCCAGGTCGTGGGGGCAGCAGCCTATGCAGGGACTCCCAGACTTCCTTCACTCCAGACATTTCCTCCAGCTCCTCTGGAGGGACCCCAAGGTGTTCCCAGACCAGCCGAGAGACATAGTCCCTCCAGTGTGTCTTGGGTCTTTCTCGGTGGGACATGCCCGAAACACCTCCAGAGGGAGGCACCCAGGAGGCATCCAAAACAGATGCCCAAGCCACCTCAGCTGGCTCCTTCCGACGTGGAGGAGCAGCGCCTTATGGCTCAGCTCCCTCTTCACCACAATGGTTCGATACAGCGACCATGTCACTGCAGGCACTGCATCAATCTATACATTTAGCAAATATAGTTTCCCTGTAGCAAAAATATCTGACAAGCTGTTATGGTTAACCACTCTGTCATTAATGAAGTAGGTTATAGTTAAAAAATATATATTTGGCATCATAATAAAGTATAGTATAGTCAGCCAATCACAGTGGTTGATTCACATCTCAACCAGCTACCTGTCAAAGAAGATTTTATATAACACATAAAGGTCTTCCTCTGTCCCATCAGCCACTTCAGCTTCTCCATCCTCTTTACCAGCACCACTGTCTGTAGAAGCTCTCCCTTCACAGTGCTGACATGTCTACCACCAAAATGTACTGAATTTTCCTGCTTGTAGCACTGTACATGTTTACAGAGATACTGATTTTGTTTCATACTCAAAAAGATAAGACTCCAAGGTTCAGAGTTCAAATCTAATCACACTTATGTTTTGATTACTGTACTTAAGTTCGTGTGTGTCAGCAACCAGTCTAAAGTAAATAAATAAATAAATACAACAGATTAGAAAAGAAAAACATTTGGGGACAGTGAACGCCTCATGACCTACAATAAAAATAGCCTCAGTTGCATTTATACTAGGGTTGTCCAAAACGAGAAAAGATTTTCATTGTTTTCACATGTGGTAAAAAATATTATTCTGATATTTTAATTTAGTTTTTGGCACAATCAGTTCAGTGAAGAGAAAAAAACATTGCCTGCGGTCCAGAATATACACCTCTTCAGTACTTTACAAAGATGTGAGTATGGTGAATCTCCCAAACGTTAGACAAATATGACGAGAAACATACGAAAATAAATAATAGGGGAATTGCAGATGAGTGAAGCACTAAACACTGTTTTCTGAAAAAAAAAAAAGTTTTTCGTTTGTAAAGGATAGATGACCAACGAGTCACTGAAAAAAAAGTAATCTGATTGCATAATTATGTTGTGACCAGACTGAAACCATCTGTATGGGTTTTCCAGACAAGGTCAAAATAAAAACTTAAAAGACTAAACTAGGACCAATCCAATATGATCGTAATAATCCAGGATCACTCAAACATGTGTGAATGAAACAAAACATAACTCCAGGTATGTGTTTGATGAGGTAACAGCATTATAACATGACTTAAAGAGTAAAGTTTCAGTAATATAGGACCTTTAATAAGGAATATCAAAAATAAAACAAAAGTATTTTGTCCATTTACTTTTTTTTTTATGGAGGCATTTGTATTATTGTGATATATTTATATTTATTTTAGCCAATACTCATTTACGTTTTACGTTTTTGAGCGATACATTGACGAGCCCTAATTTGCACCTTTATTTTCATCATGGCCATTCTGATTACCTCACTATAGTTTTGTAATCTCTTATACCCCCTGGAGTCGTGTAACAGTGAAACGGGGGACAGTGTCATAAGAGGCTGTAGCTGTGGCAGATGTGATTCCTCATGTTTAGAGAACATCAAAAACATCTTAATCTCCTCCTTTGCTCTGAAGGACCAGCCTGACAGAAAGAGAGAGAGAACCAGGAACTCAACTGTTTTTAGCAGAAATAAATTGAACAAATGCTCTAGATGTGATAAGGATAATGAGTTATGGAAGCATCTCTTGACATCATTTTTGAGAAGATGTCAACATAATGAAACTGTTACTTTAAGGTCACTTGCTTATGTCACTGAAAACCCTACGCTATCTATCTACACAACTGATGTCATTCATAAAAAAGAATCACAATTTCAGTTTTATTTCTATTATGAATATGTAGAAAAAAAATAAAATAAATATATATATATATATATGTGTGTGTGTGTGTGTGTGTATATATATATATATTTATTTATTTATTTATTGAAATTTAATTGTGTGAATAATTAATCAAACATTAAAGTGCTGTACCAAATTTTTACTGTCTTAAAGCAGACTTATTATGCAAAATCGACTTTTCAGAGTGAATGAATGGTGCTTGTTTGAGCCATTTTTCATCACACCAATCCCTGATTTCACCACACAAAAAAATCTTCTGTTCGCTGGCCTGATGTGCAGCTGTCTATATTAGGAACTGACAACTACACAGCTCTTTGTTGTGATGACATTTATCGCATTAACACATTAATCTTTTTAATCTGGCCCGCCAAACTTGAATAATAATAATAATTTTAAACATATATTTTTGTTTTAAAAGTAATTTCAATAAATAGTAAATACCGTGAGACTTGAAAGACAGATATTTTGTTGTAATGCTTTGTAATGATTTTCAATTATGGGATATTTCAATGAAATGGAATATGTTTTCTACATATCCCATGTTTTTTCTCTTATGAGGTGGATTACCAAAACCCTCCATCCATCTGCTCCTGGTCTAGCCCTTCCATCAAATTTTAGAACACTTTGTGGCCCACAAGTCAAAAATTTTGCCCACCCGTGTTTTAGGTGAACTTAAAATGTGCAAATTATAACAAAATGATCCACGGGTGCCATAGATTATAACTATATCACAGACATAAGCACAATATGTCTTCTTTACAAAACGTGAAAAACAAAACTAGTTCATATTAAATGGTCTGCAGTAGTGAGTTATTCCTCACTTACCTTATGCATTCTGAACATCAAGATTATTCACTGTAATGAGTTCAAGTACTTTTCACAACTCTGAGAGACCAGTGAGTTTTGCCTTGACAGTAAAGTTAACAACATCTAGCATTCTAACATACACTTCCTGATTACGAGACCAACCAAAAAAAAAAACAAAAAAAAACATCCAGACAGTACACAGTGAATGTATTTTAAGCTCAAGATTTGCTTATACAAAATATTTCTAGGGCAAGACACGTTTTGCTCAAATACATGTGAAAAAATCTACAGACCTTTTATACAAAACAAAAACAAATAAATTATTAAATGAACTTTCCTACAACTCTGCTTATTACAGTGCTAATTTTGTACATTTGAACCCACACAATTGCATACATATTTCCATACTGTCATCAGAAGTAGCGTCTCTGTTTATGTCCTTAGGCAGTGCTTGGGCTGAATTTTCATGACACGGGTCATTCCAAGTGCAGCCTGCAGCCTCCTCTCTCCTCTCCTTTGACCTTTGAACCTGGAAGCACTTACCCTGTCACTCACTCAGCCCTCCCACTGAGCATTTAAAGCACCACGTCCTCCCTAACAATATTGCAGCGCACTAAACTCCAATAAAGTCCAATAAAACATGAGATAAAGGCCCTAGCTAAGTGCTGTTAGCGGGTGGGCACGCTAAATCAGCCGCAGCTAGCTAACTAACAGTGAGATTTACGACTTCTACCTTTGTGCGTTAGGCAAGGACGTAAATTGTTTGTTTTTGTTGCAAATTTAATTAAAGGGATTGAAAAAAATGTCAGGGAAAAGTTGAAAGGAGAGAGGGTGATAAAACACATCAAAGACCCAAGTTTACCGATTAGGAAAAAGATCAGGAACTGAGCAATATGCTAATACAAACTTTTGAAGGCAATTTATAGAGTTTGAGATAAGCAGGTATTAAAGGAGCATTATGTAACTTTTTCCTTCCCGTGATGCTATTGCTTTGCATAGACTGTTCCGTGGTATGTAGGGTGACCAGGCAGTACCTATTTATTTAGGATAGGCCCAGGTTTGAGTGTCCCCTGTCCCAGCAGATTGATACAAAACCAGTGAAAATGACACCAACAGAAGTCCCGCAGATTATGACTGACCTACAAAATTAATCGAGAATGGAAAATGTTACGTGCTCTTTACACAGTTTTATTTAGACTGACCATCCCAATCCGGGTGTGTCCCAGTTTTTAATTCTGGTCACCCTAATGGTATGGTATTTAACATCGCGGTGAAACACCAAGTCAAGACCAAGATACATATCAGATCTATAAAAGCAACTCCACTCACAGCAACAATGCATTATTAAAGAATTAAAATACCTGTACAAGTTTTCTCCAAACCCAAATATTAACCTGAGCTTAAATTAGACCCTACTATGTACTGTAACTGTTAATATTTGTCTTTTTCATTCATCTTTCAGTGTCCTGCAGCTGAAGTGCTGCCTGTGTGTATGCGTTAAGTTAACTGTTGAAAGCAGTGCAGCAAAGTGGAGAGTCTGTCATCTGCTTCTCTATGGAGATCATATAGAGCTGCCTGGAATGTTGTAGCCTGCTTCATCAGCCAGTTTCACTTTGTAGAAACCGTCTGACCTCGCAGAGTTAGGATTTGTTCACTCGACGGTAGGCGGGTTCTTTTTTTTATTTAACCAGTCACTGCTATTTGGTCTTGACGTATGTAATGCGCCGCTAACGAGGCTAACTGGTTTATTAAGCTTTTCCCAAATCCTGTAGGAAGAAGGACAATAACATCTTTCCCCTTGATAAAATTCACCAAACATTCTCTTGGTTCCTACTTTACATGCTTGATCTCGGGAATTGTTGCCAACACAAAATATATATCTCTTCGCTGATTGGCTGGTGCCCAAACTGGCACTTCCAGGGTTTTTCCGAACCTTCTAGTGTATTCCGATTCCTGACCTAGTCACTGGAGAGAAATTAAATTGAGTGGAGGCACAGGTGGCGCCAGCCTGGCTAGGAATGTTGCACAGTATGGCATTAAACTGATTTATCCTGCATTTACTAAATGACAGGTATTTTTGTATGTAAGATATGCTTCACTGTGAGCAGATTTGACCTGTAAGGTAAACTGGTAGCTTCACTTGCTTGTCTCTATACAAACATTAAATGCCATAGTGTGCAACATTCCATGCAAATCAACATCATCTCTGTGGAAGCAGTCTACGAACCCTCCACCAGAAAAGTTACATCGTGCACGTTAATTAGCACAACAATTAGCCTTCATCTTAAATGGACAATGAGCCTTTACGAGGAGTGACATGACCTTAATATAGTCCCCGCTCCTCTGGGACCTCCACAGATAAGCATGTAGTATGAAGTCACTGGGTTGGATGCTTTGAAGCGCTGTGCTGTGTCTCCAGTGGGACAGGCCTCTCTGTTCTGATCTGGGACAGAGCTGTGGGTTTGGGGACAGGCCTCTGAGACCTGGGTCCATGGGACAAAGAGACAGTCTCTGAGGAGGTCCTAGACAGTGAGAGCGAGATGAGGCCAGCTGATACTTCTGTACGCTCAACAATGAACAATAACACAGAGGTGATAATGAAGTCGATTAGGGGCTAAATATATCAACAAACAAGGATTTCTTATCACTTTATTTTGGTGTAAAAATGTGTTTATACAATCTTTTCTTGGACATGGGCCAGCAGTAAGGCGCCAGAGAGAATTTTTATGCAGTTTACCGGACACACAGAAATGTTTTGACGAATGATGCCGAACTACGCAGCGATAAGCTATAAGGAAGACCTCAAAAATCATGATCTAAGCTCTTTTTGCAACTATACGGTATTTACACTATGGCTGTGACTCTCAAACTTTTCACATCAAGTAGCAACAAAGACTTTGCTTTTCTGAGTACCATCAGATCTAAATCAAGTATAGAACAGCACTGTTCCAGGTCTAATCTAGGTCTAAACCAGGTCTAAAAGTGGACTGCATCATTCACACTGTATAGTTTTAAAAGGAGGACAAAAAGTAGATAAAATTAGGCACACCCACAGAGTGAAGAGCCAAGTACCATATCCATGGAGACTGTGCAAGAGGCTAAGGAGCTAGCTGTGGACATTTGAGATGCTACGGGCTTTTCACACCATATGTGGCAGCAAATGTGCCAGAAGATCTTTCAGAGGAAATACTTGAATGAAGGAATGAACCATTTCATCACTGACTGAAACACCAGAGTGCACATGTAGTTTTCAGTTAAATACGCTGTCCTTTAATATGTTCTTCAATATCTCACGACAGAGGTTACTAAAAAACCTCCTCATGTGGAAACATTTGCATAAGGCAGTCTCCTGCCTTTTTGTTTTTGTTTTATTCTATGCATCACCTGTAAAACATCTACAACACTTATTGGTGTTTTTCTTTTCTAATCCGAGGTACCGTGGTCTGTGGCCTTGATACACTCTGCTCTTCTCACTGTAACTGTCAGAAAGTGGGGCACCCTGAGACCACCCGATCCACCAGCCCACACAGCACCTTTCTTCTTCTGTGAGGAGACAAATTCATCCCTCTGTCTCCAAACAATCGCCTCTTTTCTCCTGCCTCCTCTACTCTAGTGAAAGGGAAGCCGAGGGAGGGTCTGCCCCACAGAAGAGCACTGTGGCCTGGGCAGAGCCTCGAGCATGGGCCCCTGGGACTGGGCGTCTGGGATCCACTATCTTATAACAGCACAGTGACAATGAGCCCACGGAGCAGCCCGGGGTAATGTGAGAGCGGGGTAAGTAGGCCAGGGGCAAATACAGGGAGGGACAGTGCAGGTGTGACAGGAGACAGAAGAGGGGGGGCAGGTGAGAGGGGGATGCCTCTTGCGCAAGAGACAACTTTAAATACGCTTGATTATCTGATTATCTGTTCAAAGGCCCATAATAAACTTATAAGATCTATAGGGCCTTTCTCATATAAAAATATATATTCACAAAATTTTTTATTTGTTTGTTTGTTTTAATGAAATGTCTAATTTGTTAAAACATATTAGATTATGGTCAATAATTATTGAATATCCTGTGTCAAACCAGTTCTTCACTGTAATAATACTTTACAGAGATGTGAGTCTGGTCAGCGTTGAATCTCCCTGAGGTCAGATGGGTGTAATTTGCCAATCAGGGAAATGCATGGTTCATTCATATCAAAACAAATATGCTGCTTATGAGGAAAAAAGAAAGGAAAAAAATTAGCAGATCTCTGTACAATCAATGAGCACAGCACTTAACTGTTCAAATGAAGTGAGAGGATAACAATTGAGCTCCTTGGATTGTACATGTGTCATAGAAATAAACACATCTGATCATCAACATGATCAGGTTTGGTTCTTGCAGGAGATATGCCAGAGGGTGTGGGCACCAGACTGATATGAGCCTGTGTAAAAAGTACTTAGAGATGTGTTTGTGGAGTTGCCATGTAAGACCAAGGCCAGCTCCAGATCTGAAGATGGGTGCTGCTGCTTCATTTCCTAGCATGATCTATGGATTTTTGGACATATTCTTGGAACTCCAGAATAGGGACATATTTACATTAGACTTTCCACATTTAGGAAATTCTCTTTTCAAATTGACATAAACTGTACAAACTAATTGTGAATTTGAAAAATGAAGACAAAAGCCTGTGCTGGCACACACAGGAGAGTGAGTGCAGTGAAAGGCAGATGTGGTGATAACAGTTGAATCCCAGAGCTGAGAGGTTCAGGTGGCTCTGAGCAGCACGCAGCTCCACAGTCTATCACAACCATCTCAAATGTGCACAGTGACCACTCCTTTGTACACCTCTCAATGTTCCTGTGTGAATGTTCGTGTGCAGCTCCTTTTGGCACCAGTGTCCTGGGCTGGACTTTGAACCACTGCCAGCAGAGGTGCGTAATACTCAGGTACTTTTACTTCAGCTTTTACTTAAGCGCATTTGTGTGATTAATACAATTAAAATTTTATCAGTAGTTTTCAGACACCATAATTTTTTCATCCACTATGTACTGTCTGCCTCTAATTAAGAGACACATTGTCTGAGAATTAGGATGAGTGTGGTTATCATGCTAGTTGTTGTTAGCCTTACCCCTGTTTTTGTAACATATTTATTCAAATTAGCCGCCACATTCCAAATAGGAAGTGTTCATGGAGGTGATTCTGGCTCCACTGATCGGAGGCTCCGATTGACTTCACATTGAAAAATTGTCACCACTGTCTCTGTAAGTGCTGCAATGATCCTCATCATTTTGGTCTTAAAATGTTTGTATTAATCCCCTCTACATGATTGTGGTGTTTTTATTTCACTATTTTGAACATAAATAAATACCTATTCCTAAAATGGACCTGGCATTTTCTTTATACAATCTATGATTCTAAGCAAGTAATTATAATTTCACTTCTTCTCTTTAAACACTAATAACTTGTACAGTAGTTAGCAGAACATTGAGTTGACATTTTGTGCTACATTTTTCTATGACCCTGAACTGACCCAAGCAATTCTGAGGCCCAAACTCCAAAGGGACTCAACACAAACGGTTCTACCCAAAACACAGACACCAGGAGAGTTCTGAACCAGTCCAAATAAAGAAAAACCAACCGGAAAACATGATGACAGATGGACAAGAGCAGGAGGAGGAGAAAGAGAGAGAAGAGAGGGGAGGGGAGAGAGAGAGGCCAGGATTTTTTATCTTGGGAATTCCTGGTAAAATAAAGGTTAAATAAGATAGAAGGATGGATTGAAAGAAAACAAAAAAGTGGGATAAATAGATAATAGAGTTGGGGGCACAGGGCAGATTTATTTAAGTAAAGAAGAAGAGAAAGAGAGAGAGCGGAGAGGTAGGAGAAAGATGATCAGAGAGATGGAAAGAGAGACAAGGAGAGAAGAGAGGGAGAGAGATGGACAAGAGGGAAAGACAGAGAGAGGAGAGAGTATGAGAGATGGACAAAGAGAGAGGTGGGGAGTAGAATGAGCAAGAAAGATATCTATAGAGAAATGGAAAGAGAGAGAAGTAAGGAAGAAAGATTGCGGAGGAAGAAAGAGACAGAAAGGCAAAGAAAGGGAGAAGAAGGTGAAAGGGGGAAAGAAAGGGTGAGGTGAGGGTTGAGGAAAAAAAAGAAAAGCACGAAAAGAGGAAGAGAGGAGAGAAAATGATGGAGAAATGAAGGGGTGAGGAGTAAGAGTGAGATGTAGAGAGATAAAGGAAGAGAGGAAGAGATAGAGAGAGAACTCAAAGATAGCTAGAGCGTTTATAGTTTCTCCTTTAGTGAGTACATTAAAGTCATCCTCAGCAGATGCTCAGATGTTGCAGTGACAGCATTTCAGAGTCTCCTCGTCACAGCTCATCTCACCGATAACACAACTCCAGGCTCACAGCTAATGTTACAGCTAAACACTTTATATGTACATCCTCTGTGAGGACATATGCAGGAACAACCAGTGGAAAAAGTACAACATTTTGTTGAGTTTTTGTACTAAAGTAAAAGAACAGATGAGGGATGCACTGATCTGATACTGGTATCAGATATCGACTCTGAAATACGAAAAAATCTGCTGGATCCAAGTATCGGTTCAGCCGATATTCTGGTTGGATGTGTAAATAGTAATAAGAGTTACTGGTTGTAGTTGGGCCAGAAAGTCTTATAACGTTTGACCTTAAATTTTTACACAACTGTTCTATAGTTACATAAGAGAGATACAGCTATATAACATAGTTGGATCAATTTTGTATAAAGGACATAAATCTTGTTATCAGTCTATGCACTGGTTGGTATTTGGTATCGGTAACGTTGGACTGGTGCATTCCTAGTACAGATACAGGCACAAAAAAAAGTGAATATACTAAAAATGAGAAAGATACTGGCATTGGTTAAGCACTTGCCCACAGTTTGGAATCTCACAGATTCCAACCTTACCTATGTGAATTCTCTGTTCTACTTTAACTTGTCCGGCCACCTGGTGTCCATTCTTGTTCGCCCAGAGGAATTCCTATGTCTCTATGAACAGTTGGCCCTCATTCATCCCTTTTCATACACATCACCATTTCCACCAATATTATTAATATTAGAAAGGAGTGAGAGGTGTGAAAAACAGACAGAAGCAAAGCTATAGTAGTAGAGTAAGATAGGGACAGAGAATAAAAAGATGAGGAGAAAGAAGAAGAGAGAAAGGTGGAGGGTGAGGTTTGAGAACATGCACTAATAACGTGTCCGTGTCACTGATCCAGCAGCCCCTCCACATGAACAGAGAAGAGCTTTTGTGAGAGGAGGATCTGCCCCGGGCGCTGCCTCCACAAGGAAGGATTTTCTTAAATGACAATAAAAAACAACAATGCAACGTGTAAGTGAGCGCTTTGAAGGCGCTTGTACCACAAAAGACCAGCTTTAGAAAGACAGATGGATTTCTGCACACTGGATTTGGCTCGCAAAATACAGCTCTATTATAATGAATACAGACTTCTATGGTGCATTTTAATATAGAAAAAACAGTAGTTGTAGTTGGGCAAGTGTATAGTTTATAAACCAACATTTATATTTACCTGGACCAAAGATGTTTAGCAAAATAGCTATAATGCAGCTCTGGGTCATCATCAAGTCATCGCCAACCAAACGGTGGAAAATGGTTCAAACCTTGTCTGAGCATAACCAAATTGCCTGCCCTCTGTTGGTGTTCCAGAATGCCATCAAACATATCTATTTCCATTTCCATTTTATTTTATTTTTTTTCCAATGAGAACAACTGTAACTCAATAAATGCAAGATAGATTTAATGTCAGGTGGTGGAACATTCCAGGCAAAGCAATATATATATCCAAGATCCAAGAGGAGCATTTATGTATGCATGCATGCATGTATGCATGTATGTATGTATGTATGTATGTATGTATGTATGAAAAAATTAGCAGGAGCCATGTTTTTGGGGGTTGTGTCAGCTTTAGCTTTAGCATTACACTGTACATTGTTTGTGTGTGATCATGATTAGTCCAAATGCCATATACATGTTGCTGTCCCGTCACAGAGTCTGGACTGGAGTGAGGGTCGTAGGAGACTTATTTCTCTGGACAGAACAGAACATTGTGAGATAACGTCGTCTCTCGTTTGGTGCCATGGAAAAGTTCAAAGGTTAAAGAGTCATCAGCTGATCTACAGTTCATGAGTCTGACCCCAGTGTACAGAAGTCTGAAGACATTATGGAAGGTATGAAGAATAGAGAACAGTCTGATATGTTAGTGCTATTTGTGCGGCTTTAATTAAACAGTTGTATACTTGTCATAGCGATTAACAATGTAAACCTAAATATTATATCTTTTGAGTGGTGAAAAGTCCTCAAAATATCACATATAACGGCAAGCTGATGAAGCTATATGAAGTTATATGTGACCCAAATCCCTTTTAGCTTAATTTGTCATTGTACATTACTATACAAAGGAAGCAAGGATTATGGTCGTCATTACATTAAGGTATGAAAAACTTCTATTCGCGCATGTGGACGTGTGTGTGTGTTTGTGTGTGTGTGATGTGTGTGTGTGTGTGTGTGTGTGTGTGCGTCTGTGTGTGTGTGAACAATATAGACAGTATGCAGTTGTGACGTAATGGTATTTCTTTCCACCATCGTTTTAGGAACTGTTCAGGATGGCGGTGTATGACTCTGCCCTGCAGACCTCTTGGCATGTGCCTTCTTATGAAACTGTTTCACAGTACCGCTTTATTAACTTTATTTATTATTATGAATGTATGAGAACATAACTGTAATAACTGTAACATCGTTTGTTCTTCCTTCTGTGAAAAAACAGATGTCCCATGCCGTCACCACTGGCCACATGATCAGTGCACTGCTGGAGCGGCAGAACAAGTCCCACCGTGTACAATGAGTTACATACTGTTTAAAACTGTAATATGTCTTAATATTAACATGTACAAGCACAACTAAATATATCTGTGTATGCTTTCAGACAATGGCAACTCAAATTACGGGGTGCTGAAGAGGGCAAAAAGCTCTCCTGAATGTGGAAAGATGCAAAATAATCATAGTTTGTATTCAGTCTATTTCTGTTTCTTATTCTGATATGACAACTTAACACTTTCTATAAGCCAATGGAACTTCTATGCACTAACCTTTTGTGTGATCATTGTGGCCAGGGGTGTAATCATTTGCCTCAAAATGTTCAACATTGTGTTTGAGGCAGCAAGGTTGGTCATTAACCATAAAAACATCCTTGGGACCTTCAAGTAAGTGCCTTGATAGACAGTGTTCATTATAGTTGATGTTATGCACAACCAAATTTGACTCTACAAAGGCACCCAAGACTACTGTACATGGCAGAGAGGTTTGCATACTTGCTGCCCAAGAATGTAGAGGAGATGCCGTGTCTGCTTTAGCCAAGGGAGGTGTTCCCTGACCTCATGTTCAGCCTGTGGAGGGCTCCATATTTTAGCATGACATCCAGAGAGCTGAGTGCTGGCCCAGTCTGTCCCAGACAGACTTGAAAAGTCCAACATTTCCATGGTTCAGCACAGCTACTCATGGTCCGGAACATCATGGCAAAAGTCTTTCATGTTTCCAGGAAAACATCTTTTTCAAAATCTGAGCTCATACTCAAAAAGTCTTCTTCGGGTCATCACCACTGCCACAGGTGATGAAATCTGTCAGCTATTCCCACAGATATATACAGAGGAGCTTCCACAGTTCCCTGAAGACCTGGAATCACTTGCTCTCTTTTCTTCTGGGCACCAGAGGAATTGCACAAACAACCAGTTGGGGCTAATACTGAACCAAAACCTGCTGTTGAGCCGATACCTGATCTCAGCAAGATTCCTAATGCAGAAATCTCTGGTCCTAGACTGATTCATGAACTTCATGATCCAGTAGAGGCTCCTGTTACAGTAGAGCCTGATGTAGTAGAGACTCGTATAACAGAGCTCCCTGCAGTAGAGCCTGATGAAGTAGGGCTGATGCAGGTGCTCCTTGGTACAGTTGAGACTTCAAATACAATACAGTACATGGTAGAGCCTCATGATACATAAGAGCTCTCTAATATAGAAGATCTATTTGATGCAGTAGAGACTCTTTATACAGTAGAGCCTTGTAATATAGTTGAGTTTCATGAACCTCCAGACACTGTTGAGACTCCTAATCATATAGAAGTACCTGGAACAGTTGAGCCTCCTGATGCAGTAGTCCTTTATAAAGTTGAGACTCTAAATACAATAGAGCTCTTTTATGCTGTAGAGTATTAAGAAGTAGAGTGTCCTGCTGCTGTAGAGCTCCCTGATACAGTAGGGCTTCATGCTGCAGTAGAGCCTCTTGTTGCTGTAGAAAATGATGCAATAGAAATTGATGCAGTACACACTCTTGACACAGTAGAGCGCACTGTAGTAGAGCTCAGAGTTTGTACAGAGCTGCTCTCTCCTCACAAATCCAGAAGCAGATCTGCCTTTTGCTTCTCCACCAGGAGGATTTGAAAATTCTTTTCTAAGAGGAAGACTCATTAAGAATGAGTCGTTCCTCTCATTCAATAAAAAGTTGCATTGCAGTTTGAAGTTGGATTTATATTGTGAAGAAAATATTTCTATCATAGTGTGTCTTTGTATGAATGTGATTTGTACCTGAGAACCAGAGCAGTCATTAACATGTGCAAAGGCTCAGCAGACACTGTCCCCACCTTGTGGAAAACCTGGTAAAGCTGATTAGCTCATGTCTGTGAAACAAGACATCATAATCATCAGTCCAATAAACTTCATCAAACCTACTTCAAACTTCTGTCTCAATTTTGACTCACTCATCCATATCCTTGGCATCTTCCTCAACCCCAACCTCTCATTTGAATCCCACATTAAACAAATAACCCGGACTGCATTTTTCCATCTCAAAATCATTGCCCAACTCTGTCCATCTCTCACTTTCTCTGCTGCAGAGTTCGTAAAATGTTGTTGAAATGTTGCTTCCATATCAAGTGGCAAAAATTGCTGACAAAGTCCAATGACTGTATATTATATTTCTTTAAACTACATATTAGAGGCCTATTATTTTTCCAATAATATTTTAGTTAATAATATATACACCAAAGTAGAACATAACCAAGGAGCAATATATCATATATCAAAAATATACTAACTACTAACTTATTTCCTTAAAAAGTGCCTTGTTCTCATTACACATTATAAATTGCATGACTCCACACTATACTGTCATACCATAGTATTTTTTGTCATGGTTATCATACCTTGAAAATTTCATACAGTCCCATCCCTAGTGTGAGCTTTTTATTGGGGCTCATTTTCAGCCTTACTCACATGTATTATTCAAAGCATTTTTTATTTTTTTTTGTAGGTTCCATCTCCTGCTTGTTTCTATTGATGTCATTGCTCTGCCTGGAATGTTCCTCAATATGGCATTAAACAGTTTTCCTTACATTTATTAAATTGCTGGTGGTTTTATAGCAAAAAATCTAAATAGTCAAAAATACCAAGAAAAACAGGCCTCTCCACAGACCTGATCTGTAACTTAGTCTGGTTTGGTCTCCACGAAGACAGAAATATTTAATATGACACTGTGACACAGACAAAGTGTAACCCGCCTGGTTAAAGGCCAAATAATATTTAATTCATGTTGATTCACTGTTTTATTTCATATTTTCATATGAATCTGGGTTTTACTTTGAAAATCGTAAGTTTATTTTGATGGGAAAAAGGAAACAGTATGCAGATAGCTCAACTTTGCTCACTGATGCACAGAGCATGGCTTTTTCTCTCACATGTTGGTTGAAAAACAAAGAAAAAGGTATGAAAGACAAAATGTAATGTCCTGAACATGACAAATGTTGAAGTTTATGTTCTAATATGGTTAAAACTCCTGTTTAGAGGTGGGAGAACTGTCAATGAAGTACTTTTCACTAGCTAGGACCACGCCAACAACGACATAGTGCGAAGAAGTTTATTGATAATGTACAAAGCGAGGCAGAGATGGCTGGGTTGAGACTATGGATGGGGGCTCCATCTCAATCTACAATTGGCCCAGCCGGAACGGGACCCCCCTTGTAGGGGTCTTATGACTGAAAGACAAAATAGGGGATGCGAGGGTGGGGTCGAGTTAGCCGAGACAAACTGGGATGATGGGAAAGGCTGCTACATATAGGCTTCTGGGAAATTAGAGGCGTGGTCGAGGTGAGTTGTGGTTCGCTCGTGATAGGAGAGGGCGGCTGAGGCGTGGTCCTGCTCCTGAATCTCAGCTAATCTTTTTGGTAAGCTAGCACCCACATGTTCTTATTAACTATATGTATTATGATGCCCTTTTTAGAGCAGGCTAGCTAATCATTTTTGGGTATTGGCACATTTTAAGTTAAATTTGTGAGGAAATATATTGTTAAAAATGTTTAATTCATCATTTAAGAAAGAAATTCATGATGATACGCTCTGTGTCATTAAAGGTGCAGTGTGTTATTTTACACTGCGTAAGAAACTAGTCACACTTGCTAAATGTGACTGAGTCAAAGGAGAAAGCATTTTAAGATAAAATTGTCATTTTAAGTTATCTAAAATGGTTAAAAACAGCAAAGCTGTGATATTTGTCAATTAAAAACAATGTAATTCATTTCTTTTATTTACAATCCAAAAATCCTATCTCAAAAAGGGATTGCAGAGTGATACGCATACAAAAATATGATATACGCATTACACAGTTCAAGTGAATGTGTTTTTCATGAGTGAATCCATTTGTAAAATGTGATTATATCATTACAATTCATTGTTATTACTATGGGTTAAAACAATATGAGCCATACATTTGGGAAATAACTGTAGTTACTTACTGCTAACTATCCTTAGTTATTTTTCCAATTGATAAGATAAATTTCTGTTGTACAACACCTATGCAAAGATCTTTATGTGAATCTAATTGCAATTGCGTTTGAGAAATTAGACTATAAAACCTGTTTTGCAAACACAGGTCAGGTTTTTTGACTACATGGAAAGGTGATCCCAGTCTTGGTGTTCAACGAGTTTCTAAGGAGATCCATTGATGGCGAGCCTCCAAGCCGAATCGTGAGCCTCTACCACCATACAGCGGACCCTGTGGTAGGATTGTGCTAATTCCACTGATCGACACTCACAAGAGCTACTTTGGATACGTCCCATGACTTGACTATTCCCCTGACTTATTTGACTTGAACACTGACGTTGCAAGGCAGCACTTGCAGGAAGAACATTCTAAAAAAAAGACATTTTATTTCAGTTTATTCTGGGCCCATAGGTTATGATTGTAATTGTATTGTACATTTCTTATTAGTATCTCACTAAAAGTTACATTTAATTACAATTGCCTGTGTCATTGGTTATTGCTACATTCTCAGCTCCTACGAACCTAGAGGTCGAGACGTGTACATACCTTTACTTGAAGTGGGTTACAAAAGCAAAATGTGTTTTTTGGAGAAAAGTATTTGATGGCCCCTCCACCCGAAAAGTTACACAGTGCACCTTTAACACATGGTGATGCTTTGGGGCTTTTGTTCATTCTCAGAACAAACCTTGGGGTGTCTAATTCTAATTGTTAGATGTATTGTGCTCTGCTTAACTACTGTAACTAAGCCCACACAGACAGACTTGTTTGCAAACAGTAAAACTTGTATATAAAACCTATAGGTAAGATGCACTGGCAGATGTGGTGTATGGTGTGTTTAGATCTCTAGTCTGATCTCATTTAGACCCCTCTGTCTACTGTTAATTAGCTTTAACTTGTTTGGGAAACACACATTGTCTCTGGTCTATTCTCTGTCTGCAGCTGGGCTGTCCTGCAGCCATTAAACGCACCACAAATGTCTCTGCTACAGGTGACTATTGTTCTGAGGTCATATAAAACACAATACAACTAAATACAACTGGTGTCGTGGACTTTCTCACAATAGAAATGAAAAGAAAGCTGCAGGTCGTGTGGAGTTGTCACATAGCTCACTGTACAACTCACTCACTAAACAGCTGAGTCCATCAAAATAGGAAAACTAAAGTCATTTTGTGTATTATCATTATTTATCTGTTATTTATTTATTTACCTAATAAACAAATATGAGCATAACACAAAGCCTCTGTTTCACCTTTATTTAAATCAGGAGTAACTAAAGCCCTGACTTACCTCTATCAATGTTATGAAATTAAGTGACACCACGTGGCCAAGCTACAGGTCAAACCTGTGGAGAGACAAGCCTGCTAAGAATGTAAGTTGTTATTTTAATGAATCCTAGATTGATGAGTTTATTGCCACACTGAAGAAAATTCAAAGTAAAGTAATAACATCTCTGCCTCAAGAAAAGTTATCAAGTACACCTTTAATACTGAGATGCCTAATTTTCAGTGAAATAAAAAAAGTAGACATAATCTAACTTTTACCTAGCCCCCACAAACTCTTGAGCACATTGCTAATATTCATATGCATGAGTTTTAGAACAGCTTGTAAAAGTGAAACAAGGTGGACCACCTTTACAGCCAATCAGCTCTCACAAGGCTCTTTTTACAAGTTAGAAATAGATAAAGTGTTTATTAATTAATAAATCAATCAACTGTACAATACACATTCTAGGATGAAAATAAGAAAATGTACTTATTATGAGAAAAAAATTTAGGTAGGCTAATTCAACTTTAATTGCACCACTGAACAAGCTGTAATACAACACAATTTAACATAATATTTATCCATATATGAAGTCTCATTCTATTGCACACACAATACAAGTGGGTGTCATGGACTCAGACAATAGCAGTGAAAGGAGAGCTGTAGGAGTGAGCGGGTCGTGTGGAGTCTGTCATAGATCTGACTGTAAACAGGTGACTTCTGTTTAAATTCACTGTATGGACGAGGTTACACATTCACTGTCCTCTTGTTGCTCCTCTTCTGTGGAGCTCCTTTCTGTGTCTAGCTCTGGTTTCCTTTGGCCCCGTTTCTGCTCTGGCCCCACCTACAGTAAGTGTGTGAAAGTGGCTGTGTGCATCCTCTCATCCACTCAACTGTACCCACCTTTGAAGACACTGCATATGCCCATCAGTTATGACTAGAAAACATAAGAGGTTAAGATGTTTCTATATGTGTTATCACGTACACAGATTTAACATGTGTCCACAGGGTGAAGCGGGTGATAACAGACCCATCTCCAGATCTTCACTCAAGTCAGTACTGTTTTTGCAGTACCTTTCTGGACAACTAATTTATTTTGCATGTTTTGGGCTAATGGGAGAATGCAGAGGACACAGAAAACCCAGAGTGACACAGGGAGAACGTGCAAACTCCACACAAGTTGGGCTCACATCATATCACAACATTTTACAATCTTTACAGTTTAAAAGTGAATAGGAGGACAGGTCAATTCTATGGTGGAATTTGCTGTGCAAATTTGCTGATCTAGTTAATATCTCTGTAATTACTAGGCCTATCTAGGCCTATATGAGACAAACACTGGCACAACATTCCATCTCTTCTCTGTCAGTATAAAATATACAACAACACTTTTTTTTTTCAAAACTAAAGACATTATTGTTGTCAGTTGAAAGTACTTTTAGACATTTATATTGCAGGTTTGTGGACCCAATCCCTAACAATAACTGGTAAGGTTAAATGTGGATTTCCATTTTGGATATTTCTTCCAAAAGCAGTAAATCTTCCATAGAGATATATAGGGCCATTCCCCACCATTTGTGATAATGACATATGACACAAACTTCTTCTGCTTCTTGTCTTCAGCTCTCAGGCTACTACATAGTATTTTACAACAGCTAGTTGCATAACAGAAATTTGCTGGCATAGTTGCTGTATATAGCCATTATAGGATGTAATCCCTCATTATGTAGCCATTGTAAACTTGCATGTCAGAAATGCTTTTATTTTAATGCACCATGGGGGCCTTTGATAATTCACCTTAAATGATACCTTTTCCTTTCCTTTGGGATCAAGGCTCTATTGTCTAAAGTGTGCGCTCACATTCACATTATTACACACATATTGTACAGCAGCAGTGTGGATTTGTATGAGAGGAAACCAGGAGACGGGCCTCAGTGCTGGGACAGTGGGGGAGGAGAGGAGTATAGAGGAGGGGTAAGAAGGGGAGAAGGGGAGGAGGGGGATAAGTCTGAACATTTCAAGAGTAATTACAAGTACATTTACAAGTACATGAGAGAAGCAGTTTCTTTGTCATCCCATTGTTGCTGTTGATGTTTATCTTAATGTTATACTGAGAGTTATGCCCATTTACCTTTTCAGATTGAGAATTTCCATAGAGACAAGCAGGTGACACCACCAGCTTCGAGCTTCAGGTCAGATCTGTGGAGAGTTCACTGCACTCACAGAAACAATGCTTTTTTTTTTTTTTAAGATAGATGGACTTAATTCATCCCTGGCAGGGAAATTCAAGTATTCAGTTTTCCAGAACTGCCATACAGGAGACAAGAAGGAGGTGGAATGTCCACCACAAAAATGCACCTTTAACTACCAACGGTTTCCTAAAAAAATGAATATCTGTTGGACTACTTATCATTTTGCATCCTCTATTCTAGGGATCCCCAACCACTGGTCCGGGCCTAAAACCAGGCAATGGGTCATCTGGTACAGAGAAAAATATGAAATGTCATATATTTATATATATATGTTATATACCTTTTACATATAGTGCAAATGAACCTAAACAGCAAACATGACTATTAAGAAAACAATTTTGTGCTGATATTACTGGCTCTGTCCTTCTCCACTACTCCTGAAAAAATTGTATGTTTATAACCAGTCCTTACGTGAAAAAAGGTTGGGAATCTCTGCTCTGTTTTACACACAATTCTTAAAATCATTTTCCCCCATTTTCAATCCTATCCTCCTACCATCTTCGGCTATTGTGATACAAACATTAGAACTGACCATTACATTCATATTTTATAAAATGGACCCAGTAGGTATTGATTGTGGCTCATTGAAATTAATCTGTGGTTGGGGACATTAAAAGCTTGTATCGGCCTGTGTGTGTTATGTCTAAGTCCGTTTCCCATTCACCACAGTGGGACTGCCTCTGCTGCTGTAATTCTCCATTGTACTCACCCAGGATCATGTGACAGCAGGCAGACTCAACCCGGCGCCTAAACGCTTCTCTGGGGTCACTGCGGGGTCGTCATGTGGCTAACGGGCCCGGCGGCTAACACATGAGCTAACACACACGCCGTATTTGCAGCTAAAGACAGAACAGATAAATAAACAGTGACAGTGACATGAACTGATTCTCCAGGTTCAAATGCAGGACATGTTCTCAGACTGACTTCACTTATAAAACATATTTGGGGTCAAATATGGATCATGTAGTGTTCATTTATTGTTGTAAATAAGAGTGAAAATGAGGACAAGTATGCTGTATTGTGTTTAGAGTTTTTGTAATGTATGGCCTACAGTGGTTCTCACATATATAACCAGAACTAACAGTGATAAATCAGATAGACAGATTGCTAGACAGACAAGATACATAGATAAATCAGGTCTAAAACGAGACTAAATCATTAGTTTAAAGTGACACTATGTAGCTTTCACATGGCGATTGTGTCATTGAGATTTTATTGCTTTGCCTGGAATGTTCCATGATATGGCATTAAACCTAGGCTATACCTAATATGAAATTACATGTGTTTCATTCCTAAAATACACTGGAAAACATGCATGCTTGTGAGCAGGGTCAGCTCTCCACATGTAACTTGGCGTTGCCTGCTTGTCATCATGGAGAAAATCGGTTTAATGCCATACTGTGGAACCCTGCAGGTAATGTAATAACATCTCCACAAAGACGAACAGATCGTGATATCCATGTCATAAGTTACATAGTTCACCTTTAGTTAAGTTGTTCAAAATGTGATTAACCAAGGCCAAAAATCTAGATTTGTGGTGGAAAATTCATACTGGAATAGGATGACCAAATGTCCCTATTTACCTGGGGCAGTCCCGTTTTTGAGCTCTGAGTACCCTGTCCCAGCAGATTTATCCAAAACTAGTCATTTGTCTTAGTTTTATACACAAAAAGTTCCAGGTGTCCCTATTTTGGACCAATCTGAATCCTGCCAACAGTAAAGACAGAAATATATTGCCATTTGTTTAGCTAAATACAGAAAAGCGTGCTTGAAAATTACCATAATGAAAATCTGGTCTCCTTATACTAGAAATATTACATAACTTAGGTCAATATAACAGACAATATAACAGAATTGAGCCGTCTCTTACCTAATTTTTGTTTTGATTTGCCCTGACTTGGCCTGCTCCTCTCTGTTAGCTCAGCGCTTGTTATTGATTTGGTTTTAGCTTTAACTTTAATAACACTGAAAGAGCTGAAGCTAGCGAGTGTATCGTATTTCATAATGTTTACATGCGCTCTCTATTACCGTAATGTGTCTGAACACTTAACTAATGCATTGAAAACAGGCCTCTGACCACAATAAACAGCATTAGTGAGAGCTTTGTCCACTTAACGGCCCCTCCCCTGCTGCTAGCCTAGCGCACTCAGGCTAACTGTGTTAGCGCGCCTCATTCCTCTTAGTGAGTGCAGAGAATTGAAATGTAATTACCGCACAGGGGTCAAATGAAAAGGGTTTCTCTCAGTGTCTGCGATCCATCTCTACTCAAATGAACCACACTCACTGTATTGATGTCCATCAAGTGTTTGGTTTAGCAGTTTTAAAGCAGCAGGTCCTTTGCATGAGCAGCCAGACCCTTTTACATTCTGTTTAAATCAGAAAGGTCTGGAACTGGAGCACAGAGCATGAAAAACCTCTATTAATCACACCCCCACACCTTAACCACTTCTCATATCATATCAGCAAAATCTATCATCTCTTTTGCCTGAGATAAGTTGTAGTCTGGAAAAATCTGCAGTGTTGCTTAGTCCTCTGTATTGTTATTGCTTTATCTTTTTTTTTACCCCTAAACCACCATGTTTGTTTTTAGCGGAACGGACCGTGAGTTTCTCTGATTGGGTAATCCACCTGTCAATTATATTCACTGGAATTGGGGAGACAGGATACAGTTTCAGACCCACTCATCTTTGTACAGTTTTGTCAAAGCGTGTGGTTCAGTTCTTACAGGCACAGCATACTAGCAAAGTATATAATACCATGCAACAACTGCTAGTGTTTTTGATAACTTGGTCATTAAACATATGTATTTATTTATTTTGCTAGAGTTATTTGTTTTAAAGTTTAAAAACCATTCTTTCCTTGGGCCATTCAAATATGGCAAATGAACACCAAAGTTCTCCATGATTTACAAATTAAAGGTGCGCTATGTAACTGATGGAGGGTCCACCATTTGTGTGTCTTCATAGAGTATTATTATTATTTTGCCTGGCGTTCTCCACAGGATGTCATTAAACATCTCTAAGGAGACAAGTACACTTAAATAAAACACCTGTATATGAATAAATGCAAGATAGGGATTGTGGAACATTCCAAAGCAATTACATGCTGGTGGCAGACCGCTCTACTAGAAAAGGTACATAGTGCACCTTTAAACACTGTTATGCACTGCTTTAGTTGATGCATGGGACATCTTAAATTTGAGATGCAGTATATTTTAAATCATGATTTCCATTGGATCTGTCTAAATCTGATGTTTTGTGCAGTGTAAGTGCATTGTTAATCAAATGGCTCCTCAGACAGTGCACTCTCCGGACACAGAGGTTATCTCCTGCTCCTTTGCTCACTGCACTTAAAGGAGATGTGTCCAGATAGCTCCTCTGAATCTGCCTATTACCATAAAAGGTACAGCCGGACATACTGGTCATGTGCCAATCCCTTTATCAAGCCTTTGGAAGAAACAAATGTATTGAATTAGACACTTAAAGTTACAGTATGGCATACAGGTGATGTGCCACCTCCAGAGTTAGCTAAGTTACATACTGAACCTTTAAAGGAACTGTACAGTTTTAAGAACAATCCACAACTGAACCTGGGTTGCCAGTGCCTTAACCTGCAGATAGAGATGAAAGTTCTCATTCTCAGTACAGCAACAGTGTGTACTACAACAGGTATTTCTGTAGCGGCACTGTTTAATGGTTGGCTGCAGGTGCTGGGGTTTAGGTAGTGAGGATTCAGATCAGAGAGAGGCATTTTATGCTTAAACAAACTGAATTTCAGCTCTGAGACTGGCAACCCAATTGAGAGACTTGTGTGAATCTTAGACTGCTTTCTAATTGCATAATCAACTTGAAATCCAAAACACCAAATAATAACAAAAGGGACAGCATGCCCAATATCCAGTGAAGTATTAAAGGCCCTATATTACATAAAAATGTACTCTTCTTAGTCATAATGTTGTTACCTCAACAAAAACATACCTGGAGTTGTGTTTTGTTTCATTCACACATATTTGAGTAATACTTTATTATTAGTCTGTCTCCATCTCCAAAGCTTAAAATGCTCTTCTTGTTAGGCACCACAGGGGTGGACCACAAAAAATGACTCAAACAGGGACAAAAATGCAAAAGTAACAAGGGTTTATTAACCAGGGAGGATAGGCGGTGGAGAGATGAGGAGCCAGCAGCCGGGATGCTGGAGTCTTCAATGGCGGGAACGTCAGGTAGACAAAACAATCTGGCAGAGTCTGGCAGGAGAGCTGGGCCTTTGTAGCAGGCTTGATTGCAGATGGTGTACAGGTGCTCCCAGCAGACTCCATCCACGTCCACACACAGAAAGACTCAGGACAGGCAGGGGCGTGACCGTACCCCCCCTCCTAGGGGACGTCACCGGACGTCCTACCAGGCTTGTCAGGGAAGGTCCTATAGAAGTCCCGGAGCAGAGAAGCATCAAGGATATAATGCAGAGGAACCCAAGATCACTCCTCTGGACCATACCCTTCCCAGTCTACAAGATACTGGTGACCCCTCCCACGGCGCCGGACATCCAGGATACAGTGCACCGTGAAGGCAAGATGATTGTCGATAATCTGGGTGGGAGGAGGGGGGGTCGGCTGGAGGGCTGAGAGGACTAGAGACCATAGGGTTTAATAGGGACACATGAAAAGAGGGATGAATGTTCATAGATTTAGGCAACCTGAGGGGCACAACTGATGGATTGATTATTTTTTCAATGGTGAATGGTCCAACAAACTTGGGAGCCAATTTACGAGACTCTACTTGAAGAGGCAAGTCTCGAGAGGAAAGCCAAACCTTTTGCCCTGGTTGGTAGGTGGGACGTGGTACGCGGTGGCGATTGGCGCTCTCCTGGTTACGAACACTTGTGCGTTTGAGTGCTGCTTTGGCTGCCTTCCAAACATTACGGCAGCGTCGCAGATGGGCCTGGACAGAAGAGACTGCGACTTCTGTCTCCTGAGCAGGGAATAAAGGTGGTTGAAAGCCCAGAGACCCCATAAAAGGAGACATACCTGTGGCAGATGACACCAAGGAATTGTGGCCGTACTCGACCCAAGGCAAAAAAGAACTCCAAGTGGTGGGGTTACGGGCCGTGACACAGCGCAGTGCAGACTCCAGGTCCTGGTTAGCCCTCTCAGTTTGTCCATTAGATTGTGGGTGATAACCAGAGGAAAGGCTGACAGAAGTCCCCAGAGACAAACAAAAAGCCTTCCAAACCTGCGAGGAGAACTGGGGGCCTCTGTCGGACACAATGTCAGTGGGAATACCGTGAAGGCGAAACACATGCAGTACCAGGAGTTAAGCAGTTTCGGAGGATGAAGGTAATTTGGGGAGAGGAACAAAATGCACGGCTTTAGAAAAACTATCCACAATGGTTAGTATGGTGGTGTTACCTTCAGATGTGGGGAGACCTGTAACAAAGTCCACTGCAATATGTGACCAAGGCCGGCTGGGGATTGGCAGAGGATGGAGAAGACCAGCAGGGGGCAGGTGACTGGATTTGCTGCGAGCATACACAGGACAAGCAGAAACAAAGACTCTGGTGTCACAAGACAGAGAGTCACCAGAATCTTTGTCTGAGGAAAGCTAAAGTGCGATTAAAACCAGGATGACAAGTTAACGAGGAGTGCCCCCACTGGAGGACTTGGGAGCACACAGAGTTGGGGACAACCAGAGAATTAGGCAGACCAGTACCTGGGTCAGGTTGGGTTTGTTGGGCCTCCCGGACTACCTTCTCAATCTCCCAGCTAACGGCTCCAAGGAGGAAACATGAAGTTGACGACTTGACTGATGAGTCTGGCTTGTCAATCATGCAAGACGGAGGTAGGATAGGAGCAGGTTGGGTTTCAGCCTCCTCCGAGGTGGACTGGCGGGACAGGGCATCAGGCTTAACATTCCGGGATCCAGAACGGTAAGTTAATACAAAATTAAATCTTCCCAGGAACAGTGCCCATAGAGCCTGACGAGAGTTCAACCTCTTAGCAGAACGAAGATAAAGGTTTTTGTGGTCAGTCCACACGATAAAGGGGTGCTCAACTCCTTCCAGCCAGTGGCGCCATTCTTGCAGGGCCAAAACAACCACCAGAAGTTCTCTGTTGCCAATGTCATAGTTGGCTTCAGCTGGTGATACTTGCCGAGAGAAGTAAGCACAAGGGTGAATTTTCTGATCCTTTGGGCAACGCTGGGACAGGACAGCACCCACTCCGGAGTCTGAGGTGTCAACTTCAACAATGAACTGCTTGGACAGATCTGGGTGAGACAAAACAGGAGCAGTTACGAAAAGTTGCTTGAGTGTGGAGAACACTACTTCAGCGTCATTAGACCACTTAAAAGGGATGAGGGTGGAGGTCAAACAGGTAAGTGGAGCAGCTTTTCTACTGTAATCTTTGATGAATCTCCTGTAGAAATTGGCATTCCCAGAAAACGCAAACGAGTTGTTTGCGTGTCTCTGGTCTCGGTCACTCCGCAACAGCTTTCACTTTAGCCAGATCAGGCTTTAGTTGTCCCTGCTCAATGACAAAACCAAGAAAGTTAACAGTGGTGGCATGAAATTCACACTTTTCGGCTTTTACAAATAACTTGTTTTCTAAAAGTCTTTGCAGAACCAGCCTCACATGCTCCACGTGTTCTTCAAGATCTCTGGAGAAAATCAAAATGTGATCTAGATAAATGAATACAAATTTCTTGAGCATGTCACAGAGCACGTCATTAACCAGGGCTTGGAATACGGCAGGGGCATTTGTAAGTCCGAACGGCATGACTAAATACTCAAAATATCCAATGGGAATATTAAATGCAGTCTTCCACTCATCTCCTTGGCGGATGCGGACCAGATGGTAAGCATTGCAGAGGTCAAGTTTGGTAAAAATGTTTGCTTGATGGAGGGGCTCAAATGCAGAGTCAATGAGTAGTAGGGGATATTTATTTTTTATAGTAATGTCATTTAAACCACGATAATCAATGCAGGGTTGTAAAGTCTTATCCTTTTTATCCACAAAGAAAAATCCAGCCCCTACTGGGGACGAGGAGGGCCGAATTAAACCAGCTGCCAGCGAGTCTTTAATGTACTGTTCCATAGTTTCTCAGGATGGGAAAGTTTATACAGACGACTAGAAGGCAAAGGAGCTCCAGGGAGTAAGTCTATAGCACAATCATAGGGGCGGAGAGGAGGAAGGGACAGTGATTTCTCTTTACTGAATACTTGAGCCAAATCATGATATATGGTAGGAACAGAGGTCAAATCATGAGGACTAGGTGGAGCGGAGTTAGAACTTTTACTCACAGTGATGGCTGACTTGAGGCAATGGGAGTGACAGTGAACACTCCAGCTGTTAACCTTATTGGCTGACCAGTCTATTTGTGGGTTGTGCAGCTTAAGCCAAGGTAGACCCAAAACCACTGGAGCTTGTGGAGATGGAATGACCAATAACTGTATCTCCTCTCTGTGGTTGCCAGAAAGAATAAGGGTGACAGGCATGGTGCAGTGAGTAATTTTGGCTAGGTGGCTTCCATTAAGTGCATTAACCTCTCTGGGAAACTCTAATGGTTCGGTAGGAATATTAGCTTGCAGAACAAGGTTGGAGTCAATAAAATTATTGTCGGCCCCAGAATCAACAAAACTATGGAATGTGAGTGACTCACGTAACCACAGCAAGGAGGTCTGAAGAAGAAACCGGTCCGGAGAAAATGGTGGCGAGGAAACATGGCTTACTAGGACCCCTCCACTCACAGGTGAGCCTGGTCTTTTGGCCGCAAGGGGCAAGCACTAATGAAATGTCCTTCTTGTCCACAGTAAATGCAAAGGCCAGACCTTTGTCGGCGTTGGTGTTCGGCTGGAGTAAGTCGGGCCCGACCCAGTTGCATAGGCTCCTCTGTGTCTGAAGGCTCGGAGTGGCTGGAAGGCATAGGAGGAACATATATTGGCACAGGTGAATGAGCAGGAGGTGAGGAAGCATAGTGAGCACGAAATGTAGGTTGACGTGAGCCTTTCTCCCTGCGTCTTTCTCGGAGTCTGTTATCAAGGCGTATGGCCAAAGACATTAGCTCCTCAAGACTGTTGGTCTCATCTAGGGCGGCAAGCTCATCCTTCACATTATCTGTGAGTCCTCTTAAAAATACACTCTGTAGGGCAGTATCATCCCAGCCGCTTTCATGGGCTAAGATTCGGAAATCTATTGCATATTGCGCAACTGAGGAGGGTCCTTGGTTAAGTGCTAACAGTCTCTTAGCAGCTTCTTTTCCTTTTAAAGGATGATCAAACTGTTTTTTTCATTTCATTAGAAAAGGCAGAGAAGGACCGAAAAATGTCAGAATTACTCTCCCATGCCGCTGTTGCCCACTGAGATGCTTTACCAGTTAATAAACAACAAACAAAAGCAATGCGTGATTTATCTGAAGCGTAGGTGAGGGGCTGTTGATCGAACACCAGAAAACATTGGAGGAGAAACCGGCCACAGAAGCCAAGATTGCCAGCATATCGCTCAGGAGTGGGAATATGAGGTTCGCGTTGAGCCACGGCAGATGGAGCTGGAGGTGGTGGAGAAGAACTAGGAAGGACAATGCCTGGTGGCGGAGCAGCAGCAAACTGGGTGAACGCAGAAGTGAGGTTAGTCAACATGGTCCCAATTATGGTTCATCTGAGTGGCAAAAGCTTGCTGGTTGCCAACAGTTTCTTTGAGTTGATTGTCGTGCTTCCCCAATAATTGACCTTGATTGGAGAGAGCTTGGAACAAAGGATTAGGTTCTACTTGAGTCAGAGGACTTGGATCCAGGAGGTTTGAGTCTGTTGGGTCCATGTTTTGGCCAGATTGTTCTGTTAGGCACCACAGGGGTGGACCATAAAAAATTACTCAAACAGGGACAAAAATGCAAAAGTAACAAGGGTTTATTAACCAGGGAGGATAGGCGGTGGAGAGATGAGGAGCCAGCAGCCGGGATGCTGGAGTCTTCAATGGCGGGAACGTCAGGTAGACGAAACAATCTGGCAGAGTCTGGTAGGAGAGCTGGGCCTTTGTAGCAGGCTTGATTGCAGATGGTGTGCAGGTGCTCCCAGCAGACTTCACCCACGTCCACACACAGAAAGACTCAGGACAGGCAGGGGCGTGACAGTTCCACCTTGTGATGTTATGAAGTGGTAGTTTTCAAGTTAACTACCGTTTACCTTTTGTTTAGTGTAGAGATTGGCAATTCCAGGGCTGAAATCATCCAAATGACTTTAATGAAGGTATATGAAGTATGCTGACAAGGTGGAACAGAGTGTTTTGCATTTGACAGAAGAACTCAAGTCTAAATATGCAGGGTTTATGTTAAACATGTGAAAGAAACAAAACACAACTCCAGGTGTGTTTGTGATGAGGAAACAACATTGTAGCATACTAGTTGGTCAAAATATAGTGTAATAAGGGCCCTTTAAATTTGAAGGCACATTTTGGGACAAATCTTGCTTGAGTTGCACAAAAACAACAACAAGCATCAATGAAAAGCAGATTTATGTTGAGATTCCATCTGTCTTTCACTCATTGATTTACAATAGCCTTTACAATCCAATACTAATCCTGTAACTACTGCACAAGTGGCCACTTTAACCATGAGACCCTTTACACTATAGCTCTGATAATCCTCGTTCATTTAAAAGTCTTTATCGCTGTCAAACCTATGGATCGTGGCTGATGGATGTGAATTGACAATGCTTCACTGGAGATAGGTCTGCAGGTACTAACACTGTTTCTGTAGATCTCAGTCTCCTTATGTCTGTTCTAATCCAGTTACAGTAAATTGGAGTAACTATAATGACAGCATAATGGAAAACCTGTGCATTTTATTTAACTTTATTTGCATTATTTCATTGTCATCATCATAGTTCTACCAGGTGCTGAAACCATACCATTTTAATTCATTGTAAGATAGAGAAGGAGATAAAAAAAAAAAAGTAGGCTATATATATATATATATATATATATATATATATATATATATATATATATATATATATATATATTATTTTTTTTTTTTTTTTTTAAATCTCTTTTGGTCTATTTGTCTAGCCTGGGATCCAGACTGGTATTTTCTAGACACCACCTCATCTTCTATGATCTCAAGCCAATCTCTTAGCTATCCATTCAGGTATAGTTATTCTGAAACAATACTGAAACTCACAAACTCATCTAGGGAGATTAAACCACAATCCAGATAGCCAGACTATTTGCTGGCCGGGCAAATTTGTCAGCTAGAGCATGTAGGTTTTTTTTTTTTTTTTTTTTTTTCCCAGGTTGATCAACTCCAATAGTAATATAAGCCTAATAGATGTGAAATCGGCCCTTTTCATGGTTCTTAGGCAGCAAGCTACAGATAATCACAGACACAGACCTTTACGACGTATCCTAAAGGCTTCACTGGAGGAAATTTCTGTGTTCATAAAAGTAGGTATTTGTGTCTTAATTGGCTTAATGATTAGTAGGCTATAATATTGGTACAGTGGTCCTTGAGTTGGATTGTCAGGTGGGTGATTCACAATGTTAGACCCTTTTTATGGAGCTAGTTCTGGTTCTCTCAAATAGAGTCGCTCATCCTACACCATTCATTCTCTATGAGGAATGAGTTGAATTTAGCTAAAATAAATCAATATTTAAATCAGTCAGAGGACAGCAGGTTACAGATGGATAATCACAGACAGCGTGTGATTATCCATGACCTTTATGACAATGTAAGGACTCACCGGTGGAAGCTTCTGTGTGTATAAAATTAGACGAGGTGTTGAATGCACAAACAATGGAAAATACATTTAATGACAAGTCGATTGTTTTTCTGTTTGGGATGATTCAGATTGTAGCACTTTTTAACAACAGTAATTCATTTTAATTTCAGTTAGCATTAGCTTTAAGACTAGGGTGACCAGACGTCCCCATTTACCTGGGACAGTCCCAGTTTTGAGCCCTGTGTCTCCTTTCCCAACAGATTTATACAAAACCACTGATTTGTCCCAGTTTTATACAAGAAAGATGTCCCTATTTTTGACCAATCTGATGCCTGCCAACAGTAAAGAGCTGCATATATTGTCATCTGTTTAGGTGAAATACAGAAAAGCTGCTTAAAAATGACCAGAACACAAAGAAAATATGACTATACTGACTCATGTTAGTCATGAATGGTCTCTGTATAACAATTTTCTGTGATTATGTACTTTATTCACAAGTGTTGTTTTTTATTATTACCACCAAAAAAACTGAGGATGTCCCATTTTTTTTAATTTTGAAATTCTGGTCATCTTATTTAAAAATGAGTAGACAGCAACATAACCACAATAACTTTGCCCTGAACTAATAAGACTTTTGAGACAGTTTGAGTTTGATCAGTTTGAGACTATGGTGACTGACCGAAGCTGAGGACAGTATGGTTATGTGATCCACTGAAGCTCCCGTGTGTCTTGAGGAGTTAGCCGTTAGCGTGGTTAGCATTCTCTTACGGGCCGTGCGTTATCTGTCCTGGTCTCCTGGGAGCACTTTGTAACGACACTTGGAGCATCTGTCAGTGTGAATGAGTGATGGGAGCGCTCATTCACTTACTAAAGACACTGCAGTTACACAAACAGTTGCGCTTCTTCCTGTTGGAGATGAGGAGGAATAGAACCATCAGCTCTGTTTAGACAGATGGACATCCTGGCATCAATAACAGGGCTGACAGGGACACGTAGTAGGCTAAACAAACATTCAGTCTCTAAGTTCTCAAAATGTAGTGCTATTCAATGTTATTGATATGAACATTTTCATTCAATCTAGCTTCATCCTGCAGTAGTTACAATAGTTTCTATGATGAGCCATCTCAGAAACACAAGGGACTGAGCAGACATAAGTTCAGTTGGTACATTGTTTGTACACTGATCTGAATGTTGGTGGTTCGAATCCTGTTCTTGACATAAACATCATTGGTTGAATGGTCAGAACCACTGACATACAGGTTGGTGGTGTGATTTCAGCTCCCACAGATGAGTCGTTGTGTCTTTAGGCAAGACACCCACCGTCCGAGGAAAAACTTATATAAAAATTTGACCATTAATCATTTTATCAAGGAGCGTTCATGTCAAAATAAACATGGTGCTGTCACAGCTGTCCCGGGGCAGACCCCTTACTCACCATATTGATCATTATGTGTGAAGTGTTGTGACTAAGGACACAACAACAGAACTTCGTCCGTGCAGGAACTGAACCTCTACTGGTGGACGAGTGCTCAAACCATAGAACCACTACCAAATATCCTTGAAACTGTGTATAAAGACTTGTGGAGATATAAACCTTTAACATACTGTTATGGTAAGAGGAAGAACAGACTACAGTGCATTGTGGACATGGGCTCAGGACGCCTCAGAGGATTTTGAGCAGCAGTCATGAAGAGCTCTTGAGGAAGAGGCTGTAAGTTTCAGACAGGACAAACTGTGTGCATGTGGATGTGGTGAGTCTTGGTTGACCAGTGTGACTTGGTCAACTTACATTATTTGTGATGAGTTGACTTTGGTGGAAATTTATGTCTAACTTGTGTGGATGGGGAATTTTTTATTTTAATGTTTTAAAAAGGCAACTTTAGTGACCAAATTTGCATCCTTGTATAATTTAGCTTCAGTATTTTCTTTAAAGGGCCCATATCTCCCTATTTTCTGATCTATGTTATAATGCTGTATCCTCATCACAAACAGACCCGGAGTTGTGTTTTGTTTCATTCCCACATGTTTAACACAGAAAGCCCACATATTTAGGCTGAGTTTTTCTCTAAAGCTGAATACCTTGTGATGTTATGTGGTAATACAGGAAGTGCTCCACTGTGTTTTTAAACTCGGAATTGCCAATCTCTACTGAACTAAAGGTAAAAGGTAGCTGTCTATCTTGAAAACTACCACTTCATGACATCACAAGTTGGGACAGAGCATTTTGTGCTTTGGAGATGTAAACAGACTAATGATAAAGGATTACTCAAATGTGTGAATGAAACAAAACACAACTCCAAGTTTTTGAGGAGGAAACAGCTTTATAACATGGCTTAAAGCTCACAATAGTCAATTTTGTATAATATAGGACCTTTAAGTTTCTTTCACGTTTCTATGTTATTAGATTTAGTGTTGTTTATCTCATTGTTCACTTCATGATTTGCATATACTTTACATGAGTTGATCCCTCCCTATCTGAAGTGATTTGACCTAATAGTAAGATAAGCCTGGTTAGATTGAAAAAGTGCAGAACAAAGCATCGATATATCGGACACGGGAGCCGACTGTTCCTTTTATGGGAGGTGTTGTTTTATTGAACTGTTGTAGTTTGTCATTTGAGTGCTTCTTGGTCTTTGTGTGTGCTAACAAAGCTACCAGGCTAAAGCGCGTAATCTTAGAACACACTGCGGCCTGCGTGAACGAGGGACAATGGAGCGCTGTGTTTGAGACGAGAACACGTTAATATAAACATGTAATGATATTAAGTTCATAACAATGTGTAACTGTAGAGGAAGGAGGAAGTTGTATTATTATATAGGGCAAATGTGATTTTGTTATTGCGGGATAGAGCCAAGAACAGTACCTCAAACCTGGGATTAACATTTGTATTAAAGGGCATATATTATGCTATTTTATGATCTATGTTATAATGTTTTCTCATCGCAAACATACCTGGAGTTGTGTCTTTTTTCATTCACACATGTTTAACACACAAACCCTGAGTTCTTCTCGCAAACAAAATGCCTTGTAATACAAGAAATGCACCACTGCGTTTTTAAACTCCATACACCATCATCTGGATAATTTCAGCCCTGGAACTGCCCATCTCTACTGAACTAAAGGTAAGAGGTAGATGTTAACCAGAAAACTACAGCCTCATGACATCACAACATGGAAAAAAAACATTTTGAGCTTTGGGGATGTAGACAGACTAATAATAAAAGATTTCTCACACGTGTGAATGAAACAAAACACAACTCCAGGTTTGTTTTTGAGAAGGAAACAACATTATAACATGGCTTAAAGTTTATAAAAGTCAATTTTACATAATATAGGACCTTTAACATTATAATGGCATTTAAATTTATATTAAAGGTGTAGATTTTCTGGAAGGTCTGAAACCTTCTTGTCCATGTTATTGATTTGCCTGGAATGTTCCACAGTGTGCCATTGAGCTCATCTATTTCCATGGAGACAGGCAGGAGATGCCACCATTATTTTTGGCAATAAAATATCTAGAAAAAAAATGTAATGATTAGAAATACAATGTTCCACAGTATGTCATAAAAATGCTATCTATGTGTTTTAAGGTGATTTTTGTAGTAATAAAAACATGAATTAAAAATATGAATTAATGCAAGATACTAGTTTGTTTGTTTTTTTGGTTTTTTTTCCCCAATTTTCTTATTTTTATTAATACTTTTTAAATTTATTTTGGTCAAGTTCTGGTTGCAGTTATTTAAAGACAGTGGATGCGTTTGTAGTAAGCCTATAGTAGTACAGGTCTCGTCTTGTAGTACGTCATTAGATGCTTTACTTTTCCTAATCTTCTAATTAGCCTCAGAGTGGAACTGTGTTGTTCGTTTGTGAGAGAGAGAAAGAGAGAGAGAGAGAGAGAGGAAACTGATCCAGAGGAAACCAGGGCACCACGTCACACGCACACACCACACAACATATGGACACGATCGATCAATACTTAATACATGTACTGTGTAATACTTAACCAATTTAATCAGCACTTCATGTATTTTATTTATGAGTATGTGGGAAATCAAATAGATGGAGGAATAATGGTGCGTTTACTTGTCTTGTTACGCTGCTTTAGACTAGTTTAGGCCTGGTTTAGTTCTGGTCTAGTCCTGGTGCAATCCTGGTCTGGTCCTGCTCCTGGTCTATCTGAGTTTAGTCCAAGGTGCGTTCATACACATATACATTACCAGTATTAGTACTGAAGCTGACAAGGAACCTAGAAACCTGAACTAGACCAGGACTAAACCAAAATCTACATCAGGTCTAAACTAAAGTCAACAAATTACATACAAGTGTCTACTCATTTCACTCCCCAAAGTGATCATTTTGTGACATTTTTGATGATATTGGCAAAAATAATTTCTAAAGACATTTGTAATTGCTACTGCCAAATACATAAAACATTAAGCTCTAAAAAATTTGTACCAGTTATTCAGATTTTTTTTTTTTAGATTTTCCAATTTGAGACTATTGTATATTTACTTACATGACCATTCATACAGACAGATTTTTTTTGCATTACCCATTACATAAATATCATTAATAAACTATAAAGCAAGTTTGATCTGATTTTGGTGTCAACAACAAACAACATTATATTTGACTTACATAATATTTTCAATCTGTATGCCTATAAACCAAACACCAGCTCTCATTTACAGTACTCTGTACGTGAGTCTTGTGTTGTCAGACGGGGCGTTCAGGTGCGCTCAGATCTTTTAAACTCGTCTTATCCCTCTCCTCTATCCACACAAAACATGCTCTACAGTTTCCTGTGCTTTTTGTCCACGCGCCTCAGCCCTGCCACTTCACCAACAATCGGACGCAGTTTCAAATTAAATCATTTTTGTCATGAAACCTTCCGCGGCGTCTCCGGCTCACATAGACGTTGGTGTGAATTTCTTAAACAGATCCTTCTTTCCTTTTTGCTGCAGCTTGGATCAAGTGTCCCGGGACAAAAAGTGCAGGTCCTCCTCCTTTTACACTTCTGTCTATGGACAGGACAAAAGCAGGATTCACACACACCCTCTATTTAAAAGTATAGAACAGCAGCAGCAGCAGCAGTGTGGAGCAGGTCTGAAGAGGTCTGTTAGCAATATGGAGACAATAGATCACTTATGAGGTGTAATGTTGTGACAGAAGATCCACTAATCCAGCTTTTTCATTCTAGATATTGATACTGATAATTGTGCTTTGGGTATCTGGTGTGAAGAACCGATACCAACCAATATCAGAAGAGAGACTTTTCTTAAATCTGTGTTATAATGTTGTTTCCTCATCACAAACAGACCTGGAGTTGTCTTTTTTTTTTCTTTCACACACAAACCCTGTATATTTAGGCCGTGTTCTTATCTCAAACAGACAACACTATGTTGCACCTTGTGATGTCATGTGGTAATACAAGGAATGCTCTACTGTGTTTTTAAACTCTACACACTTTCATTTCATCATTTGGATAATTTCAGCCCTGGAATTTCCCATCACTACTGAACCAAAGGTAGAAGGTAGCTGTTAAAAACTATAACTACATGACATCACAAGGTGGAACAGAACATTTTGAACTTTGGAGATGTAGACAAACTAATAAATAACACAGCACTACTCGAACATGTGTGAATGAAACAAAACACTTCAAGTATGTTTTTGATGAGGTAACAACATTCTAACATGGCTTAGAGTGAATTTTGTGTAACATAGGACCTTTAAAATAAAGCCGAACAAACATGACTTATCCAGCTTTTGTATAGAAAGAAGTTTTTAAATGTAGTAATTGAATCAGGTAAATTAAAGAGAGAGAGATGCCATATTGATCCTGAGGGAAATTCAAGTTTTGCTGCAGTAATATTTCCACTGCGCGTCTCAGTGGCCTTTGTGTCTGACTCAAAGGTCTCAGTGCAGTTTAACAGGAGGACTGGTCAGGGAGGGTCAGCAGATCCTGTAGATGAGCCAAAAGTGTTTCTCCTCTATGCCCTGCAGCATCAGAACAGTGTCCAGGGGGAACGAGATGAACACAACAGGAAAGACCTCACTCTTACTCTACTCTGGTTCTGGCTGGTGACACAATGGTTCATTCCCTCAAAGTATTTCCTCTGAAGGTCTTGTGGTCTTACACATGTGGTGTAAAAAGCCTGTAGCATCTGTTACAAAGCATGTCTTTGTCATGTTCTTTGAGGTGTCAACAGTCATTCTGATACATTATTCGATTGGCCCAACCCTTTCAGGGAAATTACCCGATTTCATAACCTCAAAAGGAGGAAGTTGATATTTTATTCCATCAAACTTGTTCTTAGCTCTCACAAACCCTTTCACACAATGCTATTCACATACATATATTTTCGATGAAACTGATCTGGACTCATCTCTTATTATAGCCTATAAAATGTGCAACTGAGGTGAATAGGAGTTTCTCTTTCTTTTTTTCTTCACTTTATATCATTGCTAGCCCGGCTGGTGTCACCCAGTGCCTCCACTCAATTTAATTTCTCTCTAATGACTAGGTCAGGAATCGGAATACACTAGACGGTTTGCAAAAACCCCAGAAGTGCCAGTTCGGGCACCAGCCACTCAGTGAAGAGCCATACATTTTGTGTTGGCTTGTGTTGTGTTTTGTGTTGTGTTGATTCCCAAGATCGAGGATTTAAAGCCGGAACAAAGAGAATGTTTGGTGAATTTTATCAAGGGGAAAGATGTTATTGCCCTTCTTCCTACGGAATTTGGGAAAAGCTTAATATACTAGTTAGCCCCGTTAGCAGCGCATTACATATGTCACGACCAAATAGCAGTTTTTGGTTAAATGAAAAAAGTAACCACCTACCGTCAAACGAACAAGCGACAGTTTCCACAAAGTGAAAACGGCTGATGAATCAGGCTATGTCATTGCACTACAAGATAAGCAAAAACAGACTGCCTTTGCTTAAACATGTGAGATTAATTTTAAAATACTTGTACTACAGATTACAATTACAGTTACACATTTACTCCTCAATTAAGAAATAAATGTACAAGGAGCTTTTGAATCTTCATCAAGCTGCAACGGTCCTGTATCTTTATAATTGTGCTCTCTCATTGGCCCATCAACTGTTGGCACTATAGTTTCCTCTAAAAACAGGATTTAAAAAGCACTTTGAGATCCTTGAGTTTCATTCGTGCTGTGTCAGTGGCGGTTTTAGTGCTGTGTTTTAGTGGTCTGGTCTGTGAAGCATACGAGCTGCAACAAATGGCCCTCTTCACAAACACTTAACACTTGACCTGGACTCACACATACAACTGAGTACAACTGAGAGAAAGAGAGGAGAAGAGAGGAAGAGAGAAGGAGAAAAGCAGAGAGAGGACGACAGAGAAAGAAGAGTGAGAAGGGGAAATGAAGAGGGTGAGAGGGAGAGGAGGATGGGGCAGAAATGAAGAGAGAATGGAAGAAGGAGTGGAGAGAGAGAGAAGAATGATAAAGGGAAGTGGAGAGGGTGAAAGAGGGAGCATAGAGGACAGGGACAGAGAGAAAAGAGGATGAGAGAGGAAAAGGGAGAGAGGGGAGTTGATGATGCATGGATTGATCAGAGCAATTGAAGTGACTTACCGTTTTAATTGTTATCTGGACAACACAGTCTCTATAATTCTTTTTCATCATGAAGTCAGAAACACATTATTAAATCAAAAGACCTAAAAAAGACCAATAATAAATGACTATAATCTGGTAAAAAATAAATAAATAAATAAAATCTTGACTTCGGACTTCCGGTCATTGAGCAATGCATACTCGGAAGGACCCTCCTAAACAGTGAGCATCAAACCACTGTGTTTGATTTCCCAGTGGGATGTGTTTATTGTCAAAGCCTGACCTTTTCAAGTCTTTTGAACCATATCGCTTTTCTTTTTGGTTCTGATATTGTCATATTTCAGTTATGGGATTCAGACATGTTATTATGTGGTTGTTGGATGTCCTAACAACAGAAAATGGCTCGAGAAATGGGCTTCGGAAGTTTGCGAACTCCATAAATGCTAAAAAGAATCAGATCTGTGTGACTGCAAACCTCCGTTCAAACTGTTTCCCTTCCCAACGGAATTGAAAAATAGTGAAAGGTGAAGGCGATGGGCAGTATTGATACACAGGAAGGACAAAAAAGGAAACCTTTGACTGCCTAAATCATCACGAGTTTGCAGCGAACATTGTGGAGCGCCATCAAAGCAAAATCCTGATCCCTCGCTCAACCTTGGCTATGAATTTAAAAACTCAGCGCCAAAGTGACAGGCACCAGCTGTTCACCAAGAAATACCTTCCACTGCAAAGTGACCAAGACGTGATGTTACTGTAAAGTCAGTCAAACAAGAAAGTGCAAGCTCAGCCTGTTTGTCTTCTGTACCTCTCACTTAACAAATGGGATTTTGCTTTGATGGCGCTCCACATACAAAATGTTCGCTGCAAACTTGGGATGAGTTCTTAGGCAGCCAAAGGTTACCGTTTTCATCCTTCCTGTGTGTCAATACTGCCCGTCGCCTTCTGCCCGTCGCCTTCTGCCCGTCGCCTTCGCCTTTCACTATTTTTCAATTCTGTTGGAAAGGGAAATGGGAACAGAGGTTTGCAGTCACACAGATCTGCTTCCCTTTTGCAGTTAGGGAGTTCGCAAACTTCCAAAGCCCTTTTTACACTATTAGGACATCCAACAACCACACAATTACAATGTCCGAATCCCTTAAGTAAAATATGACAATATCAGAATCAGAAACAAAAACAATATGGTTCAAAAGACTTGAAAAGATTGGTTTCGAAAATAGACGCATCCCACTGGGAAATCAAACATGGCGCTTTGATACTCACTTTTTTGGCGGTCACGTCCCAGCATGCATTGCGCAATGACCGGAAGTCCAAAATTTGGGGTGCATGTATTACACTGAAACATGTGTACCTACTCTCAGCAAACCTGACAGTTATTGGACCAAGCGGTGTGCCTGCTCCTGCTTGTTTCCATAGAACTGTTCTTTTGGTATAATATTCTACAGTATAACATAAAAAGTGTCTATCTATGGAGAATGTTTTAAACTAGTTTTTCTCTTTTGAATTGAGAGAGGGAGAGAGAGATACTTTATTGATACTTTATTTATTGAAATTTTCCACTGCGTGTCTCTGTGTTCTTTGTGTCTCAGTCGAAGGTCTCAGTGCACTGATCAGGGAGGGTCAGCAGATCCAAAAAGTGTCCCTCTTCTGTGTCCTGCAGTATCACAGCAGTGTCCCAGGGCAAACCAAATGAACACAACAGAAAAGGCCTCTCTCTTACTCCGCTCTGGTGTTTCAATTGGTGATAAACTGGTTAATTCCTTCAAAGTATTTCTTCTGGAAAGTCACATCTGCTGACAGATATGGTTATATACTGTACCTTAAAAAAAACAAAAAAAAAACTGCATTACAATGAAATCTACTGACCTTGTTCAATTCCGACTCCACTGTCACCCTCTCTTAAACCCCTCTCTCTCCATTAATTATAAACACTGTAATATCCCTGTCTAAGTAATGACCCAAATGAAGGACAACAACTGTACAGACGTAAACAGGTAAATGAGGAGAAGCAGGAAGCTGGAGGTACATTAATACAGTTCAAATGAGTGAGGCGCCTCTCTGATACCATCGGACCACTTCTGCATCTGTGTCTGCTCCTGTTACCATCACTGTGGCTTTATCAGCTCCATCGCGTCATTCAAAGTCTATTAGAGCAGAGCGCAGTACTTAACTGAGGTGAGATATTAAAAAATCAACCCGGCCTCCTCCTGCTTTGCAAGAGGAAATGGTGGAGGGCAGACTGCGCTGTGATTGGTCCCTGCAGACGAGCCCGGCGGTGCGTTCGCGGACGGGACGGTAATTTTGTTAAGGGCATGGGTTGCTTCCTGCGCTGGCTAAACATGTCTGAGTAAATGAAGTTTGGAGAGCCTGAGGGAGAGAGGAAGAGAAGAGAGGGGACTGCAGTAATGGAGAGGAGAGAGAAACAGAGAGAAAGAGGAGAGAGGGGACTGGAGTAATGGAGAGGAGAGAGAAAGAGAGAGAGGGAGAGAGGGAAAAAGAGAGACAGGGAGAAAGAGAGAGGAGAGAGGGGAGTGGTAATGGAGAGAAGAGAGAAAGAGAGAGGAAAGAGGGGACAACAGTACTGGAGAGGAGAGAAAGGGAGAGAGAGGGAGAGGGGGGACTTCAGTAATGGAGAGGAGGGAGAGAGAGAGAGGAGAGAGAGGGGACTGGTACTGGAGAGAATAGAGAAGGAGAAAGAGAGGGGTGACTGGTAATGGAGAGGAGGGAGAGAGAGAGAGGAGAGAGAGGGGACTGGTACTGGAGAGAATAGAGAAGGAGAAAGAGAGGGGTGACTGGTAATGGAGAGGAGGGAGAAAGAGAGGGAGAGGGAGAAGTTAGGGAGAGAGAGTAAGGAGAGAGATAGGACTGGTAATGAACAGGAGGAAGAAAGAGAGACAGAGAGAGAGAAAGAGAGGTGAGGCGGAGGGATAGGAGAAAGAGGGTTGGTAGTAATGGAGAGGAGGGAGAGAAAGAAGAGAGACGGGGAGAAAAAAGGAGAGAGGGGAGAGAGAGAAAAAAAAAAGAGTGGAAGATATAGCAGAGGAGATATTGGAAAGGGAAAGAAAAGAAGGGCAAGGACAAGGAGGAGAGGGATGAAGAGAAAGAGAGAGAGGGAGAGGAAAATGGGAGAGAGAGGCTGATCGTTGACAAATATTGTAGAACGACTGAATCTTAATCTCAGTTCAAATTCCAGGGCTGAAATTATCCAAATGATTTTAGTGAAGGTGTGGAGTGGACAAAAAACACAACTCCAGGTCTGTTTGTGACAAGGAAACAACATTATAACAGATTGGAAAATATAGTAATATGGACCATTTAAAACTGCATATTTATTAAGGTCGAAATCTAAGTTCAAGTCACTTAAGCTTACGACTTTGAACCCTCGTGTTGATTTGTTAAACCTGGTTTGAGTTACTCCGACATTTCCTGACGTCAGCCCCATTTGACCTCTGTCTGTTTCCATAGCGACCCCGGGGTCAGCTCCTGCCTAATGTGTGTCCCGAAGCAGAACAAAAACAAACATGGCTGCCCTCCTCACCTCCTCAAACACGTCCTTAACCTGAAAAGGGCTCAATTAAAGCCTCAATCACCCACTTCTCTTGGTCTAATGTTCCAGGGCAGAAACTTGTGGAAATAAACCGATCAGTCACTCAGAGCTGCAGAGAGGGCTTAAGGGAGAAGAACTGACACTTTGAGAGAGAGAGGGAAAGAGAGAGAGGGAGGGGAAAAGAGAGAGAGAATTTAGAGGGAATTTAAAGTTGTTTTATGGAGCCTAATGACGACAGATACTATTACCTGCACTCAATGTTTTTACTATACTGTTTTGTGTGGAGAAGGTACACATATCAGTTCATTAGCACCTTTTGCTTTGTGGGGGCCAAAAATCAGATCCCCTTGATGCAAATCTGTTCATATTACAGCAAAATTTTAAGTTAAAGTGATGGATTAATACGTTAAGGTTACGGTTTAGGTTAATTACTTGGTTAGGTGTAGGAACAATCTCAACGAAATGAGTTAGTCATGTTAGAGAGTGTGTGTGTGTGTGTGTGTGTGTGTGTGTGTGTGTGTGTGTGTGTGTGTGTGTGTGTGTGTGTGTGTGTGTGTGTGTGCGTGTGTGGGGGGGGAGTTCGCAAAAACCACGGAAGTGCGAGTTCGGGCACCAGCCAATCAGTCAAGAGCCCATACAGTCTTTGTTGGCAACGATTCCCAAGATCGAGGATTTAAACCCAAAACAAAGAAAATGTTTGGTGAATTTCACCAAGGGGAAAGATGTTATTGCCCTTCTTCCTATGGGATTTGGGAAAAGCTTAATATACCAGTTAGTCCCATTAGTGACGCATTACATATGTGACTGCCAAATAACAGTGATTGGTTAAATGAAAAAAGTGCCCACCTACTGTCAAGCAAACAAATTCTAACATTGCGAGGTCAGACGGTTTCTGCAAAGTGAAACAGGCTATGAATCAAGCTAGTAGTTGTTTCCTTGAGCAGGACATTTTAGCCACCATGCCTAGATGAATTTGGCAAATGATTGAATGATTGATGAAATTGCTGAAGCTCTTAAAGTTTCTGGAACAATTTGAGAACAATAATGATTATAGGTTATAGATTATAGACTATTTTACAAAATAGATAGAACCAGTGTTATATGACATTAAGATAATAAGGTTGGGAAAATAAACAGGATGATGTTTGCCAAATAAGTTGAAACTTGGAAAAAAAAAAAAAAACATCAACTATACTGCCCTACAAAGACAGAACGGCATAACATCATGTTTGGTCAAAAATGAGTTGATGTAATTTTGTTTGTATTTGAGACTGCCTTTATCATGTGAATAAATATTGTGAAAAATATTGAGCTCAAAATTTACCTTTGACCCTTATTTGTCAGTTCCTGTACTTTGCCTTTGCATCATGTGCCAAAAATAAGGAGTCATGCAAAGACAAAAGACAGTAACAGTGCATGTTTTGTTTGTGATTTAGTTCATGAATGTGTTTTATTTTAAAATCCAACCTCTTGCCTCCTTCTTTTTGTTGTGACCTTGGCACAGGGTCTTAAATATACCTCTGTATTCAGTTATACTTAAATTATCTTTAATGTGAAAGTATTTTGTGTATATATTCATACTGTACATACTATAGTGCAAAGTCACGTGTCTGTCAAATTGTTTAACTGTGTAAGTGTCACCGCACGATCCTGATCAGCACCAAACAGGAAATCCAAAACTCTTCTATATCATTTCAAACAAACTCCATGATGACTCGACCTTGGTGAGGTGTTCTTATAATGGATCTGGGGAAAATCAAGCAAATAAGGATGTCAGTCACTGCCTTTTGCCTCTGCATGAGTCCTTATTTTTGGCTCATGATGCAAAGGCAGAATACTGTATAACTGCCAAATAAGGGTCAAAGGTCAGTTTTGAGCTTAATATTTTTCACATACAAATATTTCTTCATTATAGCAACTACTTGTCAAATTACTGCCTATTATACTTTTGTCTGGACAAAACAAAAACTTTGACGTCATTTGTCTCAGGTTCACACTTTGGTAAGTTAAGCTCTTTTGCTTTTGTAGGGCAGAATACTGTACTATAACAATCAGGAAACTAATCTATATAATTTATTTCCATCATATCTATGCTGCGTTTTACACATGTTTATCTCATTTTGTTCCTCTCTGTCTCAGTCCTCTTTAACTACGTCTGTCAATCCTCCCCACTGTCACTGCCCTTAAGACTGCTGTGTATTTTATTACATTTCACTAATCGAATCTCTCTCTCCGTAACAAACACTCCACACAGACAAAAAGGACACTCAAAACCAGCCTGGCCCATAGTTTACACAGAGGCCACAGAGTCTCAGTAAAAGCCGCTAATAGGAGCAAATTACTCACAACAAAGTGGAAATATCAAGTGGCGGTCGGCAGCAAAATAATGGAGTTAACTGTGGACCAATCCAATTTTGGAACAGTGGGCGGTCCGGGGGGCAGTGAAGGGGCAGAGACTAGCCCAAGGGGGGGACAGGAGAGTGGACAGTACCTGGAGTTACTCACTGTCACTAAATAGATGTAATTACTTTTGAATCCAATGAGATCTTATTAGTGCATGTATTAAAGGTACTAACATTTTTAGAGGGGGGTCCACGAACTTCTCCATGGAGATTATCTTGATTTTCTTGAACTGAGCGTGGCAACACCGGAATTTCCGCATTGTGGGACTAATACTACTAAAGGTTCTCTTATTTTGTATTGCTTACCTGCGTGCATGTTATAATAAACAGGAGTTAGTAGGGAAATGGGCGGAGTCAGGGGGTAGGTTTAAAATCTTATATCTCAATCTCAAGTTGATTTTCTTAAACATGTCCTCTTTAAACTTTAATCTACACTGGCCATGTTTACATAATGTTTTTAAATTACAAATTAATAGTTTTGACTTAAATAGTTCTTCAAGTTTACATGGACACAGTATTTCCAAATTGAGGTTTACATGGAAAACATGTTAAATCGCCTTTATTTAATTCCGTTCAATGTCTGGTGTTGGGGAAGGGTTCTGATTGGACAGGCACACGAACGTATGTATGTCGACCGGAAGAAAACACACACTTCAGCTGCTACCCGCTTTTTTATCATCTCAGTTTGTCGTTACGCCATGAAGCAGCAGCTGGAGAATTCTCTCATCATGCTTTACGTCTGCCAGCTAAGGAGGAGAAGGGAAGAGTGTCGGAGAAAGGATGAAGAAGACAAACTGAGTCAACAGTTGCTCTACCTCAGCCCACTCTCGTATCCCGCTCACAAATCCAAAGATACAAACTTTTTTCACAGTAGTCCATCCATCCATTTTCTTCCGCTTATCCGGGACCACGGGGGCAGCAGGGACTCCCAGACTTCCTTCACCCCAAACACTTCCTCCAGCTCCTCCAGAGGGACCCCGAGGTGTTCCCGGGTGAGCCGAGAGACATAGTCCCTCCAGCGTGTCCTGGGTTTTCCCCTGGGCCTCCTTCCAGTGGGACATGCCCGGAACACCTCCTGAGGGAGGCGCCCAGGAGGCATCCAGAACAGATGTTCGAGCCACCTCAACTGGCTCCTCTCAATGTGGAGGAGCAGTGGGTCTACTCCGAGCTCCTCTCATGTGTTTTTCCACAGTCATTCAGATGATTATGAGTCAACAGCTGCTCTACCTCAGCCCACTCCCGCATCCCGCTCACAAATCCAAAGAGCAGTGGATGAAAGTCCGAACTGAGGACTGGTGGAACTGATTCATCTGGATCGTGTCAGAAGGGTGACTCAACAAGCATGCACTGAACGATCACAATTATTTTTAAGAAGAATAAACGAGGACATGATCGAAGAATAAATTAGTATGTCTTTAAAATTGGAATAAACCACCCACTTACTTAATTCCGAATAATAATTTTCATTAGAATTTATATGGCCTTTTTAAAGCATTTTTTAAAAGCAATTTTCATTCAGAATTAAATGACTTTTATTCGGAACTAAAGCGCTGATGTAAATGTGGCAAATGTTAGCTTACCTGTGTTTTAGAAGTTAAAACATATTGTGAAAACTTACATTGTTAGTGTTGGCAGAGCTCGCCTCTCCACACATCTGACCTGTAATTTGGCTGAGATAAAGAGGTTTAATGCCAAATACAGTGCATGTTACAGCGGTTTATAACTTGTTTAACAGAGGGGGACAAATAGAGTGAGTTAGAGGAGTTTGTTGGATGTAAAGTGGAATAATTTAGCCTGTACAGTTTATTCAGAAACACAAGGGAGGATAATACAGAGGAGCCAGGCCTCTGCAGGAAGCAATAAGAAAGACATGATAAGATCTGAGAGAAAGAGAGAGAGAAAGAGGGGGGAAGGAACGGGGTGGGAGAAGGGAGGGAGAGAGGGAGGGAGAGAGAAAGGAGAAACAGGGAGGTAGAAGGATGGAAAAAAAAGTGGAGGAGGTTGGCGAGAGGGAGAAAGGGTGAGAGAGGAGGCTAAAGAGAGAAGGGAAGAAAGGGAAGAAGAAAAGAAGGGGGCAGAGAGAGGGAAGAGAGTCATAAAGCGAGGGAGGGAGAGAAAGAAATAGGGAGGGTGGTGAGAGGGACAGAGAAAAAGAGATAAAAAAAACAGGAGAAGAGAAGAAGTAGGGGAGGTTGAGAAAAGAGATGAGGAAGGCGTGAGAGGAAGAGAGGGAGGGAAAAACGAGAAAGGGGAAAGAGAGCAAGCGCGAGAGGAACTGAGAGGAGGGATGGAGGGAGAAAGAAAAAAGACAGGAGAGAAAGAAAGAAGGCAGAAGAGAGGGAGAGAATAAGTAAGGGGAGAGCAGGAAAGAGATAGAGAGGGATTAGAGAGAAAGCATGGAAATAAAGGGAAAGGAGGGAGATAGAGGAGACAGGAACGAGAAAGAGAAGAAAGGAGGAATAGAGAGAAGAAGTATAAGAGAGAGAGGGAAAGAGAGAAAGACGAGAGACAGTCTTTTCCATGCAGATCCCTGTGGAGGTTTATTTGACCAGTTTAATCTGAACAAAAATACACATCTCACCGAAGGTAAAGTGGGAAAGAAGCATGGAAAATGAACGCTTATTTGAAAGTTGCATCGGTCCTTGGCTCTCATAACACACATTTATTAGAAAAACATCAGTCTCTTTGAATTGGGAACATGTGCCTGGTATGAAGGGAGTAAGTTACATAACCATCCATGTACTATAATAAGTCGGCAGGTTGTGATTGGCCGAAACGCAAACCAATGGCAGAAATGGACAAAAATACATTAAAAAGGTCTATAAAAAAAAAATACACTAAGGAATAGAAAGGAAGGATAAGATTGTGAGGGTTTTCAAAATAAAATAATGACAAAATGGAGTTTAAATTACCTCAACATATTTTGAAGCAGTACTAAACGATTGTCTAACTTTTTATAGAAATTGGGTTGGAGTCAAAGTAAATCAAAAGAAACAGAAAACGCACACCAAGATTCCTGCAGAGGTGCAAATGCAAGGAGCAGCCAGATCAGGGTGAAAAATGCATAGCACACTCGGTTGGCCGATGTCCAAATACTTTTTTATTAACAAAATAATGTTTCGGCAAAAAAAAGCCTTCATCAGATATTTTTCTTGTCTTGGACCACAGCATACAAAATGGTTGCCAGCCCAGGTGCCCATATACCCACTCAGTGAATGGGGGGTCCCAAAGTGAGGTCACCCAGTGAGTTCAGCCCATTCTACAACAAGAAACAACAGTGTACATATTTTTATTTTTTTTATAAAATACAGAAATAGTTTAGGTCTATCACAAAAAACATCTTAAATCAAACTATACATAATATCTGATGAAGGCTTTTTTTTGCCGAAACGTTATTTTGTTAATAAAAAAATATTTGGACATCGGCCAACTGTGCTATGCATTTTTCACCCTGGAGTCAAAGTAAAAACATACACACATAGCTCTAAAATGTGAAATGAGTACATGTCTCATTTTATAAATATGAATAGTGTTTTTGGAAGGATATGTTAATAATGAACAAAATGTGAGACTGTAAGACTCCCATGTAAGTTTTTCTTACAAAGAGGTTACAAAAATTCAGGATAAAAAAAAATAATTAATCAGGAAAAACACACATATCCAAATTTAGAAGGACACAAAAAAAATTTAAATATGAATAATGATAGAAAAAATATTAGTAGAACAAAAAATTAAAATTAAAATTATTACACTGCATCTTTGAAATATAGTGAAGTCTTGATGGAGGCATGTGCAGATTTCTAACAGGGCCTAGTTTACTCACAGAAGCCTTCAGACAGCAGAAAGAAAAATGAGGAGGAGGAGGAGGAAAAGGAGAAGGGGGAAGAGGAGGGTAGGCCCGTGGAGGTGACAGACTGGTATTATGGGCGTCCCGGAGTAGGGGAGCTCCACCTGTGTTTGCCCCACATTCCTGCAGTGTCTCGGGGCAGTGGACAAAGGCTGGTGAGAGGGTCAGGAACCAAACTGCAGCCTCTGTCAGCACCTGATCTGAGAGATAGAGACACGCCACATCTGTGCAGAGGAGAGAGTGGCCATACCACGCACTAAATAAAGGGGCACTATGTAACTTTTCAGGCATGTCTGTCAGTCTCCATGATGATGTTATTCATTGGCATCACCTGCTTCCCCCATCTTCATAGAGATACTGGCAATGCAATGGCACCTTTTTGGAACAATGTTTTTAACGGAGAATCTCTGGAATGTTCCACAGTGTGACTTAACCTTGTTAAACTTAAACATAATTTACAGCTAAACGAAATACCTTGAAAAACATGTATCTTACTCTTACTGTGAGTGGGCTCACCTCTCTCCACATATCTGACCTGTAATTGGCCTGGTAGTGTCACCTGCTTGTCATGTGGAACATACAGTAAATCAAAACAAGCAATAACATGCCCATGGACACAAGCAGATGGCATACCTTCCATCCAGAAAGTTACATTGTGCACCTTTAACTAGTCATATATAAACCTTAAAGGTGTACTGTGTAACTTTTCTGGTAGAGACTCCACCACGTGCTTGATTCCATGTTGATGTTATAATTTTTCCTGGAATGTTTTACAGTATGGAATTCAATTTAACTATCTCCATGGAGACAAGCAGATCACATCACCAGGCCAATTTACAGGTCAGATCTGCTGAGAAGTGGACCCATTTACAAAATGATTTAATCATTGCATTTATACCGACCACCACCAACACTCAAACACACCACTTTCTTACTAGGCAAAATGTCTTGCCTAAAGATACTGGAGCCTCTCTTTGGCACCTGAAATTCCCAGTGGTCTTCCATCCATGTACTACCCAGGCCCAGTCTTAGCTTCTGAGATCTGACGAGATCAGACTTTGACAAGCTGGTATGGCCAAAAAAAACATGCATTCTTACAGGAAGAATGCATGTTTTTTTGGTTGTTTTGAAAGATGAAAAATAATAAATACAAGATATATTTGTTTAATACCATGGAACTTCCCAGGCAAAACGATGACATGACCATGAGACAAGCAAGATGGCAAACCCTCCACCAGAAAAGTTACACAGTGCACCTTTAAGCAATTCTCTGAAAAACAAAGAAAATTGCAGGTGTGTGGAGAAGGTATTGGCTCTCCCTGTCTGTCCCTCTCTGAGCTGCAGTCTGAGCTGTTAACAGACCGTCCAAACTGTGGAGTGTGGAGGCTCAGGTTCTGAATGAGGCTCTTTCTCCTCCAACAGACTTCAAACAGCTCTGTATCAAGAGAAAGACAGGGCTGACAGGTGAGGCAGGTGAGACAGGGGAGGGACAGGTGGACAGGTGCGGATGTGCGCCCGCCTGCCCCCCGCCCCAACACACCACAGACACAGAGAGACAAATCAACATGAGCCAATGGGACTTCTCAAATGTGAAGTGAATATGAACAAGAATACTGCAAGGACATAATTGTATCACTATGGTAAAATCAAGTACCTTACTGTGAACTAATGATGTTAATCAAGTCTCCTACTAATTAATAATTCTATAGTAGTTGCAGCCTCTCTCTTTTCTGTCATTCTGTCATTTCAGCTATGCACTGCAACCCTCTCATCTCCACTGCAGCAGTAAAACAGGCTTCTTCCTCACTCTCTCTCTTCCTCTTCACCATCATTACTCTAAGTGTTAAGGCCCCCATTGTATTTTCCCTTTGTGTCAACACTAAAGTAAAGTTATTTATTATTAGATATGAAATTCTCTACTTAAGAAGTTATAATAGTGGTATCAAGTGGAGAACCTCAAGGATCAGTCACTGATCCAGATTTCTTCTCCATTTCTTCCTAATTTTTTCTATGGTAGGATGATGGTTAGTGCTCTAGATTATGTTTACACTGAAACTAATCATCATATCACCATATCAATGTATCAGAAACGATCTGCGTCCAGACATTCGTTTCTGTGTCCGCAAGTGTTCCCTATCCACACAGCTCTGAGAATATTTTTTTTAGGTTTTACAGAAACTAAACTTAAAACCGCATGGCTCATTTGCATAAACTAAGAGCTCAAAAAACTGTTTGCTATTGTGCGCTGATGCAGTTCAGCTTCTGTTGGACTAAAGGACACAACTCAGTGGATTATATGTGTTCTTTCAGTGACACAGGGGTGTTCTGATAAGATTGAGTGTATTCTGTTTCTTTCGCATTGGAGATGGTTCATATTACATCTGCAGGTCATACACATAGACCGATTATATGCATGGACATATATTCTAGCCTCTTAGCGTTTTGGCGGTGAATTACTTTGGCGGTGGATAGACCTACATCAGTGTATCAGCATTTTCAGGCGTCCACACGGTGAAGGATCAGATCCATACTCAAATGAATTCATGGGAGCTGGTGGCACCAGATTGTTCCATTTCTGGAGCCGTTTTCAATTGGATTAGTGTGAACGAACACTGCATCTGCAACAAAAACAACTTGAATACATACTAGTGTGGACGGGGCCCTAGTCTAGACCGGATCAAATCTTGACATAGCTCTGCTTACCATGGTAAAGTTTTAAATTCTGTTGCTATGAACACACCTATACTTTTATTATATTATATTTTTGACAGTGTTACATTTTTATATATAGGGCAAGTTGAGATACAGCTCGTACCTTATTTTAAGAAGTAAATTATTTTAAGCTTCTGCTAACATGTTAACAAGCCAAAGACATTTTTCTAACCTCAAAGGTGCACTGTGCAACTTTTCAAGTGGAGGGTCTACCACCTGCTTATCTCATAGATGTTCTTGCTTCACCTGGAATGTCCCATGATATGACATTAAAAATATCCATATAACATTTATTCATTATGGGTGTTTCTATTGCACAAAAATACAATAAATCCTTCTGTGAATAAGGGCCACTCTCTACAGATCTGAACTGTAATGTGGCATAGTGTTACATTTGTCTCCCTTGTTATAAACATGTATAGTCCAGAGGTCTCCAACCTTTTGCCTTCTGTGAGCTACTTTTTGTAAAACAAAAATGGCAGAGAGGTAATAATTTTAGCTGTTGCCAGAAATTTTGTAAATATAAGAGCCATGATAAGCTGAAGATGAGGTACAGTTAGATATCTCTAAAACATAACTCATTATCCAGTTATCAGTGCACAAAATTAGGCATCAAAATTTTACATTTAGAAAGGAAATAGGCATTTACTCAATCAAATTTGAGTTATTCAGCGCTATATACATAATTCAGAAATTCCTGGGCGAGCTACTTGAAAGAGGGTGGAAAGCTCCTGGTCGCTCCCGAGCTACAGGTTGGAGACCCCTGGTTTAGTATATACAGTAGAAATATTGTACGTAAACTTAACCAAACCCTGTCCTTTCACAGCAGACTGTCCCTTCAAAGCATACAGTCTATAATGCAACAACTTCGAAAGATGTGTCCCAAATTTTACCATAAATAATGATCATGCAGAAGACATTATATTTTAATTGAAGTTATTTTTGTTGAGCCCAAAATCACAACAGCAGCATCCACCACACAGGGCTTCACAAAATTGTTGATTCAACCAAAAGAACGTTGTAAACAGTGAAACAGTCATTAGTCAATAACAAGATAAGCAGATTATCCAACATTCATATAACCAGATAACTGACTTGCAAACTGAAAATACTTCTATGATCTGATAATGACCCCAGCGTTTTCTGTCTCTTGGGAAAGTTTGAAGTTGAGGAAATGCATCGAGCTTATCACCACTCGTCTGCAGAGGAGCCTCGTCATGGGGCCTGTGGTTGGCTGCTTTTGTGTTTGTGCTACAATTATATGAGGTCTCTCTCATCTGCCCAGCTCCCCCTCCTGACCTCCAGAGCTTGAGGTCAACACGCAGGACGTCGCAAACACTGAACACAAAAGAGCCCCATTCACACAGTATGGACGGAGCAGAGACAGAGGGCTCCCAGACATGAGTCCATCGAGATGAGTCTCTGGGAAGAAGAGTCATAGAGGGTTTGGGTTTCGTCTGTTAAAGAGAAGTGCAGGTAAGGTCAAGATCAGAGTTGTATGACCCACTAATCACTGTGGTTAAATGTGGTTGATGATGTTGCTTTGCCAGGAATGTTCCACAGTACAGCATTAAACTATAACAAAACAGAAAACTAAGGATTTATATTATGTAATTTTTTGTTGTTATAATGTTGTTTCCTCATAAAAAACATCCGCCGAGTTCTTCTCCCAAATGAAAAACACCCTGTTCCTCCTTGTGATGTCAGTAATGCAGAAAGTGCTTCACTGGGTTTTTAAACTCCATACACCTTTGCTACAATCATTTGGATACTTTCAGCTCTGGGATTGCCAATCTCTTCTGAAGAAAAGGTAAAAAGTAGCTGACATCACAAAGGGGAACAGAACATTTTAAGCTTTGGAGATGTAGATAGATTTATAATAGAGTTGTGTGTAACTGAAACAAACACAACTTTTTAGGGAGGTAACATCATTCTGACATCTAAAAGGTTACTAGAGTCAATTACTGGTGTTTTTATTGCCTCTCTACATACTGGACCTGTAACTTGGCATTTGGCGATGTCTGCAGAGATGGATACTGTGGAACATTCTAGACCAGGCATGTTCAAACTATGGCCTGTGGGCCAAATGCAGCCCTCAGACAAATTTTTCTTGGGACCCCAGGCTTCCTGGTGAATTGGCCCAAATTACCTTGCATCAATAAAAAAATTACTTTTTACTACAAGTTTTTTGAAAATCTACCTTGATAAAGCTTATATTTATTTATTATATTTAATATATAATATATGTGGTTTTAAGGATCTTAACATGAATAAAGACTGATGGCTCATTCTAACTTGCACATATTTCAATTATTCACTGTGTTCAGCACCAGTCTACGGCCCTCGATCAGCCCTCTGCCTCATCTGTGTTTGGATATGTGGCCCTTGATGATAAAAGTTTGGACACCCCTGTTCTAGACAAAGTAATAACATCTCTTTGGAAACATGCAGGTGCATCCCCACTGGAAAAGTTCTGACTGCTCTTTCAAAAAGTGTATTGCTGGAAAAACACTAACCATGAAAAAGTGATTATCAATTATTTTACTGAACAACAACTGACAATAAAAAAAGAACAGTTAACTTTATCTGAGCCAGACGCTACAACCAAAATAGAATCTGTGAATAACACTGCAATACAATCATGAATGTAACACCTCAACCATCCATTGTGAATCCAGAAAGGACAATTTTCACCTGCTTCTCCATCACACCCAGAACCCCGGGGTCTAACGGGGGCAATGCTTGTGGGGCACTGATGGTATACGGAGGGTGGGGTGAGGAGGGTGAGGGAGAGGTGAGGGGGGCATTTAAATGGAGAGTGTGGGCCCTGGGGTAAAACTGGCAACAGGCAGGAGGCAAGATTATCATCTGAGAGACAGAGATAAGACTGCACTGGCCCCTGGACCACAGAGTTGCCAGAAACTCACCCAGAGGAGGAAACAAGGAGAAAGGAGACAAGGAGTGGAGGAGGGAAGAGAGGAGGATGAGGAGAGAGAAGGCAAAAAAGGAGGGAGGGGGAAAGGATGGAGGAGACAAGGAGAGGAGTGAGAGGAAGAAAGAAGGGGCGAGTATATGAGATATAAGATTGAAAATGAGGTAAAAGGGAGCGAGAGAAGGATGGAGGAGTCAAGAGGCAGAGAAAAACGAGAGGAAGATGGGGAGAACTGGTGAGAGGAGAGAAAGAGAGAGGGAATGAGGAGAGAAGGGTGAAGGGAAAGAGAGGAGAGGAAAGGAGTGAGAGGAAAAGAGAAGGGGAGATGATAAAGGAGATAGAAGATGAGGTAAGAGGGAGGGAGGATAGAGGGATGGAAGAAACACACAGAGAGAGAGAAAGAGAGAGAGAGCAAGGAGATGAGAAGAAGTGGAGAGAGGAGAAAATGAAAGGACATGAAGAGAGAGGGACACAAAAAGACAAGTATAGTGGAGAAGAAAGAGGAGAGAAAAGGAGAGGACACAAGAGAAGAGACAATAAGGGAGGAGACAAAGAGAGAGGAGGAAAGAAGACATGGTGAGGAGAGAGACAAGGACACAAGGTAAGAGGAGAGAGAAGGAAAGAGGAGTCGTAAAAGAGAAGGAGAGAGGAGAAGAGGAAATGAGGAGACAGCTGCACATCAGGATTAAGACAGAGTAAACTCATCCATCACTGACCACAGATCTTCATGACGTTGTAAAAACTGCATTCTCAAAGTTGTCTGTGTTTTTAAGCCCCTTTTGAAACATATAACTCACACAAAGATATTAGACATTTCAGAGCTTGTTTAAATTAGCAGCACACGTTTGAACAATAGCTCTTATTTGTCTTGTGTAGTTCACAAAGAGCCACCAGCAGAGCCTTTCCATGACAATAGTGAATAATTAGAGCTTTATAGTGTCCTAACTCACAGCACACAAACAGCAGACGCCTCCAAGCCACAGGGGTCAAAGGTCTAGCATTCAAAAACGTGCCGCGTAAAAATTTTTCAACTCTAACAAAACAGCCGTAAATTTAAACTTTCAGACTGGTCAAACAAGGGGGCGGGGCTTCACACCTGTCAATCAGACAATTAGGGAGATGATTGGTTTGTTTGCAAAGCACAGTCTTATCTGGAAAAAATATACAAATATAAAAACTGCATAACATTTCTAGTGGAGGGTCTGCCACCGGTTTATCTCCATGGAAATGTTCTTGCTTTGTCTACAATGTTCCACCGTGTGTGAAGAGGCGCCCTATTCACAGAAGGTATTTTTGAGCAACACAAACATAGTTAATGAATAAATCCTAGATGGATGTTTAATGTCATACCATGGAACATTCTAGACAAAGCAATAACATTTCCATGAAGACAAGTAGGTAGTGGACCCTTCACCAGAAAAGTTTCACAGTGCACCTTTAAAGATAGTATTATCTATTAAATGACTTGATGTTTTAAAGGACCGTTCAGAATTTTGGACATAGGGCCTCATTTCCTAGTGAGCCAGAGTGTTGGAGACGTGTGCAGATGCTTTTTTAAATATTCCATCCAGTCCTTGTATTTGCAGAGGTCGCTGGTGCTAGGCTAGTGCATGTCAATGGCCATAGTTAGCCTGCCAATAAAAACAGTCTTACCCCCTCCACAAAACACCCGGAGCAAGTCTATTATTACGCCAGACTGTCGATGTGAATGTCTGTGTTGACAGAATAATTTTTGAAGTCAAACCAACCTTGCATTTGAAAGATTTATGTCTGAGCAGCAGCAGTGAGTTGTACTTCCTGATAAAAAGCTCGGCAGCGCTGCTGCTGAGAAAATAGTCCCTCAACATAGGATGATTCATGCGATGCAAGGTTAGTTTTATTTCAAACATTATTCTATCAACACAAACATTCGCATGGACAGTGTGGCATAATAATAGATTTGCTTCGGGTGCTTTGTGGAGTGGGTAAGACTGTTTTTAGTGGCAGGCTAACTATGGCCATTGACATGCACTAGCCTAGCACCAGCTACCTCTGCAAATACAAGGACTGGATGAAATATTTTAAAAAGTGTCTCCACATGTCTCCAACACTCTGGCTCACTAGGAAATGAGGTCCTATGTCCAAAATTCCGGACTGTCCCTTTAAAATAATGATTTTTTGTTCCCAGCTTAACAGTAGGCTCTATTCACGCTTACGTCACAAACCAGGAAGACAACCGACTGTGATAAAACCCACTGAAGAAAACATGATCAGTGGTAAAATAAAGACTGCATATGTATGTGCTCTTTGGAATCATCTTGAATTTGGTGCCTCATTTCTTCTAATCACATGTACCTAGTGCGCTCAGAATTGTGCGTCAGTGGGGAAATGATGAAAACTTAGGTATGGTTGTAATTGTTGATTAGCCAAACATAACAGAACACTACAATGTACACTACACTAAAATTTTCAAAATTTTCCTAGATTTTGTCAGACTTACCACGAACAGAGCTCACCAGAAGTCGTCGTCGCATGAATCTAAATGTCTTCCTGGTTTGTGACGTAAGCGGGAATAGACACTGTTGACAGTAAAGCTTGAGAGAGTTCTGATATTTAGACATATTTTATTTGAATTTATTTGTTTATCTAAGCAACCAGAACCAAAATGGCATCCAAATTAATTGAGTTTCTGCATAAGTAACTACAATTTGCATTAAAAAACAAGTACTTATTTGCTTTGGTGAACAACTGATTTCATTCTGCGTCCACGTGTTACAGTATCAATAAACGCCACAGGCCCAAAGTTCAAAAGTAAATAAACCTTTTTGTCCCTCCTCAGATACCATCTTGTCTCTTTCTTTTCCTAATTGTTTAAAGGCCACATGCAAATCACCAAACGCACTGCCTTATTTGGTTTGAGTCTGTCACACCAGCACCTGCACTATCACTATCACCCACTACTCACCCCTCGCTTTATTCCTCCTCTCTCCTTTTCTCCATCCTTTCTCTCATCTCTCTATCCCTTCACTTTCTCTCCCTCCCCTCTCTTTTTTTCTGCCACCCTTCCTCATCTCTCTTCCCTCTTCCCTTCTTTTCTCCTCCCTCCCTACCTCTTTTCTTTACTTTCTCTCTTTTCCCCTACACTGTCAGTCTCTCTTCTTTCTTTCTCTCCTCACCTCTCTCTGTCCCTTCTTCAAATTTCTTTTCTCTCTCTCCACATACTCCACTCTCTGTTTCTCTGTTTCTCCCTTCCCTATCTTTTCTCATCCTTCTATTTTTTTGTTAATTCTTATACATACAACATAACAACAGAGACTCAGTGACAGTCGATTTGGGAATTTTTATAAGTTTCTCTCCTCTCGTCTCTCTCTGCCTCTCTCCATTACCTCTCCTTTTCTCCCCCCTCTCTCCCTCTCTTGTCAGGATGATTTACACGCTCTCTCCCTCTCTCTTTTGTATGGGACGTCCCTCTGCCCCAGCCCCTCCTCTGTCCTCTCTCTGGTCCTGTCTCTGGTCTGGAGCTGCACAAACACAGCTGACAGGAGGAGGAGCTGGTCGCGTGCCTCTCCACAAATCCTCTTCGTCCTCTCCACGCCGCTCTGTGCATCCCATCTTTTTACGACTACACATTTAAAGCTCCTGTTATGTACGTTTGACGCTTGTGAACTTTAAGTCATGTTCAAATGCTGCTACCTCATCAAAAACAGACCTGGAGTTGTGTTTTGTTTCCTTCACACATGTTTGTATGAGTAACCTTTTATTATTACCGTATTTTATACGGTGTTTTCTGCACTCATAAATATGAATGGACAATGTGCCAAACAAAGAATCTGTCCATACATTAGCCGATGACTTTAATGAAGGTGTATGGAGTTAAAAAACGCAGTGGAGCACTTCCTGTACTGACATTGCAAGGTGGAACTGCGTGTTTTCCGTCTGTGAGAGGAACTCCTAAATATGCAGGATTTGTTTGTTAAACTGTTTAAAATGTGTAAACGAAACAAAATTCCACAAAACACCATAATCTTTTTATTCAATCCAAGCTCTTTGAGATTCCTGACCTTGTAAAATATTATACACTGGTAATTTTATTCAGAGCATTCAACAATTTACTACCAAGTCATCTACAAAACATGTTCAAAATGAGAGAGAGAACTTATAATTTTAGAGGGTATGGAAATTTCAAATTGCCCAATGTTCGAACTACCAGTAAAAGTTTCTGTGTGTCTATATGTGGTGTAAAACTTTGGAACAGTCTGGATACACATCTCAAGCAATGCCAAAACATTCATAAATTCAAGTTGTTATATAAACATATGGTCTGGTCACAGTATATAGAGAGTGGGTCTTAATTTTAGAACAATACTGCTTTCTGTAGTGCTGCTTTATGCTTGTTGTTTCCTGTTTTTTGTATCTGTTGTCTGTTACCATTGTTGGTATGTTTATGTATTATTGCAATATGATGGTTAAGTTATGTTACCAAGGTATAACAGTTATTCATTGTTTGCATTTGTAAGTACTTCATATAGTTAAATGTATAATGTCTGAAAAATGCAAAAGAAATCTCATGTTAAATTAAAAGAGGGTGGTGGGATTATATAAATTTTCTTCTTCCCCTTCCTTTTTGGTGATTTTAATTTTATTTTTTTGTTTTGTTATGGTTACTTCTTTTATGACTTCACTAATGTTACAAGTTCCATTGTATAAGAATATAACTTACTTACTAACCCTAACCCTAATTAACCCTATAACTTACTTGCCCAAAATAAATATATGAATATAATAATAATAAAAACCCTTACTTCCCATCCCAGCATAAATTATTATACATGTTTTAATATAAGATCATGAAAGTTAATTTATTGTTAATTCACTGTATATAAATAACTTCTCAACCAACTGGATCTGTACCTTACGTTATGCCTCATCTCTATCCCCACATCTACTTTTTCTTTCTCTTCTCTTCTTCCCCTCTATGTTCACTTTCTCTTTCTCCCCTACATTCCGGTAAGCTTTTTTTTTTTAATTTTAATTTTTTTTACACTTTTACACTTATTTTCTTCTCTATCTTTGTCCTATTTATTGCTAATGTACTGCAAGTGAACAGGTCCATAACCAATCAAACATGTATCTCAACTTCTTTGCACTTTTATTAAATTGCAAAAGCACTAAATCTGATGAACCAACCATCATTTTTGTCAGAAAATTAAACTTAAACACTCATTTAAGATGTTGTTTCTGAAAGCTAATCTATTGCTGATTAAGCCTACTGCAACTGAACAGATCCTTTCATCTGAACATGAAGCCTTTGATATACCACTGATGAACTAACCCTTATTTTCTTCATAAATTAAAACTCAAAACATCCATCTCATTTTATGCATCCACAGTTCATCCTTATACATGTAGCAGGTGTTTTTTGACCCCTGCTCTGCTCTCTGTCTCTGTCTCTCTATCTTTCCGTCTCTTACACACTTTCTTCCTCCCTTTTTACAAACCTCCTCCTCACTGAAAAAGGATCCGCCCGGCGACTGAAATCAGGCCCAATAAAGCAGCAGATGATTCTTACACTAAACAAAGACAAAAAGTTTTATTGCGCAGGTTGTAAAAGTTCATTTATGTTGGACGGTTGGCTCAGAGCAGTCGGTGTGGTCCGCAGTAGTTAATGGGGCTTTTATGTACCTCTAATTCCTCTAATGCAGATGCCTGTGCTTATCAGTGCCATCTAAAGGCTCATTTGCACTTTAGATTCACCCAAACATACAGTTATGGACCTAATGAGGGCCCCCAGCTGTAACACGACCTCACAAACCCTGCTTAGACTGCAAAAGAGGAAGGAACTTAAAGGTGCACTGCAGGACTTTTTCTATTGTTGCTTTACTTGAATGTTTATAATTGACTTGTAACTTGTAACTTGAAATACATGCCTTCTTATAATAAATGCATGGGCTTGCCTATGCACAGATATGACATGGAAACCTAGTTATTTCTGTTATTGGTTTGCCTAATTGTTCAAAAATACCTTGAAAAACATGCAATCATACTGTGAGTTGGCCTCAGCTCTCTGCTTCACAGATCAGACTTGTAACTTAAAAAACAAACCTGAAGGTGCACTGTGGGAATTTTCTGTTATTGCTTTACCTGGAATGTTGCACAGTATGGCATTTGTATATGATTAAAGGTATTATTATTATTAGTGCCCCAAAATACCTTGAAAAACATGCATTCTTATAATAAGCCGGTCTCGTCTCTCCACAGATCTGACTTGAAAAACATGCCTTCTTACTGTGAATGCATAGGCTTGCCTCTGCACAGATATGACATGTAAACCTTGTTAATCAGCAAAAAGAAGGAAGGAACTTAAAGGTGCAATGCAGGACTTTTCCGTTATTGTTTTGCCTGGAATGTTCCACAGTATTAGCTTGACTCATCAGCTGGTTTCTCTTCGTAGAAACCGTCTGACCTCGCAGCATTAGGATTTGTTCGCTCAATGGTAGGTGGGTACATGTAACCAATCGCTGCTGTTTGGTCATGACGTATCAAAGGCGCTGCTAACGGGGTTAACTGGTATATTAAGGTTTTCCTGTAGGAAGTAGAGCAATAATGTCTTTCGCCTTGATAAAATTCAGCAACATTCTCTTTGTTCTGGCTTTAAATCCTCGATCTCGGGAATCGTCCGCAACACAGAATATATGGCTCTTCGCTGATTGGCTGGTGCTCGAACTCACACTTCTGGGGTTTTTGCAAACAGTCTAGTGTATTCTGATTCCTGACCTAGTCGCTGAAGAGAAATGAAATTGAGTGGAGGCACTAGGTGGTGCCAGCCTGGCTACCACAGTATGCCTTTGAATATGTATTTAATTAGAAGTGTATATATTGTTCAGAGATGCCATAAAACACATGCATTCTTGAGCTCGCCTCTCTGCAGATCTGACCAGTAACTTGGCTTAATGGCTCACTCCACTAACATGGAGGATTTATGTTTAAAGTCATATTGCGGAATATATATGTGGAATACCAAAACAACATTATAACATAGATCAGAAAGTATACCATAATATAATATGAGCCCTTTAAAACCTAGAATTTTGGAGGAACAGTCAGTTAATCCAATGAAACATAATCAAGTGTGTAATAAAATACATAAGTGATGATATTTCTGGTGAGTACTTATCTCTTCACTTGCCACAGTTTGAGCTGATTTGCCTGTAACTGAAACTGACATTTGCATTGGAAATAGCCCACAATACAGTTATCAGGCCTCTATTGTTTGACAAGTTCAGCAAGGGTACATAAAAATAACTTTACCCTTTCCAAAATGATACTACTAGTACTAGTATTTTCAGAGATATTGCACAACTGGGTTTAGACTTTTTTTTTTTTTTTTTTGCAGGGACAGAGCAAAAGTAAGTGCTTATATTTGGAATACATATTAATTTAAATTTAAAAGGGTGTTTAAATGGATCATATTACACTTTTCTGACCTTGACTTGTGTTTTGTTTCATTCATACATGTTTAACACACAAAACTTGAATATTTAGGTGAGTTCTGCAGGTCTACAGGAAGTGCTCCTCTGTGGACACCATCCATACACCATCATTGGAATCATTTGGGTGATTTCAGTCCTGGAATTACCAATCTCTACTGAACTAAAGGTAAAAGGTAGCTGTAAACTTGAAAAATATTGCTTCATGACATCACAAGGTGGACCAGAGCATTTTGAGCTTTAGAGTAATACAGTGTTACTCAAACATGTGTGAAGGAAACAAAACACAACTCCAGGTAGGTTTTTGATGCGGTAACAACATTGTAACATGGCTTAAAGCTCACAAGAATTTTATGCAAGAGGACCTTTAGAATTACCTTAACAAGTAAAGTGGGTAGAAAGGAAGAGTAGCTTTCAGAAACAATCTAGTTATTGTTTATATTTTTTATTTATTGCTACAAATACTAAAAATTAAAGTTTGGATTCACCCTCTCATTCAATTTTCTAAATGTTTACTACTTTCTACATTTTATATACATACTGCCTTACAAGGGCAAAAGAGCTTAACTTCCCAGAGTGTGAAACAGAAAAATGACTTCAAAGTTTCTGCTTTGTCCAGACAAAAGTACAATAGACAGAGCTCCTAAAATTTGACAACTGGTTGCTATAATGAATAAATATTTGTATGTGAAAAGCACTGAGCTCAAAATTGACCTTTGACCCTTATTTGTCTCTGCCTTTGTATCATAAGCCAGAAATAAAGAGTCGTGCAAAGGCAAAAGGCAGAAACTGACATGATCATTATTTACTTTATTTTCCCCAGACTTCCATCCATTATAAGAACACCTCACCAAGGTCAAGTCATCATGGAGTTTGTTTGAAATGATATAGAACAGCTTTGGATTTCCTGTTTAGTGCTGATCAGGATCATGCGGTGACACTTACACAGTTAAACAGTTTGACACACAAGTGACTTTGCACTATAGTGTGTACAATATGAATAAATACACAAAATACTTTCACATTAAAGATCATTTGAGTATAACTGACCCTGTGCCAAGGCCGCAACAAAAAGATGGAGGCGAGATTATGAACTAAATCACAAACCAAAACATACACTGTTTCTGCCTTTTGTTTTTGCAATGACTCCTTATTTTTGGCTCATGATACAAAGGCAGAGTACAGGAACTGACAAATAAGGGTCAAAGGTCAATTTTGAGCTCAATATTTTTCACGATATTTATTCACATGATAAAGGAAGTCTCTCTCAAATACAAACAAAATGACATCAACTCATTTTTGACCAAACATGATGTTACGGCGTTCTGCCTTTGTAGGGCAGCATACTGTAGACATCAAATATATGAAGTAAGAAGTATGGACTGATGCTGTTTAATACACGACCAGTCAATAGTATGGACACACTCTCTCATTCAGTGTTTAGTTTCTTTATTCTTAGTACTTTCTACATTTTATATACATATAGAAGACATCAAATATTTGAAGCAAGCATATATGGACTATGGAAAAAACGTAGTAAAGTAACTACTAAATGTTTGTTGACAAAGCAAAGGGTGGGTAATTTGAGGATTGGGTTATAAAATATTATTATTACTTAACTTTTATTTCTTTGCTACATAATTCCACATGTCTTACTTCATATATTTGATGTCTTCTGCATGTATGTCAAATCATCAGAAAGTAGTAAACATATATAGAGAAAAAATAACATCGAATGAAAGGGTAAGACCAAACTTTTGACTGGTAGTGTAGTTTATAAAATCTACATATTATTCACCTTAGTGTGGAGATCAGAACACTGTCTGCCTGTCTAAAGTCCCATATGTGACAGTACTGGGCTGGTTCTCATTTCCAGAGCAGGGACGTTAGCGCTTCATTAGTTGCAGCATGTGCTAAATATTATTGTGAGCGATGCTATCACGCTCCAATGTAACCAGATACACACGAACATTCAACAAGTTCACCACCTCTACAAATCTCCTGACCCTTGTTTAAACTTTGACCCTTTCTGACCCCTCTCTCCCCTCTCTCTCAAGTGCAAGACCATTAATAGAGGCCTTTATATTAGTGATCATAGGCCTGTCACAATAATTACTATATCCACTTATAGTTCAATACATGAAAGCTGGAACTATATTTTTTGGGGTGAATATTTATCACGTGTACAATTTCTTTGTACTGCTAGGAAATTTTGGGTTATTTTTTGGCTTTAAGATAAGATTTGAGCCGTAGAAGGTTGAATTAAGGACTTCCATGACTCATTACAGATGCAAACTAAGTACTAAAGTGTTTCATTCTGCTGTTTATTTATTGCAGCTCATGATGCTGTAACAATATTGTACATTTAAAATACTTTTTGTGGCTTAAATCTGCCCTTGAGTTTTGGCATTTATCATCTGTTTACTTCAAAATTCGTTATTGTGTCAGGCCTAGATGTCAAGAGCTCATTTTCAGGAAGACGAGTAAATAAAATGTCTACATAAAAATGAAATTGCACTGTGAATTAACTTTTTACAAGCTTATACTTTAGATTCTTATCTACAGACCTGTATACGTTTCATACCATGACACACCATGTCACATGATGTTGCTGTGGTGTGTCTGGTCATCTGATTTAAACAGATATTGGTTCTGCCTTTTTACTTGGAGCACCACGGCGACAGCGCCATCGGCAGTCCCACGTCAGAACTGTATCCCAGGTGTGAGAAAGTTAGTATGCCCCCTCGTCTCGATTCACAATCTGGTGGATCATTTCCAGATCCTGATGACATCCCTGATCCAACCGTGGTACTTGTTGCCCTAATTTACTGCTTGAAGTAACCTAAAGTATAATTATAACAGAAGACCTAGTTAAAGTGATTAGACTTTTTGTGTTTTTTCCTCCCTAATATTGCTTAATCACAATTTTCTTTTAGAAGGTTCGCCATTTGCTTGACGCCATGTAGCTATTATTGGTTCTACAGTACAGCATTTAATTCATCTATGTCCATGGAGACAAGCAGCCGCATCACCAGGTTACAGATCAGATCTGTAAAGAAGCGGGCCCGGTTACAGTAATAATGCATGTTTTTATGGTAGTTTTTAAAAAGACTTTAATAAATGCAATATATAATATATATATATATATATATATATATATATATATATATATATATATATATATATATATATATATATATATTTGTTTAATGCCATCACAGAGACAAACAAACCCCCGTCAGAAAATCCTCATCCTCAAAACTCTGAACTCTGCTCCAAAACTCACATTAAAAGACAGCTGATCAGTGACAATTAAAAATGACTGAATCTTGATCTCAATTAAAATGTGACTAATTGCACCATCCTATTTCAAACCCACATAACTGCACACGCTTTTATCAGAGTTGGTGTTATGTCTTATCAGCCGCAGCACTGGGCTTATGATTCCTCCAATCAGAGCTCAGCGCAGAGATAAGGGACCAATCAGAACACAGGGGACTGATAAGAGCCAATCAGAGGAGGCAGAGCGATAACAGTGCACAGGCAGAAGAAATGCAAAACACAAGCAAATACTTTTACAGTGAGAGGTGAGAGGGTGTGAGGGCGATGGGTTTGATGCTATTTTGGGAACGGTATATTCTGAGACTACATTATTTTCACCTAATAAAGCTTACAAAAATAAAAAATACAAATGACACTATACTTTTATTTAGGAATGGAGAACTCTGTGGCGTGAAAGTGCCAACATAATATGCTCGTCAACATTGTAAATAAAAATTTGTTCTTAATGATCTGCCTGAAAAAAAAAAAAAACACATAACACTAACACATAGATCACTAACTTTTATTGTTTTGCTATATTTGCTGAAAAGAACATGTTTTATGAGAGTCAGCTCTCCATTTGCTCTGTGTACCCCGTAAGAGCGCTATCATAACATAATCAGTGTGCAGTGCATCTCACTAATAAAATTCCACATTGCATAAGGTTTGACAAGTTCTCTATCATGTTTTTGTATATTTATGGAGCATGAATGATGTACACAAAGGATATCTGTATAGCAAATAATGCTAATTACTGAAACATGCAGATGAAAAGAAAGCTTCGAAAGCACACAAAAAACAATAATCTCTCTTTAATCATTAAGATAAATTTATTTATTAAAGGGACAGTCTGGAATTTTGGACATAGGACATCATTTCCTAGTGAGCCAGAGTGTTGGAGACATGTGGAGACACTTTTTAAAATAGTCCATCCAGTCCTTGTATTTGCAGAGGCCGCTGGTGCTAGGCTAGTGCATGTCAATGGCCATAGTTAGCCTGACACCAAAAACAGTCTTACCCACTCCACAAAACACTCGAAGCAAAACTATTATGACGCTACACCGTCGATGTGAATGTCTGTGTTGATAGAATAATTTTTGAAGTAAAACCAACTTTGCATTTGAAAGATTTATGTCTGAGAACCAGCAGCAAGTTGTACTTCCTGATAGAAAACTTGTCAGTGGCCTTGGCAGTCACCTAGCAAATATTTTACTAGCAAAGTAAAATTCAGCTGCTGCTGAGAAAATAGTCCCTCTACATGCAACGATTCATGCGATTCAAGGTTAGTTTTATTTCAAACATTATTCTGTCAACACAGACATTTACATGGACAGTCTGGCATAATAATCGATTTGCTTCGGGTGTTTTGGGGAGTGGGTAAGACTGTTTTCAGTGGCCGAATAACTATGGCCATTGACATGCACTAGCCTTGCACCAGCGACCTCTGCAAATACAAGGACTGAATGGAAAATTTTAAAAAGTGTCTCCACACGTCCCCAACACTCTGGCTCACTAGGAAATGAGGTCCTATGTCCAAAATTCTGGACTGTCCATTTAACAAAAAATAAATAAATAAAAATTAACGAGCTTTTTACATCTGCTAGTACTGGTGGATCAATATCAATTATCATCTATTTGTGTAAAAGTACTTTGTTTCTTTCTTAACTTCATATTATATCATTATATTAACCCTTTTATGTTTATGTTGCTATTTTAAGCCTGAGATCAGTATTTATAATGAAGATGGATAGATGGATCATTCAATACTGCGCTCACATTACAATATACAAATGTGGCTCCATACACTTACCCAGCTGCATTTAGCAAGAAAAGGATTAATAATGCCATATTTCCTTACACAACATGGATTGGATATTATTATGTCAACAGATTTTATATATTTCATTAACGTTTTCTTTAAGATGCCATCCGAAAACAGGCCCTACAAAATGGACTGAAAAAAAAAAAGCTTTGAATTCTCCAAGACATCAATTTCATTCAAAGCTTCATTTTGGTGCAGCCTTTACCCACACGGACTGACAACAACAAGGAGAAGTTGGATTTTTGAACTGTGACAGAAGTCAGGGGCCAAACATTGGAAAGTGCTTTGAAATCAAATGAAAAGCGTGCAATTACCACGAGCCAGCAGCCGAGATGGTGCAGATAGCATTCTCTCAGGCTAACACGGCTCTGGCACGGACTCCATTTTGGGTCCTCATTTCAAAAAACTCCCCCAAAAGTCACCGAGAGGTCAAATACAGGAAGAAGCCGGGAAGTGCGCTGTATAATCTCCACTTTTCATCTAATGGCGGCCTCTTAGCTTTGTGTCGTTTTACATTTGATTTTTTTTTCTTCTTTTTTTAAGTGAAAGGATGAGGTTTTTAAGCAGGCATGTTCTGAACAGTGAGTATTTGACATCTGGACTGGTTTAAAACTAGAGATCAGTTAGAAAATGGAGGATTGGAAAATACTTGGACTTCAAAGTGAGAACAAATGTAGTGATTGTTTAGGGCATTCCAAAGCTAAAATGTACTAAACTAAAAGGTCCTTTATTACACAGAATTCATTCATGTGAATTTTTAGTCATGTTATAATGTGTAATAAAAATGCTCCGTATCACCTTATGATGTCATTTAGTAGTAGTTTTAAGGTTAACATACAGTATTAAGCAAAAACCTAAGTTGTTGCTTGTATTTTTGAATATTTTTATTTTACCTTTTGTACAGTTGATATTGCCACAGAAAGTTTCTAATATCTACTGGTGCACAGTTTGAGTGAGGCTAAAACAATAGCTGTAGCTTCATATTTTGGCAGTTCAAGGGCTGAAATTACTCAAATGATTCATGCCAAGATATATGGTGTTTAAACACACAATGTAGCACTTTGTTTATAATCACTGACATCACAAGGAGGAACAGAGTATTTTCAGTTTAAGAGAAGAGCTCAGGCAAGGTTTGCATGTGTGAATGAAACAAAACACAACTCCAGGTATGTTTTTGATGAGGGAACAGCAAAATAACATAGTTGTTTTGTCTTTGCCAATGTAGGTTTACAGGTAATAAACTTCATCTCAGTGGTAACAAGCAGGTGACGGAACCAGGCCAACCAGACAACCGAATACACATTTTTCTTTTGTATTTTTGTAACTGAATAAACACAAGATAGAGAAGTTTATAATGTGGAGCATTTCAGGCAGCGCAATAACATCTAAATGGAGACCTGCAGGTAAAGTGAACCCACCAGAAAAGTGACGTAGTGGACCTTTAACCGTGGGTTTTGAACACTAAATCAGCACTAAATCAGCATTGTAATCATTTTTCATTGCACTGAATTTGCTACTATTATTCCTTGGCAAAACAGTGATTGAAAAAATGACTTGTACATACAGTAAATCCAACAGACTGGACATCTCGTATGGTGTTTCACGTTACACTCAAAATAACGGAAGCAGTGCAGGAGTCGCGGATCCCATTCAAAACCACTGTTAAAAAAGTTCAAAGTCAAATGTCTGAAGTTGAAAACTTGTCATAATGAAAGAAACTGCGGTACTTTCCACTAAAACGCCTTGGCCATTCTTTCAGACCACAAGATTCTCAAGATAAAGTGGAGTATTACAACAATGACTAATGGAGTCTTGATTCCTGATTAGATTAGTATCATACTATTGAGTGTCCTTCAGATCTGTATATACTGTATACACTCTGACTGGATTTACTAAACAGCAGGGGTAAGAGTAAGACCAGTGAGGAGGTTTATGGAGGTACTGAAAAATGACATGAAGATGGGGAGGAGAAGAGAGATGGAAGTGACTCGCTGACAACCTTTAAAGTAACAGAAGAAGCAGAAGAAGGCCTTCCTCCAGGCCAAAAAAGAGGTCTCTTTGTGGAGATGAAGGTCTGAGTAAGGACACAAGTAAGAATGTAATAAAAACTCGCCTTTATTTATTCTATTACTTTTAGTCTTTATTGGCCAGAAAGTTACAATGTAGGGCTTTAAATAATCTATAGAAGTTTTAAATGTTTCTGTAACATGGTATACATTTAGTATACAATTAGTAAAAAAAAACAAAAAAAACAATCTTAATACTGCCTCTATGTGCTGCTATTGCTTGCATGTTATTGCTTCTTTGACATTGTTTATAGAAAATTACATCTATCCATACTGACATCCAAGACGCTTGCTATAATTATTGTCAAAAAATATAATTTACTCTGATCCTGCATCTCTGCAATTGCAAACATAGACTGTATATATAAATGGACATAGCTAATGCGCTAGCCGCCACATTCCCAATTGGAATTTCGCATGCAGCTCTTCCGGCTCCTTCTGTGCCCTGGCTCCTATTGACTTACATTGGATTATTGTGCCCCATCTCTCTGTAACTGCTGCAGTGAGCCTCATCAATTTGGTCTTAAAGTGTTCGTATTAACTCACTCTACATGATCCTGGTGTTTTTATTTCACTCTTTTGTCTGTCAGAAAAGTCCTATTCCTAATATTCCTGGCTTCAAATTCGCCGTTGTGACCACTAGCACTGTTGAACTTCATTTGACTGGAGCCGAACACTATGGGTGATGATTGCAAACTATGTTATTGTATTATAACATTATTAACACTACAAGGGGGCTGTATGTTATCTGCTTAAGCCTACTCCTGCCTTTACTACAGTCAAAAATACCCTGCATATATATAACTTTTTTCATCCAAATTCGAATAATGTAATATATAAAGTATGTAAAAATAAAAATAGCTGTGCGCTCACTGGCTCCTGTCTGTTCACACACAGTTTGTAGTACATGTGTCCCGCCTGAGTCACCCAGAGTTCACCCTGCTCCCTGGTCCATGGGTGGGACTCCATTTCCGCCTGTGATACAAAAATAAATACAGGCTACAAAGTGCCCCAGGACCAGGGGAAAGAGTGTAAAAGTGAAGGAGAGAAGCAGTGACAGACAAAACAAGTCATATTTAGTCCTTGTTTAGTTCTGATTTAGTCCTGGTCTAGTCCTTGGTTAGTCCTGGTTTAGTTCTAGTTTATGCCCAGCTTTGCATTCTATTCCTCTAATTTAAACCTGGGTTTGTAGAGCGATTTTGGTGAGATCAGACTTCACACACAACATTTAACTCAAAAGGACTAAACAAGGACTAAACCAGGACTAGAATTGCACCAAACCAAGTCTACATTAGGACTAAACTGGGCTCAAACCAGATTGAAACCAATGTGAATGCACCATAAATTCTTTTTTAGTCCTTGTTTTATCCTGGTTTAGTCCTAATCTAGTTCTGGTCTAGTCCTTGTTTAGTCCTTGTTTTGCCCTGGTTTAGTCTTGGTTTAATCCTAATCTAGTCTTGGTCTAGTCCTTGTTTAGTCCTGGTTTAGGCCTCGTTTAGGACTGGTTTAGTTCATATTTAGACCTGGTTTAGTCCTGCTTTAGTCCTTGTTTAGTCCTGGTTTAGTTCTTGTTTAGTCCTTGTTTAGTCCTGGTTTAGTTCTTGTTTAGTTCTTGTTTAGTCCTGGTTTAATTCTTGTTTAGTACTGGTTTAGTCCTTGTTTAGTCCTGTTTTAGTTCTTATTTAATCCTGATTTTGTCCTTGTTTAGTCCTGGTTTAGCCCTTGTTTAGTCCTGGTTTAGTCCTTGTTTAGTCCTGGTTTAGTCCTGGTTTAGTTCTTGTTTAGTCCTGGTTTATTTCTTGTTTAGTCTTGGTTTAGTTCTTGTTTAGTCCTGGTTTAGTCCTTGTTTAGTCCTGGTTTAGTTCTTGTTTAGTCCTGGTTAAGACCTTGTTTAGTCCTGGTTTAGTCCTTGTTTAGTCCTGGTTTAGTTCTTGTTTAGTCCTGGTTTAGTCCTGGTATAGTTTTGGTTTAGCCTGTTTAGTCCTGGTTTATTTCTTGTTTAGTCCTGGTTTAGTCCTTGTTTAGTCCTGGTTTAGTTCTTGTTTAGTCCTGGTTTAGACCTTATTTAGTCCTGGTTTAGTCCTTGTTTAGTCCTGGTTTAGTCCTTGTTTAGTCCTGGTTTAGTCCTGGTTTAACCCTGGTTTAGTCTTGGTTTAGTTCTGGTTTAGTCCCAGTTCTACTCTGATCCAGACTAGTTTAACTTTAGGTTTGTTTAGCCTAAGACTTGTCTGATGCCCAACTTAATCCTGGTTTAGTCCTGATTTTGACCCAGACTTTGACCCACTTATATTAATCCTCCTGTTGTTTTAGCCTTAGATAATGTAATTGATTTATCATAACAGAAGAATGGACAGACAAAAATAGTAGAGAAATCTGTTTCAGAAGAGACCAAGTCCAGACACTATCGGGACTTCCCAACTCAAAGTCTCGAACATGACCGAAAGTTCAGATGGAGGAGAGAAAAACAGAGAGAAAGAAGGGAGGAATGGAGAGACAGAGAGCATGGGGGAGAGAGTTCGTGTGAATTGATTGAATTACACAGAACCCAAACCCTTGTGTGGGGCCAGACTGACAGACTGCACTTTACTACAAGATGAGGTTAAGGTCAGGATACGGTTATTAGTCCCATTATATTAAAGTGGAAGTAGCAGTAGTGTTGGGAGTAGTCGTAATGGTGATCATGTTTTCCATATCATTTGAATGAGTGAAGTCCTTCCACCGCCTGAACAGAATATTAGTATATCTTAGACTTAAATTTCACTGGCTGCTAATAGGCTATTAAGTAATCCCTCAATCACACTTTCAATTGTAGTCTGTAGTTTAAAAATGTGGAAAAACAGAACTAAATAAGTAAAAAAAAAAAAAGTTTGCAGTGGTCCAAAGTTATTTCTCACTTACCTTATACATTCAGAGCATCCTAATGAGTTTATAATATCTTTTCAAAACTTTTTGGAGTCCAGATAGGAGTTTTACTGTCTCTACCAACAACTAGAAGGCAAATTATGCACTTACTGATTATCAGACAATACATGTGCTTTATTATTATATATATTTAAAACTTTATTTACATACTCAGAGTCCAAATTGTACATACACTTAAAATGTTTAGATTTATATATAAACCCCCCAGCACACACACACACACACACGCATACCCACCCACCCAAACACACACAACCACACACACACCCCCGTGCACACACACATGCACATTCACACACATACAGTGATGTAAGGTCTGGTAAAATTAAGATACATACAGCTGGCTTTTCCAACATTTCCAGATGTCAGAGTACTACTGGGTGTAATTTTCCTTAATATCAGTCAAGCACATTAAAATTCCATTTCTTGATTCAATTAACCTACACATAAATTTATACATGAGGTTTCTCATTAGAGCCTGGAACGTGGGAATATTTGCAGTCACAAACAAAGCACTAGCACTTTCCCACCTTGGAGTTTTTAGCAGTCTTCTGAGAGCATCATTATATGCTACCTTAATCTTATTCATCTTTGCTTCGCTGTAATTACACCATAGCTGAGCTGTATACAGTGGAGTACAGTATGATCTGGTATGTAGTATGATGGTCGTTTTGACGTCATTTGTACACATGTGGAATTTGCGTGCCAGCATATTTGCTTGTGAATGCAGCTTGCAACACTGACACTGCATGTCCTGATCTCAGGAGTCTTTCTAATAATATGGCCCAGGTATTTTGGTTTTGCTACATTAGTCAGCTGATTCTCATTTAAATAAAAAGAGGGGAAGCTTAACTTTTGCTCTTTTTTAGTCTTGGGAATCATGACAACACTCTTTTTTTAATGATATTTAATATCATACTGCATCCCATACTCTGAACAGGCTCTCACCAGATGCTGTAGACCAGCACTATATTGCATTAGAACAACTAAATCATCAGCATTCAACAGATGATTGACAAGTCTGTCCCCCACCATACATCTAATTTTACAGTGTTTCTAGTCAAATCATCCATGTACAGGTTAAAAAGAACAGGAGACAATATTCCACCTTGCCTGACACCATTGGTAGCAAAGGGAATGGCAGGAAGATGCATTGCCCCATCTGACCTCCATGATTTCATGGGAATACCAATACTGCAAGATTAAAGATTAGATGTAGACAGAACACAGCTGACTTATTTTGATCTCAAGAACTGTTTATACAGTATATCTGTTATGCGGTAAGACAATTTTCTGCTCAAATACACGGAAAAAATGGAGTACAGGGCCTTTAAGGACCTATATTGACAAGCCATACCGGCTTGTAAAAGCCTGATACCGTCAGATCTCAGAAGCTAAGCAAGGTCGGGCCTGGTTAGTACTTGGATGGAAGATCACTGGGAAAATCAGGTGTCACAGTGGGGCACCAGTCATAAAAAACTATTTACGTTGTGTCCTTAGGCAAGGCACTTCACCCACATTGCCTAGTATGAAAGTGGTGTGTGAGTGACGGTGGTGGTCAGAGGGACTGGTGGCGTTGATTGGCATGGCAGCTGCGCTTCTGTCAGTCTGCCCCAGGGCAGCTGTGGCTACAATAGTAGCTTACCATCACTGGGTGTGTGGTGAATGAATAAGGCTACGTTCAGACTGCAGGGCTTAATGCTCAATTCCGATTTTTTTGTGAAATCCGATGTTTTTGTGAGGTCGTTCACATTTCCAATTAAAAGCGACTTGTATTCGATCCCCTGTGTGAACAGTAAACGGCCCGAAAGTGTCCCGCATGCACACTGGTGGACACGATGACGTCAACCGCAGCGAGCGTGCTCTGTGTTTACGGAAGTTGTCCAAACATGGACGCAAGCATTGAGCACCTGGAGATTTTAAAGTTCCTCTCGTACCGGAGCCCGAACATGAACAACTTACTTGTTTTAAGGAGGAGATTGAGAAGGAGAAGGACGAGGTTTTTTGGCCGTGGTGTTTTGTAGGACAGCGGCAGCGACGTCCGTTGAAAGGAACGTATGGATGTGGAGACAGAGCCAAGAGTGGTGAGTGGTGATGTGCTTCGCTTCAGTGACACGGAGTTTATTAACAATTTTCGCCTACTTCAGCACAGAATAGTGACGTTTGTGGCTTGTTGATAACGTGTAGGTTGAATGAATGCACTTTGGTCGTTCACACTGAAGTCGCATGTCAAAAGATCGGATATGTATCGGTTTCAGGAGCACATATCCAAGGCTGCGTTCAGACTGCAGCCTGAAGTGACCCAAATCCAATTTTTTGGCTTCTATGTGACCTGTATCCGATCTTTTAATGA